>NC_134688.1:27212012-27524512 GCF_050947455.1 Rhinoderma darwinii
GATACATTCAGTATTTAATTGTGAAAAACAGCAAAATTTAGCGAAAAATTGCAAAAATTTTCTAACTTTAAATGTATCTGCTTGTAAGACAGGCAGTTATACCACACAAAATAGTTACTAATTAACATCACCCATATGTCTACTTTAGATTGCTATCGTTTTCTGAACATCCTTTTATTTTACCAGGACGTTACAAGGCTCATTTTTTTTTTGCAGAAATTCATTTTGTATCCATTTTCTGTAATACAGAAGGTTTTACAAGAGAAACGCAACTCAATATTTATTGCCCAGATTCTGCGGTTTTTAGAACTATGCCACAGGTGGTCCTAGTGCGCTTATGGACTGAAGCACCGGCCTCCGAAGCAAAGGAGCACCTAGTGAATTTTGGGGCCTACTTTTTATGATAATATATTTAAGGCACCATGTCAGGTTTGATGCCAAAATAGTGGAAACCCCCCACAAGTGACCCCATTTTGGAAACTACACCCCTTGAGGAAATTATCTAGGGGTATGGTGAGCATTTTGACCCCACAGGTTTTTTGCAAAAATTATTGGAAGTAGGCCGTGAAAATGAAAATGTACATTTATTCCAATAAAACGTAGGTTTAGCTAATTTTTTTCATTCCCACAAGGACTAAAGGAGAAAGCACCGCAACATTTGCAAAGCAATTTCTCCCGAGTAAAACAATACCCCATGTGTGGTCATAAACTGCTGTTAGGGCACACGGCAGGGCTCAGAAGGGAAGGAGCGCCATTTGGCTTTTGGAGAGCAGATTTTGCTGGATTGGTTTCTGGGTGCGATCTCGCATTTGCAAAGCCCGAGAGACCAAAACAGTAAAAATCCCCCGGTAGTGACCCCATTTTGGAAATTGCACCCCTCAAGGTATTCACCTAGGGGTGTAGGGAGCATGTAACCCTGGAGATGTTTTGCAGAGTGAAAATGGGATTTTTTTCCATAGATATGCCAATATGTGGTGCCCAGCTTGTGCCACCATAACAAGACAGCTCTCTATTATGCTGTGTTTCCCGGTTTTAGAAACACCCTACTTCTAATCTAATCTTCTGCCAGGACATTCGACCAGTCTCAGGAGTGAAAGAGTACCAGACGAAGTTGAGGCCTAATTTGGCGGATTTACAAAGTATTGGGTCACAATTGCAGAGGCTCAGATGTGAAATAATAAAAAGAAACCCCTGAGAAGTGACCCCATTTGGAAACTACACCCCTCAAGGCATTTATTAAGGGGTGTAGGGAGCATTTTCACCCCACAGGTCTTTTCCATAAATGAATGCACTGCGGATGGTGCAAAGTAAAAATTTACATTTTTCCCTAGATATGCCATTCAGTGGCAAATATGTTATGCCCAGTTAATGACACTGGAGACACACCCCCCCAAATTTTTTTTTAAAGTGTTCTCCCGGGTATGGTGATGCCATAGATGTGAAAGTGAACTGCTGTTTGGGCACATTGTAGGGCTCAGAAGGGAGGGAGCGCCATTTGTCTTTTGGAGCGTGGAATTTGCTTGGTAGTAGTTTTGTTTAGAGTTTTACTGGTATTTCAGTTTATAATGTGGGGGTACATGTAAGCCGGGCGGAGTATATAAGGGGCATAGTCAGTTAGTATAATAATGGGGTAAAATAACCCATAGATGTGTGTTACGCTGTGAAGCAAACCTTTCTGCACAGGCCGGTGTCGCACTGATATATGGCGTCCTTTCTTATTCCCCTTTTGGTCCACACTCCGCGCCTTTGCAGTTTGGGGAATTTTGCCGGGAAGTGTTATCCTGGTATAATACGGGCACCGGCACTTCCAGCAGATATGTTTGGGCCCTCCCCTTCCTGGTTCCCTAATTTTAGGGCCTTGATAATTCGCCTCTTGCAACAGAAGAAATGTTTCCCTCTGATCTGCACAACTGCATACTTTTTTTCCTGACTTATTGGAGCCTTAACTAATTAATTTTTTTCATAGACGTAGCGGTATAAGGGCTGTTTTTTTGCGGGACGAGCTGTAGTTATTATTGGTATAATTTTGGGGTACATGCGACTTTTAGATCACTTTATACTATTTTTTGGGAGGCCAGGTGACCAAAAAACAGCAATTCCGTTCACCGCGTGGAATACCATAATATTTTTATAGTTCAGGCCGTTACGGTCACGTCGATGCTATATATGTATGTTTTTTTTCCAATAATAAAAAGAACTTGATAATGGGAAAAAGCCAATTGTGTTTTATTTTAATTCTTGAAGCTTTTATTATATTTTTTACAACTTTTTTTTTTCCCACTTTTCTTTAGTCCCACTAGGGGACTTGAGGGTCCAACTGCAGATTCTTTTTCTAATACATTGCACTACCTATGTAGTGAAATGTATTAGATCTGTCAGTCATTCATGGACAGCAAGCAGTTTAGGCTTCGCCTCTGGGAGGGGCCTTGATCGGCTTCTGAAATGGCAGAGCAGGAGGCCATTGTTACGTCTCCTGTTGCCATAGCAGAAGTCGGCAGCCCAGCGATTGCATGGCAGGGCTGCCGATCTGCTACCAACCACAAAGATGCAGCGATTGCTGCATCAAAGGGGTTATGGCAGGAATCGGACCTAACTCTGGTTCCTGCCATTACAGGTGGATGTCAGCTGTAACATACAGCTGACATCCACCGCTGATTACGTCAGCTCAGCTCCTGAGCCGGCGCCATCTTGCCAGCAGCTACGGAAGCCCTTTAGGCCCCACCTCCAGTCGGGGCCTGAAAGTCTTCCATGCTAGGCATACCGGGAGGCCAGTGTTAGGCCTCCGGTTGCCTTTGTAGCCTTCGGCACCACAGCAATGAAATTGTGCCGATGAGCTGCAACACCTTCAATGCAGCTATCACTTTTGACTGCTGCATTTAAGGGATTAATGGCGGGGATCGGAGCAAACTTCGGTCCTCGCCATTACCCATGGGTGTCAGCTATGACATGCAGCCGACACCCGGGGATGGTGGCACCGACTCGGCTTCTGATCTGGGTGTCCACCATTTGTCGGGAAGGGGCAAAGAAAATAGGGCTGAACTGCAATAACATACACAACCTGTGGACAGGTGTGGTGCTGTTTTAGAAATAGCAGCCGTGCTTTCTAAACCCCTTTTAATGACAGCTCTATTGTACTGCTGGAGGTCTACATAGGGCACGGTGGTAACACTATATACACAAATAAGGCTTTGGATGAAGTCCATCACTTCCTGGAAACAAATCTATGTATTATTATACTATTAAACTCCCATTCATCGCAGCTGCCATAAAGCAGAGACACCCTGCTACACGGTTATAGAGAAAACACAGGAAGGAAGTGTGTGCCTCCAATATGGCCGCCACCAGGAATGTGTTTTTTTTAAAATAAAAACACAAATAGCCACAAATTAGTAAAAAAAAAAAAAAAAGTAGAAAAGAACAACATCATTTATCTTCTACAAACCCTTTAATTGACCCATCTTGTGTGCCACAGTATAAGTTGGCAGTGACCCCACAGACTTTCAGTAGATGCAGCCATATTTATTACCTGCACTAAAGGGGACCAGATAGTATGAAAACCCCACATAAAGATTCCGTGTGTACCTCTTGGCGGTCGGTCTCTGCTCTTCTCTCGGACAGTAACACGTTCCCTTTCTTCCAGTTCCCTTCTGAAGTCGCGGCTTCTCACTTCCTCGGGGGCATCCTGGGTGGTCTGTCTATAAACACACAAAGTATCACAGACCCACACAGCTGCCCGATATACATCATCATCATCATCTCTGTAGATCTCAGTCATAATATATATAGATTTTCCTGTTTTACATACACACTTTTCCACAGTATAATAAAACGTTGCGCAACTTTTTCGCCATTTCCAAGGTCTCTGCTTGCGGTCAGTGAATTGAAATTCTTATTGACCCGATCCTGTCAAACTTACAGTGCACAGTTCATTGCAAGAGACCGTACCGACACATTTCATTTTAGAGGGCCATGTAAAAATGTCCAGAAACCCGTAGGTATCATTGCCAAAAGGACGTTGAAAGGCAGCCGTATTATAATGGTCTGAAATGGGCCTTCACGTAATATTTCCAGTCACTGACAACAAGCAGAGATCTTGAAAATAATGACATGGTAGGTACAGTGAAGGAAATAAGTATTTGATCCCTTGCTGATTTTGTAAGTTTGCCCACTGTCAAAGACATGAACAGTCTAGAATTTTTAGGCTAGGTTAATTTTACCAGTGAGAGATAGATTATATAAAAAAAAAACAGAAAATCACATGGTCAAAATTATATATATTTATTTGCATCGTGCACAGAGAAATAAGTATTTGATCCCTTTGGCAAACAAGACTTAAAGAGGCTCTGTCACCAGATTCTGAAATCCCTATTTCCTATTGCATGTGATCGGCGCTGCAATGTAGATAACAGGAATATTTTTGGCCAAGTTATGAGCTATTTTATATATATGCAAATGAGGTTTGAAATGGACAATTGGGCGTTTTTTTTTCGTTATGTCCAACTGGGCGTGTATTGTGTTTTTAACTGGGTGTGTTTACGTGTATGACGCTGACCAATCAGTGACCAGTCAGCGTCATACACTCCTCTACATTCATTTACAAGCAGCGATGTGCAGCCACATACACAGAGATTAACGTTAATCAAGTGTCCTGATAATGAATACACAAGAAATCCAGCCTGGACGTCATGTGTATTCAGAATCCTGACACTTCTGAATCTTTTCTGTGAGATTTCTAGCACGGGAAACGAAATCTCGCGAGATTTCGGAGGTAAACGAGATTTCGTTTCCCTTGCTGCAAATCTCACAGAAAAGAGTCAGAAGTGTCAGGATTCTGAATACACAGGACGTCCAGGCTGGATTTCATGTGTATTCATTATCAGGACACTGCAGTAACGTTAATCTCTGTGTATGTGGCTGCGCATCGCTGCTGTGTAAATCAATGTAGAGGAGTGTATGACGCTGACTGGTCACTGATTGGTCAGCGTCATACACGTAAACACGCCCAGTTAAAAACACAATACACGCCCAGTTGGACATAATGAAAAAAAAAAAACGCCCAGTTGTCCATTTCAAACCTCATTTGCATATATATAAAATAGCTCATAATTTGGCCAAAAATGAACGTTTAAAAAAAAAAAGAAAACGTTACTGTTCTCTACATTGCAGCGCCGATCACATGCAATAGGAGATAGGGGTTTCAGAATCTGGTGATAGAGCCTCTTTAATACTTGGTGGCAAAACCCTTGTTGGCAAGCACAGCAGTCAGACGTTTTTTGTAGTTGATGATGAGGTTTGCACACATGTTAGATTGAATTTTGGCCCACTCCTCTTTGCAGATCATCTGTAAATCATTACGATTTCGAGGCTGTCGCTTGGCAACTCGGATCTTCAGCTCCCTCCATAAGTTTTCGATGGGATTAAGGTCTGGAGACTGGCTAGGCCACTCCATGACCTTAATGTGCTTCTTTTTGAGCGACTCCTTTGTTGCCTTGGCTGTATGTTTCGGGTCATTGTCGTGCTGGAAGACCCAGCCACGAGCCATTTTTAATGTCCTGGTGGAGGGAAGGAGGTTGTCACTCAGGATTTGACGGTACATGGCTCCATCCATTCTCCCATTGATGCGGTGAAGTAGTCCTGTGCCCTTAGCAGAGAAACACCCCCAAAACATAATGTTTCCACCTCCATGCTTGACAGTGGGGACGGTGTTCTTTGGGTCATAGGCAGCATTTCTCTTCCTCCAAACACGGCGAGTTGAGTTAATGTTTTAGTCTCCTCTGACCACAGCACCTTCTCCCAATCACTCTCCGAATCATCCAGATGTTCATTTGCAAACTTCAGACGGGCCTGTACATGTGCCTTCTTGAGCAGGGGGACCTTGCGGGCACTGCAGGATTTTAATCCATTACGGCGTAATGTGTTACCAATGGTTTTCTTGGTGACTATGGTCCGAGCTGCCTTGAGATCATTAACAAGTTCCCTCCGTGTAGTTTTCGGCTGAGCTCTCACCTTCCTCAGGATCAAGGATACCCCACGAGGTGAGATTTTGCATGGAGCCCCAGATCGATGTCGATTGACAGTCATTTTGTATGTCTTCCATTTTCTTACTATTGCACCAACAGTTGTCTCCTTCTCACCCAGCGTCTTACTTATGGTTTTGTAGCCCATTCCAGCCTTGTGCAGGTCTATGATCTTGTCCCTGACATCCTTAGAAAGCTCTTTGGTCTTGCCCATGTTGTAGAGGTTAGAGTCAGACTGAGTAATTGAGTCTGTGGACAGGAGTCTTTTATACAGGTGACCATGTAAGAGCTGTCTATAATGCAGGCACCAAGTTGATTTGGAGCGTGTAACTGGTCTGGAGGAGGCTGAACTCTTAATGGTTGGTAGGGGAACAAATACTTATTTCTCTGTGCACAATGCAAATAAATATATATCATTTTGACAATGTGATTTTCTGTTTTGTTTTTTTTTTAATATAATCTATCTCTCACTGGTAAAATTAACCTAGCCTAAAAATTCTAGACTGTTCATGTCTTTGACAAAATCAGCAAGGGATCAAACACTTATTTCCTTCACTGTATGTTAGAAAATTGCAGAAATTTTCATTATACAATGAACGCACTTTGTTTAGATAACAACACTTTATGAAAACGGCACATACGGCTAAGATTCCGTACACACCTGCGTGTAACGATCAGTTCGGAGTCGCAGATTCCGGAAAATTTTACAGGAAATATAACGATGCCTGCCATGGTTTTCTTGCCAAAAACGACAGACACCCTGCCGGAATCCATTGTAAGTGGAGTCCTTCGTCACTGGTGGCATGCGTCGTACGACTGATCCGGCACAGCGTTGTGAACAGAACCTCACACGTATGTATATATTATATATTGTGGTACCTGTATTTGATCTTTGTGTGAGACGGAAGGTCTCTGCTGGAATACTGCTTGGACAGCTGACTAAGGTCACCTTCTCCTTTTCCTCTGCCGCCTCTGGCTGGCTCAAACGTCGGCCTAGCTGCGGTCGTCATCCTCTAAGCTACCGGCTACCTCAAACAGAAGAAAGCAGTGGTCATTATTCATTGCCCAAAATACTCCCAGGCACTAAAACGCACATGACAAAACCCAGGTAACGACGGCGTGGCGCTTAACTTTTTGGGTTTATGTATTAGAAATTTTCATTGCCTTCCGTTTCAGATAAGCATGCAGCGCTATTTTTTTCCGGCGAAACGACGGACACCATGATGGAACCACTCGTCAATAGGCGCCGTTGGAATCCGTTGTTTCAGCTCGAACCCCATTTTTCTGCTCCGATGACAGAACGGAAAAACGGAATTCACAATGAAATGGACGTCTGCGTATTCTGGCGGGGCCGGTCGATCATCTAATGTGTATGACGGCAACCCGACTCTCCACCGACAGCAGAAGTTGCGGAAGAGAAGGATCGGGCTGTTGGATTTCAACACTACCGATCCCTTTGTTTGTAAGAAGAGAAGCCGCTGCCAGAGACAAGCGTGCATGTGTTCGGGGGCTCAGGAGGTAAAGCGAACAATCGCTCAGCCGCCTGCTATTCAGCGCACGGCGCCTCGTAAAGCGTTCTCCAACCACAAACATTTATTCCCTATTCATCCCATCTGATTGTTTAGAGCTGGACGGCGATATTATATACAGCGATTATAGAGCGGTCACCATAGATCAGCACATCACCTACATTGCTGGCCTTTTGTGCTCCAAAGTCACATGCGCAGGGAAGAGCAGGTAGACATGCGATTTTATCATTTTACCAGCGTGCGCCATATTGCTGTAGAGTACAAACTGTAACCAGAGGGATATAAAAAGATGTAAAACCAGGGGCCACTCCATCATTCCCTAGCGTGGGGCTGTAAAATAGTGAATCCCTTTAAGTCGATTGGTCAAGAAGCGTCACGTGACCGGCCCCATGACTCCTACAGGAAAAAAAAGTGCCATGGAGGTAGTCATATGATCCGTTTTGACCAATAGGCTGAGACAGGCACCCAGTATTACATATTCACGTACCCCGATTGGGAGTTTGAAGGGGCAGAAATGTCTAGGGCTAAAGCAGCTGTGGAACTACAAGTCTGAGCACGTTAACACAAGACATGCCAGGTCCTCGCTCATCACAGCCACATACTACAAGCAAGGCGGCCCGTCTACGCTGAACGTGGACGACACGTGTACCGTCTGTAGCAGTAATCACATAGACACGACAGATCACACATACCCCGCCGGCTCCCGTCCCTCCAGCTCGGAAAAACCGTGCTGATAAAACCGGAACGCCACTGCAAAGCGACGCGGACTCCTCTCTACTAACACATCCGGCGCTGGGTGATTACGTCACGGCAGGACGTTTACGTCGCCATCTTTGATATGGGTAATGCTTCCGCAGTGTGCCAGTGCAGCAGGACTTGAATATATATAAATAGAAATTGTGACAAAAAAATTGCCAGTCTTCATTCAAATTTATTTCCTTAGTGCAAATATTGATTCTTCTGCTAGCAGTTATTTAACTGTGTCCTATATTGACCTCTCCCACAGTCATTGCACTGAAACATACAATCAGAAAATGTAGAAAATTGGGTCATGGGTGACACCACCCCATAGTTTCAGCCCAGATAACACTGCCATATAATACCAAGATAACATTTCTGTGTACAGTCTACATAATACCACCATATAGTGCCCAAATAATGTGCAGCATCCAAGTCATATCTAACGAGCCCACATAATACTGCTATATGGTTTGCACATAATTAAATTCCCAACTAAATGTTTCTGATAGAGCGGTTGTGTATTACAGTCTTTGCCCTGCTCCAGATTGCATGGGCACACTTGCCAGTGCGATCAGCATGACGTGTTGCTCCTCGTGATGCGGCAACGTCCGGCCGCTCATGTGTCATCAACCAGTTAAGACTACATTCGCGTTAAAAACGCAGCGTTTTTCCTACATTTCATGTGCGTTGCGTATTGGCATCACTGTGCTTTGCGTGTGGCATGCGTTTTTTACGTCCGTGCAAGCACTTTTTTTTTCCTCTGCATTTCTTTGTAACTGAACCACGGACAGATGTCGTCCGTGTGCTGTCCGTGGTTTTCACATACCCATAGACTTCAATGGGCGACTAGGTGAGCAAAAACGCAACAATATAGGACATGCAGTGAGTTTCACGCAACGGAAACACTCGCTGCGTGAAAACACACGCATGTCTGAATAGCCCCATTGAAATGAATGGGTCCATGTGCTCTCAGTTATTTCAACGCACAGAACACGGACGAGGAACACGCTCATGAATGAGCCCTAAGTATAAGCAACTCATCCAACACACAATTCAAAATATCTAAAAAAAATAAAATAGTTTATACATAAGATTCACATATAAAGAGTGTATGACTGTAGTGATGACCCAAAATATGGCAATGACCAGACAGAAAATAGAGAATGAATCAACCTATCCACTCAACAAGATCATAAGATAAAAATCACATAGATCAAGCATTAGGCTGGGTTCACACGACTTATTTTCAGGCGTAAACGAGGCGTATTATGCCTCGATTTACGCCTGAAAATACGGCTCCAATACGTCTGCAAACATACCGGGCAGGCATATACGTATAAAACAAAGTCACACTTTGCTCCTAAACGGGTACAGGTTTTCAACGATTTTTCTGACTCCGAGGTCTCTGGTACCGACGACTCTGTACGCTTTCCCAGTTCTAAACTGGGCACTAAACGAAAAATTAAAGACAATAGATTTAACACCTCTAAAAGAAGCACTGTGCAGACTAGATCAAATACAAGATGCCAGCCAAATTCGACCCCTACAATCACCTCAAACTCTCTATTATCAGCTGCCCGGTATCGAAATCTCTGCGGTCTCTAACGTATTTACGATGCTTCCTCTCCTTTATTTCAGCTTGTAATTTTTCTATATTTTTTGTAATTGAATCTCGCAATTGTTAAACTCACTCAGAGCATTAAATCCCTGAATGTCACCAATTTCCTTCTCCAATTGGAGAGCAGTTTTATTGTAATCACGCTTTTCAAAATCCAAGATATATTGCAGAAGTCGTAGAGATCTTTCCGTGAGAAGCTCCTCCCAACCTCTAACAAATTCTACGTCACTGCGATAAAAGTTGGGAGTGATGTTAATGCGAAGCCCCCTATATGCGATTTTCTGCTGTATATAGGTCTCAAGGCTAGCAATCTCCCAACAAGATCTAATATATTTCTGATAAATTTTTTGTAGATCTTTAAACGCAGTATGTATATCGAATTGATGTAGTGGAATGTTGTCTGTAGAAAATACATATGCTGCCTCTGCGGACAATGTTTCTGGATTGATCCTTTTAGACAGAAAGCCTGCCATCATTAGTAGTATACAATATGTGTAACGTTCCAAATGGTTGGAACAGGTCCAAAAAATAGGGTGATTAACCCTGCAATTACTAGAGAACAATAGAGAAAAGGACCCCAACAGTTGGCGGGCGCATTAACATCAATACAACAAGGAATGTTGACGATTATGTTGCCATGGCTCACAGATTACTGGACGATGTCACTACGTATACCATTCTTGATAAGAATCCTACTGATTTGTTTCTGGAGGACTTGCGCCTGCTACTTCTTGAAGCAAAGACACAGAATATGATCACAGGCGACGAGTTTAAACGGATCTATAATCCTTCTCCCACCTTGGCGACCTTTTATGCTCTGCCCAAGATCCATAAGGCATCTCGCCCAGTTCCAGGCAGGCCCATTGTATCGGGCAATGATAGCCTTACTCAGGGCATTAGTATGTATCTTGATGAGATTCTTTCCCCGTTTGTTGCTTCTTTGACGTCATTTTTGAAAGACACTAAGGACACCATCAACAGGATCCAGGAGATTCACGTAACTCCCTCCACGTCGATCGCTAGTATTGACGTGGAGTCTCTCTACACCAATATTCAGCATAAATTTGGCCTCATTGCAGTTACTTATTTTCTCAGCACTAAAGGTACTCAATTCCATGCATATAACAAATTTCTTTTGTCACTACTTCAATTTCTTCTGACACACTATTATTTTCTGTTTGACCGTAAATTCTATCATCAGATAAAAGGAACAGCCATGGGCACTGTCTGTGCACCAACATATGCAAATTTATTTTTGGGATGGTGGGAAGACACCATAGTCTTTACTGATAAACTAGCTGCCTATACTTGCCATATCCTATTCTGGGGGAGATATAATGACGATATTCTCCTCCTATGGGACGGCGATTTAAATTTATTTTATGAGTTCATGGCCACACTTAACGCTAATGAGGTTGGCATGAAATTCACTCACGCTATACACAAAACATCGATTACTTTCCTGGACCTTAAAATCTCCTTGGACCTTGCTGGTGGTGTCCACACAGATATTTCACGGAAACCAACGTCCACCAATAGTCTATTACATTGGGACAGCTACCATCCTCCCGCTCTAAAGAGGGGCATTCCAATTGGACAGTACCTTCGTGCCAAGAGGAATTGCTCCGACGAGCGGTCCTTCAAATTGGAGTGTGATGGACTCTTTTAAAAATTCTTGGCACGGGGGTACCCTAAGAAATGGCTACACAGGGCATATGCCAGAGCGAGAGCCACAGAGAGAAGTGAACTGTTATGCGAACGTCAACCTCAGGGTGCCTGTAAGTCTATGACGACTATTGGGTCTGCTGGATCCACAAATATTATAAACAAATGTCTCATGGGACTATAATGTCATGTGGGTTGAGCTACCAGCAAGTGCAAATTTCCAAGCTCCCCAAAATTAAATAGAAACTCCAAATACCATTGAATATATACACGAGAAAAAAGGAGTCGAAACTATTGAACCATAGAACGCCAATTATAGAAAATTACAAATTTTTATTGGACAATACAAAAATACATGGTTAAAATACAGACTACAAACCAAATCACTGCATATCTCCGCAGTAGGAGACAATATGGAGCCACATAAATACTTTGATTTTTATTTTTATATACATACATCGGGAAAAGTTCCCAAAAAGAGTTGTCATAATATGCTCTAAAATAAGTCCCTAGAACAATGCAATAGAGGCTAACAAATCACTTATGTCCAAAGTATTTTATTAGTATCCCAACTATAATGTGTCATTGTAAAGAGTAATGGGGGATGACAAAGTGGTAACTACTGTGGTAGTGATTATAATTTAATCTATTCAATACCAGTTTAGTGATTGTTCAGAGGACCAAATAGTGGAAATAGCCTATCCAAGACATTGTCTAAGTACACGGATAATCAGGCAAGCAGCATGACAAAACATCAGTTTAATGAAAAAACTAAGCAAGTACTAACCCATGTGGCTCCTCAGTTGTGACAGCTTCCAGGTATGGAGAAAAACCCCAACGCGCGTTTCGCGTAGATTGCTTTTTCAAGGGGTGTTCTGAGTTGTACAAATTAGACCTCTTAAGTATGATAGGTCGGGAGATCAGCTGACTTATCAGGCCAATGAAAGCCTGAAGTTTTTCCCGTCGCTCGTGCCGAAGTGAGTCACTACAGGATCTCAGCACCGAGCCGCTGAAACCCGACCACGCATGCGCGGCTCCGGAAACCACGCACGCGCAGACAGGCACAGTCAGCCGCAAGAGCAGAGCCCGGGAGCGACACACTCGACACGCGCAGACAGGAACTAGAGTAAAGGATAGGGAACGATGGTAATACTCAATAATTGTGTGGAGAAAAATTTACAAACGATCTATTAATCTTCCATTTGGAATATAGGCCGATTTTAAAAAAATATAAGAATATCATCCACCACACATATATACAAACGCATTATAATGAGATAAAGTTCCTCATAAATATATCAACAAATGCCAACGCATTTAAATATAGAATAATACATCCTGACAGAACAAGTAATATATAACAATTAAAAAGTGACAAATTTTAAATCATAATAAACACAATATTCATCAAAAGAAAAGTGACGGAGGAAGATAATTAAGATGCTGAAAAAACAGCAATAGTAAATAAAGTGAAACAATAATTAAATAAGTATTATTGGATGTCCAAGGAGAACGCCGACAAGGAGAGAAACTCTATCCACATATGCGTTCCACTCGGACATCCATACATAAAATAAAATAATGTGAATTTACGTAAATACATAAAGTGGATGTAAGGTTCAAGAAAATAGACACCCAAATGGATGAATATAAAACTTATACTGTAGTTTTAACGTAGATCCTTCAATACAAATGCAACGGCATACAAAAACAGCGTGTGAACGTACTCCAAAGAAATCCCATCATGTTCCAAGATGTAAAAAAGGAAGAAAGTTTCTCCAGACAAATCCAGCCTCTGATGTTTCATCCCCAACGACCACAGATAACTCAGAAATACTCTGGTATGGAGGAATAAGGTAGCAAACTAAACAGAACAAAAACATATATTAATAGATATACAGAATAAAAAAGTTACAAATAAATGGCAAATAGAGAATTTAGAGGAAGGAGGCAAAACTTAATGTTTCGTTCAGTCCAACAGGGGCCATAGTACCAAGGGTGATAATCCACTTACATTCCCTCTGAGCAAACAATTTTTTAGAATCCCCACCTCTAATACCACAGAACACTCTATCAATACCCCATGCCTTGAAAGATTTTGGGTCACAGGCATGGTGTATTTTAAAGTGTCTGGGAATTGTTTTAAGGAGTGTGATATCCTCAATATCCTTAGCAGCGACTATATCACGCACATGTTCTCTTACCCTGATCCTCAATTGTCTTGAGGTCAGGCCAACATATACCTTCTGACAGCCACAGGTTGCGTAATATATTACGTTTACTGTGCTGCAGGAGATATAGTGTCGTATTTCAAAGACCCTATTCTCTGTCATGGACGCAAAATTTGTTGTCCGGACCATATTCGCACATGATAAGCAGTCACCACAGGGGTAACAACCCTGTCTGGGACTGCTTGATGAAAGAAAATGTTGCTGCTTCGGTATATAGTGGCTCTTCACTAACATGTCTTTAATGTTCATGCTCCTCCGAGCTGTCATCTGGGGTCTTTTGGATAAGTTCCCCGCAAAAGCGGGCTCCAGGTGCAGAATTGGCCAATGTTTGTCCAAAATAGATCTCATCATGTGCCATTGGTTGTTGTATGTAGTGATATATCGGGTATTGTTTTGATCACATTTCTTTTTATTTATTCCCACAGGATGTAAGATTGAATTCCGATTCGTCAGTTGTGCCCGTCTGTATCCCTTTTTAATGCTTCTATGGCTGTATCCCCTATCCAAAAATCTTTCTTGTAAATCGCTAGACTGTTTCTCAAAGTTCATATTTGATGAACAAATGCTTCTCATTCTCAGAAACTGACCAGTAGGGACGGCGCCAATCGTCGACTGATTGTGGGCAGAGGTTACATGGAGTAAGGCATTAACAGAAGTCTTCTTCCTGAAGACATCAGTTTGAAGGTAACCCATGTCATCTGCCTCAATTACAATGTCCAAAAACTCAACTCTGTGCTTATCAAACACATAGGTGAGCTTTATATTTAAATCATTGGTGTTAAGACCCTGCATAAATTGTATAAGTTCTATTTCTGTCCCCTGCCAAATAAACAAAACGTCATCGATGTATCTCATCCAGCACTGCACACGGTCGACGGAGAGAGCGCCGCCACCATGGAAAACCTGCCTCTCCAAAAGACCGAGAAGCAGGTTTGCATATGACGGCGCACACGCCGCCCCCATGGCAGTGCCTTGCTTTTGCAGGTAGAACACATCCTTAAAAACAAAAAAATTATGTGTCAGGATGTATTCCAAAAGTTCCACAACCAGTCGACACATGGGACCGTCCCAACTGCTCATCCCCAAGAAAAGGCGCACAGCTTGCAGGCCATCACTATGTCGTATACTAGTGTACAGCGACTCGATGTCAGCTGTCACCAGAATCATGTCGGCATCTAGGCTGACACCATCAATCCTTTTCAGGACATCTGTGGTGTCCTTCACATAGGACGGTAGACATTCTACCGATGATTTTAAATAGTGGTCAATGAATCTGCAGATGTGGTCGCAGAGTCCACCTATCCCAGATACTATCGGGCGTCCCGGGGGGTCTATCATGTTTTTGTGGACCTTAGGAAGAAAATATAGTGTTGGCATTCTTGGATACTGAGTCATTAGACCCGACAGAATATTTTTATACCTTTATCATGGGCCAGGGTTAGAATCTTTAATAACTCAGCTGAAAAAGTGCCAACTGGGTTATGGGTTAATTCCTGATAGGTTTTTTTTATCTCTCAGCTGCCTAAAAGCCTCCTTTTCATACTTATCGGTTGGCCAGATCACAATATTCCCACCCTTGTCCGCCGCTTTATATACTACGTCTTCATAGCTTTTTAGTTCTTTTAATGCATTACGTTGTTTTTTAGTTAAATTATCATATCAGTGGTAACTACTGTGGTAGTGATTATAATTTAATCTATTCAATACCAGTTTAGTGATTGTTCAGAGGACCAAATAGTGGAAATAGCCTATCCAAGACATTGTCTAAGTACACGGATAACGAGGCAAGCAGCATGACAAAACATCAGTTTAATGAAAAAACTAAGCAAGTACTAACCCATGTGGCTCCTCAGTTGTGACAGCTCCCAGGTATGGAGGAAAACCCCAACGCGCGTTTCGCGTAGATTGCTTTTTCAAGGGGTGTTCACATGGGTTAGTACTTGCTTAGTTTTTTCATTAAACTGATGTTTTGTCATGCTGCTTGCCTGGTTATCCGTGTACTTAGACAATGTCTTGGATAGGCTATTTCCACTATTTGGTCCTCTGAACAATCACTAAACTGGTATTGAATAGATTAAATTATAATCACTACCACAGTAGTTACCACTTTGTCATCCCCCATTACTCTTTACAATGACACATTATAGTTGGGATACTAATAAAATACTTTGGACATAAGTGATTTGTTAGCCTCTATTACATTGTTCTAGGGACTTATTTTAGAGCATATTATGACAACTCTTTTTGGGAACTTTTCCCGATGTATGTATATAAAAATAAAAATCAAAGTATTTCTGTGGCTCCATATTGTCTCCTACTGCGGAGATATGCAGTGATTTGGTTTGTAGTCTGTATTTGAACCATGTATTTTTGTATTGTCCAATAAAAATTTGTAATTTTCTATAATTGGCGTTCTATGGTTCAATAGTTTCGACTCCTTTTTTCTCGTGTATATATTCAATGGATCCACAAATATCAGATGTATTGGCACTTTTGATACCGGCTCTCAACAGGTTCGTGAGATTTTACATCGACATTGGCCAATTCTTTTAGCTGACCCTGACCTGCGGGATGCAGTCCCCCTACTCCCGGCATTACCTACCGAAGGGGTAGGAATCTGCGGGACTATTTGGTGCATAGTCACCATTTTGGGTCTACGATAGCACCAAAGTGTTGGCTTAAGTCAGCGACCACTGGCTCGTACCCATGTGGTCGCTGTTCGTTTTGCTATCTCATGCCTACTGTGAAGCAATTTACCAACCCACTTGATGGTTGCTCCTATCGAGTGAGACAATTTATCAACTGCCGGAGCAAGGGAGTAGTTTATGTAGCCAAGTGTCCGTGCCCCAAGTTTTATGTGGGTAAAACCATACAGGAATTAAGAAGAATTTCGAAACACTTGAGCACTATAAATCATAAAGAGGATACACCACTATCTAGACACATTCGCTTTACACACAATGGAGATGTCCGCTCACTGCAATTCTGGGGGATCACTCAGTTAAAACTGGGCCCCAGAGCAGGGAATTTAGATTGTAAGTTGTTGCAGGAGGAGGCACGCTGGATCCATCGCCTGGGGACCCTCAGTCCAGGTGGTCTCAATGAGGGGTTCACTTTTGCGGCGTTTCTTTGAACCTTTTGGACTTTTACTTGGTACTTATATATATTTTGAATCTGACATTTTGGTCTTTGCCAGATCTGGCTACCACTGAGCTGCCTAGTCTGGCTTTATATGTGCTTCCTTGATGGTTATCGCATTATTGTACAGGTTGCTACCTGTATGAAATAGCATAGACGTTACTTATTCATATACCTATTATGCCATCTTCTACTATTTCATAGTTTATTACCAGTATAAATTGTCACTTTTTGATACAAACTACATTGCTAGACGGTTAGCGCTGCGTTTTTTTTGCCGCTATTCCCCCACTGTTGTTTTTGGTGAATTATTGTCTTTACTGTTAATGTTCTCTGTCTAATCACTAAAACGGATTGCCCTTTTTTATTAAAGGTGATGTATGGGTACTCTCCCACTGTATACGAATTACTATACATCATGTTTTGAGAACAGGTTTAACATGCTGTTGCAGACATACGCTGTCGGCTGATTGCGTTTGGCTTACTCGTAATCGATACCCGTCTTTCTCGCGCATGCGCCTAGGTCCTATTCACCCTACGTGGTTGTTTTTGGTTTTGTTTATCATTGGAATATTGGTTGCTGCGCATGCGCACGCATACTACTTTTCATTGGTGGTTCGTGCTGAACTCATCCATTGGCGCGATCATCTGCCTGTCTCAACAGTGGAGGTGTGTTCCTCTATTCAGCCTGTAGTTGGCTGAGGCCACGATGAGGGCACACACGTGTAGACAATTTGATTGCATATTTAATCCTGAGAGATCCGCGGCGCGCTGTCATTAGCCCCGTTACCCCTGAAGATGCTACGTTGGTAGCGAAACATGTCGGGGGGGCTTTCCTTTGAATTTTAACACATGGTCCTGCTGACTATCCACCGTATATCTGTGGAATTGGGTGCAGCGCTCTGCAGCCGCTGACACTCTGCATTTCCACCATCCACTTGTTACATTTGCACCATGCTGATTTCAGTCCGCTATGGACATGAATCCTTTTAACCTTTATGTAGTTTGTTCTTTGCTCTAATAGCTTAATAAAATTTGTATTTTAATTCAATTTACAGTTGGAAAACAGGGCTTTTGGTGCCGGTAGGCATTCCTTGTTGTATTGATGTTAAGGCGCCCGCCAACTGTTGGGGTCCTTTTCTCTATTGTTCTTCTGCAAATAACGCACGCACATTCTCACTGCGGATCTCTGGACTGTCTGGATATCACAGATATTATGAATCCGGTTATGTCGTCTTTATGTTATTTTTCCTATCTTGGGTATAACATTTGCTCATCACGGCGGCAGCAGCTGCAGGACAAACCAAAAGGCTGAGAACAAAGAAAGTCAAGAGGGAGACCCTGTGGTTGATGACTTTTCAATTGACAGGTAGCAGAGTTACATGATGGGGATTTTTTTTTTTCCAGTTGTGTAACTCTGCTACCGGTCAATGGAAAAATCATCCACCAAAACCCCCCTGTAGATTGCTCCACACACAGCCCCCCTGTAGATAGTGCCACACACAGCCCCCCTGTAGATAGCTCCACACACAGCCCCTCTGTAGAAAGTTCCAGACACAGCCCCCCTGTAGATAGCGCCGGACACAGCCCCCCTGTAGATAGCTCCACACACAGCCCCCCTGTAGATAGCTCCACACACTGTCCCCCTGTAGACAGTGCCAGACAAAGCCCCCCTGTAGATAGCTCCAGATACAGCCCCCCTGTAGATAGCTCCACACACAGCCCCCCTGTAGATAGCGTCAGACACAGCCCCCTGTAGATAGCTCCAGATACAGCCCCCTGTAGATAGCTCCAGACACAGCCCCTCTGTACATAGCTTCACACACAGCCCCCCTGTACATAGCGTCAGATACAGCCCCTGTAGATAGTGCCACACACAGCCCCCATGTAGATAGCGCCAGACACAGCCCCCCTGTACATAGCGCCAGACACAGCCCCCCTGTACATACAGTCAGATACAGCCCCCTGTAGATAGTGGCACACACAGCCCCCTGTAGATAGCGCCACACACAGTCCCCTGTAGATAGCTCCAAACACAGCACCCCTGTAGAAAGCTCCACACACAGCCCCCCAGTAGATAGCTCAACGCACAGTCCCCCTGTAGGTGCCACATTGCCGCCAGAGCGGAGAGCGGTAGAGGTAGGCTTTATTCACACGTCAGGGTCCGAGTGTCAGCCGTTTTTCCTTGCCGTTTTGCATCCGTTCCGATTCTGTTCCGGGCCGTGTTGACATTTTTAACGGCCGATTTTGACCCGTTTTGCATCCATTTTTTTCCCTGTCCGTTTTAAAATCGGATGAATTTCATTAAAATTTGTTGCCACACACAGCCCTCTGTAGATAATGCCACAGCCCTCCTGGTAGGTAATGCCACACAGCGCTCCTGTAGGTAATGCCCCCCAGCCCCCTGTAGGTAATGCCACCCTGCCCCCTGTAGGTTGCACCCATCCCCCCCCTTCCAGGAGAAGTCACTGACTTCAATGTCCATATATGGACAATGTAGTCACTGACTTCTCCTGGAGAGGAATCCCCGGCCACGGGGTCGGGGATTCCGCTTCAGAAGTGAGTGACGTCACTGTGTCCATATATGGACAGTGTGGTCACTCACTTCTTCTGTAGCGGAATCCCCGGCCACTCCCAGGCCGGGGATTGGGGATTCCGACTCCTACAGGGAGCAAAAAAAGACCCTCCTCCTTCTCACATGCACTCTGCACTGTGAGGAGGAGAGAGAGCGAGAGCGAGGGAAGACACGGCCGTCACTCGGGACACATTCCGGTGATGGGCGTGTATTACCCGGCCCCATAGACTTCTATGGGAGTCGTGCGGCCAGGTAAATGGCCGAAAATAGGGCATGTCCGATTTTTTGACAGCCAGGTTTCCCGGGCGTCAAAAAATCGGTCGTGTGAATAGCCCCATTAGGGGTCTATTGTTCCTACGGCAGCCGTGTGACAGCCGTTTTATGAACGGCCGTCACCCGGCCGGGAAACTCTGTCGTGTGAATAAGGGCTTAGCAGGCCCTACTGCTGCCACTCTCTGCTATGCTTTGACGTCACTCACGGTCAGAAGAAGGCAGGAGTCTTGCAGCGGCGTTCTCACTGGTGTCGATGCTGGCCTGAGAGTGAACCAGTCCTTTAAGTTCTTAAAATGACGGCTGAACTGTGAACTCTCAACTACTCCTAGGCATGGATCCCTTGGGGCGTGATTAGGTTGTTGGTGACACTTACAAGCAACTGATCAAGTGTGTTACTGCTGATACTGGGAAACGACTATGACCCGCAGTAGCGTATGTATCGAGAGTTACTAAATTAGTGGCGCAACCCACAGCAGATGGCCCCTCCCTTACTCTTGGAGTAGGCAGTGAGGTAGTGGGGTGGTTCCCGCAGTGACCCACAGAGGTGCGGTGGGAACAACTGTCCGGTCGGACACAAATATTAGATACAGCCGGTACAGGATGGGATTACTGTGTTCGGTTGAGTTCCTTGGCCTCGAGTTGACCATTTATTACCGCTTTGCTCCACAAGAAAAAAAGAAGTAAGAGAAACCATTTGTCTCTTTATTGCCACGCTACACACGTCTATGGAGATTGTATTGTTGCCTCATTTCTTTTTTTTTTACTGTAATGAAAAGAGTACATGTTTTGTTTTTCTATAATGGGAGGCAATGGCAGACTATGCAACCGGACAGCAGAGGGCAGTAGAGCACTTACAGTACAGTAATCAATAGCAGGATAGCACGAGATGGATACAGTGGTCAACTTTCCCTAGACCGAACAGAGGACTTTCCCTCAATGCTCTCAGAATGACCTAATAGTTCATATGGAAAAGGTCTGGGAACCTCAGACAGACGATGACTGTTAGGCGCCATGCACACGACCGTGAAAAATCTCCGTAATTGTGGACCGTAATACGGTCCGCAATTACGGACCCGCCCGGTTCTATTGGCCGCGAACACCTTTCCATATTGCTACGGATAGGTGTCCGTGCCGTAGAGCCGTGCCGGGAATTATGGAGCATGTCCTACTTTTCTTTTTTACGGGTCGTGCTCCCATACTTTGTATGGGAGAACGGCCCGAAAATGCGATCGCAGGCTGTGATTACGGGCACGGCCGTGTGCATGAGGCCTAAGTCAATAAATATCCTCCAGACTCCTCTCTCGACCTATGAGGCTGCACAGACCAGCAATGGGGAGCCTGGCCGCTTGACGCCCCTTCATTACTTGAGCTGGTGCTGCCCCAACTTTATCCGGGTGGCATGCCTCAGCTGCACCCTTAAGGGTTCAGTTGTACCTGACTGCCGCAACCATTCCCCCACACACCGGGTAGTCTGCTTGTCGCCCCCCCTCCCCTCATGAACAAGGTCCCTTGCTGTGAAACTTGACGGACACTTGCCGTGGTTGTTCCATACTGCCGCCATTGGAGTGCGGATCCATGAACCGCCGTTTTAGAAACTAAAGCACAAAAATTCAAAACCTTTTACACAAACTCTCCACCCCTTACCCAATCAGATTAGCCTATTCTCCAAAGTTCAAAAATAATAATTATATAATCCAGTCTGCTGCGGGAACATAGCTGTAAGAATGTGCCTCTAGCTTTACATACTGGATATAATCTGTATATACCATTGCACTCACCGGGTCTGCTAAGTGTCTCCTGTGACAGTGTTTTGGAATTAGAGTCCTGAAGAGTGGAAACGTTGAGATCCTTCATTACCTCATTGTCAGGTAATGCTATTCTGGGATATATTATAGTAAGTATGAGAAGTTAAAAAAAAAATACAATGGGTTTTAGTCGTTAAGCATTTCTTCCAACTGTCCAGGTGGTGTTCCTCTCTCCTCAGGACGCAGATACAGTTGAACCCAGTAGTGGAGCAGGGAGCCCTCAGCTCCCTGCTTTACCATTCACTATGTAATGCTGGCCTTGAGCGACTCAGCACAGACAGGCGCGGTGCAGTGACATCATCAAGCCTGTCTGCGCCAAGCCACACAGGGCACAGTTCGAAGGAGCAGAGGGATCTCCTCCACTCGTCGTGGGAACAGTGTTAGGTGAGTATTTTTTATTAGGCACTATGGCAGCATTATACTGGATATGGGGGCATATATGGAGCATTATACTGTGGGGGCAGCTAAGGGGGCCTTATACTGTATGTGAGCAGCTATGGGGTATTATATTGTGTGAAGGCAGCTATGGAGCCATTATACTGTGTTGGGGCAGCTATGGAGGCATTATACTGTATGTGAGCAACTATGGGGTCATTATACTGTATGGGGGCATTATGCAGTTTGGGGCAGCTATGTGGGCATTATACAAATCAGGAAAAAAAATAGTTTACACTTACCCAGAACTCCCTGCTTCTTCCTCCAGTCTGGCCTCCTGGGATGACATTTCACAGGCCGCAGCATCATCCAGGGATGCCGGACTAGACATCAAAGGAGGGACACGTCACCATGACAATGGCCAGGGTAAGCATGAATGTTTTTTTCCCCTCTGCCTCTACCGCTGCTTTCCGTAGTGGAAATTCTGCCAGAAAGACAGCACTACAATTTGGTGTGTTTTTTTTTCGGACAGAATGTGCTACGGGTTCCAGGTCGGATATACTGCGTAGTTTTGAACATTTTCAGAGAGCCTCAAGACAGAAAAAGGGGAAGTACTGGCTAGTGGAAGGTGAGGAAGATGGCACTTTCCCCTATGAAGATTTATTACAAAGTTTTATATATTCACATGTAATACTGATATAGACATTTTAAAGATTCACAAATTTCTAGTTCTGACCTGGGAGTCCTTATGCCACAATATGTCTTGGGGGGACATCAGGTTGAAGACTGTTTATTTCATTGTTGTACAGAGGTTCTCTCTAGTATACAGTCTACTCCGGCATCAATGGAATTTGACAGGTGCCAAATTGAAAATTATTCTGGATTATCGGACAGTCATAGAAACTATATATAAAACGTACTTGTAAGGGACACACTATTAGGCTGGGTTCACACGATCTATTTTCAGACGTAATGGAGGCGTTTTACGCCTCGAATTACGTCTGAAAAACGGCTCCAATACGTCGGCAAACATCTGCCCATTACTTTCAATGGGCTTTACGATGTACTGTGCCGACCTGTCATTTTACGCGTCGCTGTCAAAAGACGGCGCGTAAAATTACAGCCTCGTCAAAAGAAGTGCAGGACACTTCTTGGGACGTAATTGGAGCCGTTTTTCATTGACTCCAATGAAGAACAGCTCCAAATTACGTCCGTAAAAGACGCCCCGCAAAACGCGAGTACATGCAATTACGTCTGAAATTCAGGAGCTGTTTTCTCCTGAAAACAGCTCGGTAATTTCAGACGTAATTGCAGTTATCGTGTGCACATACCCTTAAAGGGGTTTTCTTATCATCACAACCCATTTTTATACTGAAGAAGGCCCGACGATATGCTGGTCACCGAGGGTCCAGCTACAGAAACCCCCATCTCTCCAAACATGCTGTTAGAAAACGTCCGTCACTTTTAGGTTGTCATGACTACTAGCCAAACTTCTGGGTGGCCCTGGTTTGAGATGCAGAGCCAATCTTTTTTCTGCAACCTATCAGGGACAAGGATGGAGTATTTGAGTGTGTTCAGTTTTTTCATTGTTGCTTGTGATTTTCTTTTGAATACATGTGTCTGATCAAGCTCCTGGTTACACTCTGAATCACCTTGACTACTTGGACTCTTTGAACTGGACTTCGGCTTGGTCTTTGGATCTACCCTCTGCTTACTGATTTAGATATTCTTCTCACAGCTGGTTTCGACCTCTGCAACTCCTGGTATTCTTCTGTTTTGCAATTTGGACTTTTTTTCACTCCTGGTTTGAACTTTGCTTGTTGATCATCACTCTGGCTTTCTGGTTATCCGTTCTGGTATTGCCTGCAGTTGCACCTCCTGTCCAACACCTTATTCTGTAAAAAACAACCTGGGTTCTATGCGGCCAAATCCAACCTGCCTTCCGGTGGGCTCTGGTGAAGACATTGAGTAGCCTTAGACTCTGCTGACCAGAGTAGTGACGGACTTGAGGTAGCTGATTTATATGTAGCTTGTATGCTTGCTCCTGACAGTCTCCAGCTGCCTTTGGGGAATTGCTAGTATAGTAATTCCATAAACTTGTCGCTCTGGGGAATTGCTCAAGTAGTGATTCCTTGACAGATGCATTCAAATATATCATTGTTAATTTCATTCATGGATGGTCATGTCTAACAGAGCGAGAGCTGCTGTTTGCAGCAAGTCTCTGCTCTGGCAAATAGAGAGGGGTCCCCTTCTATCCCATCCATATGTCCTAATAGAGCATATAGAAAGGTGTTGCCTCATCAAGACACAAGCACGGTATTATAATTTTGATTTTCAGAAGAGTGTCCTAGTTTATTCTCTTTAGTTTAATCTTCAGATTTTGGTCTTGTGACATTTCACATTAAACTGCAGATGCTGGATTATCAGATTTTTGGGATTATCAGAATTGAAGGAATTTCAACGGTTTTAAAAAATAGTTTTATCAAACTTGAAATTATATAATAGTAAATTTCCACATCTCAAATACAAACTACATCTTTGAAAACACTAATATATGGAGCTGGTTAATAAGTCTGGCCGGCTGGCATCTTGCCCAGAAAAAATTTCACTGCTCTCCTCAGAGGCCTGTATGTAAATCATGAAGCGGTTAATCTTTCTTGCAAGGTTGTAACATCACCAGGAGACTCTCATATGGTAGAACATTACAGTTTTTTTAACCTCGTCCTAAGATTAATTAATTCACGTGCAATACGCCGCTCTGTTTATAGAGACGTTTCACAGAATTTTAAAGAACCAGTCATAATATTGCATGCTTTTATTCCAGTCTTCCTGCGCAGTATTTATAATTCCATATTCATCATTTTTCAGAAGCCACTATATCAGAGAATAAAAAAAATAACAATTTGAGGCAAAAGATGCTACTAAAAGTACCATGAAGAGATTGTTCAAATTGCACAATGTTTTTTTGTTAGAAGACTCTCTGATAATAAGTTGATCAAAGGGTGCCCCACTGCTGGGACCACCAGCAATCAGCTGTAATCTGTGGAGGAATTCATCCGCAAGTATTTTCCCTGCAGCACCACCGCAGGGGAAATTAAGCATTACACAGTTCTCATATAAATCAATGGGCTGTTTGTGTTATTATTTTAATAATCGTGCTTGAAATGTACACAAGTCTATCCTTTTAGTCTACCCTTCCATATTTCAAAGGGTATATCTGTAGCACTCAAAAGGGATGTGGGGGGATCATTCAGTAAATCCACCCTCTAGTGGGTATGGGTAACAAAATATAGAGTTAGGATAGAAGAGGTCTGGCACTTAGGAGAACTGAGGAAGGAGTGGTCTGGCTCATAGGAGAGCTGACTAAGGGGGGTCTGGCACATTGAAGAGCAGAGAAAGGTATGGTCTGCCATATAGTAGAGTTGTGGGAGGAGTGGTTTATCACATAGGAGAGCTAAAGAAGGAGTGGTCTGACACATAAGAGAGCTGAGGAAGGAGCGGTCTGGCACATAGGAGAGCTGAGGAAGGAGGGGTTTGGCACATAGGATAGCCGAGGAAGGAGGGGTCTGGCACATAGGAGAGCTGTGGAAGGAATGGTTTGGCACATAGGATAGCGAAGAAGGAGGGGTCTGGCACATAGAAAAGCTGTGGAAGGAGTGGTTTGGCACATATGATAGCTGAGTAAGGCATGGTCTAGCACATAGGATAGCTATGGAAGGAGTGGTTTGGTCCATAGTATAGCTGAGGAAGGTATGGTCTGGCACATAGGAAAGCTCACAAAGGAGTGGTCTGGCAAATAGGTTAGCTGAGGATGGAGTGATTTGGCACATAGGATAGCCGAGGAAAAAGGATTCTGGCACATAGGAGAGCTGTGGAAGGAGTGGTTTGGCACATAGGATAGCTGAGGAAAGAGGGTTCTGACACAATTAAAAAAGCTGAGGGAGGAGTGGTTTCACACATGGGATAGCTGTGGAAGGACTGATTTGGCACGTAGCATAGCCGAGGAAGAAGGGGTCTGGCTCATAGGAGAACTGTGGAAGGAGTGGTTTGGCACATAGGAAAGCTGAAGAAGGAGTGGTCTGACACATAGGAGACCTGGGGAAGATGTGGTCTGATACATAGGAGAGCTGAGGAAGTTTGTGGTCTGGCACATGAGAGCCATGGAATGAATGGTCTGGCACATAAGGGAACTGAGGAAGGTGTGGTCTGGCACATAGGATAGCTGTGGAAGGAGTTCTATAGAAGATAGGATAGTGGAGGATGGAGTGGTCTATCACATAGGGAAGTTGAGGAAAGAGTGGTCTGGCACATAGCAGAGCCGTGGAATGAATGATCTGGCACATAGGAGAGCTGAGGATGGAGAGGTTTCGCACATAGGAGAGCCGTGGAATGAATGATCTGGCACATAGGAGAGCTGAGGATGGAGAGGTTTCGCACATAGGAGAGCCGTGGAATGAGTGGTCTGGTTAATAGGAGAGTTGAGGAAGGAATGGTCTGGCACATAGGATAGCTGAGGCTAGAGTGATTTGGCACATAGGAGAGCCGTAGAATGAATGGTCTCGCACATAGAAGAGCTGAGAGAGGAGTTGTCTGGCACAAAGGAAAGCTGAGGGAGGAGTGGTCTAGCATACAGGAGGGGAAGAGTTGGTATAACACATGGATAACTGGGGATGAGCTTATTATGGCAGCCAGGAGAGCCAGGTTATTTATTGCATGCATGTCATGAAGGGCCTGCTTTGGCACATATGAGAGCTGCATTAGTAGCAGTCTGGTCCAAAAAACTCGTCGGCACATAAGGAATGTGTGATCTGACACATTGGAGAGCTCAGAAGTGAGTGGCTCTTTAGATAAGAGACGTGGGGAGTTAAAGCTCTGTAACAGAAAAGAGCTGGAGAAAGACTGGCATGTACAAGCTGGGACTTGGCATATAGAAGAGCTAGGATATGAGTAATCAAGTTCTTGGAAAAGCATGGGGAATAAGTGGTCTTGCACATTCCAGATCTGGGGAAGGGTTAATCCAGTATCCATTTAGTTACTAGTTTGTGACATAAAACAGACAGGAAAAAATATGTTGCTATTGCTGCAATGTTCACAATAAATGTGCGATTTGCTGTATACCAGGAGGCCAGTCCAGAGGTGGGAGGTATGTCTTAAAAAAATAATTTCCACAAGGTATTAAGGCAACTCATGTCTATATGTCCTATTAGGGCTCTGTCTAGCATCACCAACGTCATCAGCGCTCGTTCATCAGAGCTCGTTCATCAGCGCTCGTTCATCAGAGTGCAGTGGAGGGGGTGGGGGGCGTGTCTCAGACTTCCAAAGAAGTGATCCATAGCAAAGTCTGAGACTGAGGCGGCCTCGTCCATCTTGGAGAGCAGAAAATGGGGGACTGGGACACAGGAACAGAAGCCGGATCATTCAGGAATGGAAGCCGGATCATTCAAGAGCGGGGCAGCTGGTAAGTTGACTCTACATTTCCAATATATAGTAGTTTTTTGGGGGGGGAATGGAGGGTCGCTATAATGATGGTTCAGTTCACAAAACTACTACCATCAGTTTACTAGTTATATTGGATGATTCATTTTCACTTTTCCCTCATAGAAAATGTTAGAAATAAGTCATCAAATTTATGCATCCTTACCAAAATATTAAAGGAAGGAAGCATAAATATAGACTCCTGTCTGGCACATAAATGGCATTCTATAAAATTTTACGGTAAACTGAGGAATGTCCCCAATCTTCAAGGAACTTATGAAGCAAGATGTGTCCCTGGAAATTTTTGGCGATACATATACCTGCCACTTTAAAGTGGATCTGTCGTCAATTATGCTGGGGGCATGTCCGCTCTCCACAACACACAAAAAAATATTTTGCCGTTTAGCTAATAGAAGCAATCAAAGAATATACCAGATTCATAGTTAGGAGTAGAGATGAGCGAACTTATGAAAAGTTTGGTTCGGCTAGTTCGCCAAATTTCACGAAAAAGTTCGATTCGGACCGAACTAGTTCTGACCGAACCTGTAATTTCTGTGCGCCGAGCATGGTACTGTCCAGGGTGCTGAAAGAGTTAATGGGCTGCACTAACTCTTTCAGCAACCTTGACAGTACATGCTCGGCGCGCGGAAAATACAATTTCAATGTAATAAAAAAAAAAATACGTTCATACTTACATTCCTCCTGTCCGGCCTCCAGTGATGACGTTTCATCCATGTCACCGCTTGCTGCAGCCAATCACAGGCTGCCGCGGCCTCTGCAGCCAATCACAGGCTGCCGCGGCCTCTGCAGCCAATCACAGGCTGCAGCGGCCTCTGCAGCCAATCACACGCTCCTCTCCTGAAATACTCTGTGCTGCCTTAAACTCTGTGGACAGGTCAGGATCCTGTTTCTTTTAAATGCTGCTGGGGAACCCGCTCGATCCACTATATAAGGCTGCGCTACAGTGCTTGGGAATAAGTGACTGGGGCAGAAGAGGATGGAGGCGCAGCCTTATATAGTGGATCGAGCGGGTTCCCCAGCAGCATTTAAAATAAACAGGATCCTGACCTGTCCACAGAGTTTAAGGCAGCACAGAGTATTTCAGGAGATGAGCGTGCGGATCTTGTGCGGGGTGGTGACTTGCCAATCATGTGAAGGTGTTATTGAGGACAGGAGTGGAGGAGAGGTAACAGACTGAGAGCTACATAATGGTCATCTCCTGAAATACTCTGTGCTGCCTTAAACTCTGTGGACAGGTCAGGATCCTGTTTCTTTTTAATGCTGCTGGGGAACCCGCTCGATCCACTATATAAGGCTGCGCCTCCATCCTCTTCTGCCCCAGTCACTTATTCCCTAAGCACTGTAGCGCAGCCTTATATAGTGGATCGAGCGGGTTCCCCAGCAGCATTTAAAAGAAACAGGATCCTTACCTGTCCACAGAGTTTAAGGCAGCACAGAGTATTTCAGGAGATGAGCACGGCCGGGCACGGGTCCTCAGCCAGTCGTTTTTTCCGAGCCGTGCTCCCATTATAAAGTATAGGAGCACGGCCCGTAAAATAAAAAAATAGAACATATTCTATCTTTTTAACGGCACGGGCACCTTCCCGTGAGAAAACGGGAAGGTACCCGTGGCTAACGGAAGTCTATGGGCCCGCTATTTCGGGTCGTAATTACGACCCGTAATAACGGGTGTTTTTACGGTCGTGTGCATGAGGCCCCGTAATGACGGGTGGCTACATGTGTGCACCCGTCATTACGGCAGCGTTGCTAGGTGACGTCAGTAAATAGTCACTGTCCAGGGTGCTGAAAGAGTTAACTGATCGGCAGTAACTGTTTCAGCACCCTGGACAGTGAATTCCGATCAGAATATAGAGTAACCTGTAAAAAAAAAAGACGTTCATACTTACCGAGAACTTTCTGCTTCCTCCAGTCCGGTCTGCCGGCCGTTGCCTTGGTGACGCGTCCCTCTCGACATCCGGCCCGACATTCCTGGATGACGTTACAGCCCATGTGACAGCTGCAGCCAATCACAGGCTGCCTCGGCCTCTGCAGGCAATCACAGGCTGCAGCGGCCTCTGCAGCCAATCACAGGCTGGCGCGTCAGGAAAGAAGGTCGGACTGGAGGAAGAAGAGGGACTCGTCACCAAGACAAAGACCGGGTACGTATGAAATGCTTTTTATTTTATTTTTAATCAGCAGCCTCTTTTCTCTATCAGTGATTGCCGATTTGTATAATATTTTTGACCGGGTTCGGTCAAAACGTGTTCGGCCGAACCCGGTGAAGTTCGGATTCGCTGCGAACCAAACTTTTCCAGATGTTCCGACCGAAACCGGGTTCGGTTGTCCCGGTTCACTCATCTCTAGTTAGGAGTCTGGTGTATTGATGAGAAAGTGCCCTTTCCCCCCTTCTTGCCCTTCTGACAAAGATTAACGGGCTGCAGTATATGGAGATACCGCCAGCCATCGAACACCAGATATGCAATTTTGCAAATAGTCTTCATTAAAAAAATGACTTACTGCTTTGTGTCTACAACTCCTATACAAACCTATGTGTCTCAATGGCTAACAGACTACAAACAAACCCTGTCTGTAGTCTGATTCTACAATCATACACTCTTCCATATGTCCCCTACTTCTTACTAACTGAACAAATGCATGTGAGCAATAAATACAGTGTAGCGTCCATGGCCGTGGACCATCGGGATTACTCAACCCCCGGCGGCCACAGCCATGGATCTGTGAGTGCTGGCCCGCATCTCCTCCCCAGGAGACGCCAGCGATCACTTCCGATATTATTATATCAAATTAGCCCATGATCACCCTGGACTATAAGAAGGGCCCTGCCCCTTTGCTCATTGCCTGAGCGTTGTTGTGTTTCCCTAAGCTAGTATTGCAAATGGTCCGTTATTGTTATCCTGTTCCCATTGTTTCCCATGCCCTGCTACCTGTACCCTGTATCCCGTGCTATTTGTTCCTGTGCCTCATACCCGTTGGAGTCGTGTTGTGCCACCGGTTCCGCCTGCTGTGTTACACCACGTCTGGTGTCTGCTGTCAAGGTCCCATCTGTGCCTAGCCGTTGCTACTGCCTGAACCACTACAGGTACCCTTGTGCTTGTGTTGGCCAGCTGCTATCCTGCTACGGTGGTACGGCCCAGTGGGTCCACATACCCACAGATTGTGATATTCAGGTCAGACAGAAGAGAATATGACTCACGGATCAGTCTACACAGGGTTTGTTTGTAATCTCTTACTATTGAGATACATAAGTCTGCATAGGAGCTGTAGACACATAGGAGATTTTTAATGAAGACTATTTGTAAATTTCTCATTTTTTATCAAAACATGATAATTATTTGTTGCAGGTTATAAAGCAGACTAATGATCAAAGCCGTGACATTGTTATCAATTATTTACAGGGCCAAGAACTCATTTAATTTCTCCCTTCTTTGGATGTTCTCCCCTTGTTTGCCTGGGTTTCTCTGGGTTCTCCAGTTGGCTTCCTAAGAAATTGTCCATAATATGTGTCTGAGATAGAGAAAATTAGATTGAGCCCCATTGGGGACAAGGACTGATACGAGTGATGAAAATCTCTATACAGTGCTGTGAAATATGTTGGCGCAATATTAAAAAAAAATTCACCCCAAAATTTAGTCTACTGTAGAACAGTCCCAATGATCTGACTCCAATAGGACAGTTGTAATGTCCGTGGCTGCGGGCTGTCAGCTCCAACCTCCCCCTGACAGCCACAGCCACGAGTCGGCAAGCGCTGGCCCTAGCCTCCTCCTCAGGAGACGCCAGTGCTCGCGTCCACTCACCTCAGCCGGATCCCGTAGGGTGCGCACGCACGCTCGTGCCCGCTCTTAAAGGGACAGCGCGCGCACCGGACCTCATGGATGAACTTTGACCCGTGAGTACCCTGGACTATAAGATTAGTTCTATGCCTGAGCTTTGTTGTGTTCCCTAGTTTGTCTATGTGATGGCCTCCTAGTGTGTTTCCTGTTCCAGTCCCTGTACCTATATCTGTTTCCAGTTCCTGTTCCTAGTAATCCATACATTCCTGGACTAGCACTGAGCTGTGCCAAAGTCGTGCCGTGCTGCATACATGTCTGACCTGCTTCAACTCGCCTGATGTCCGCCTGCTACCTAGTCCCACCCGAGCCTGCCCTGCTGCTGTCTGAGCTGCCACAGGTACATATAGAACTATAGACATTCACCTGCTCCCTGTTGGCCAGCTGCCTTACCGCCAAGGCGGTACAGCCCAGTGGGTCCACAGATCCTTCGTGACAGTACGCTCAGGCCATGGACTCCGCTGGTCGATTCAAGACTGTGACGACATCACAGGAGATGCGAGCGGATATGCTGGACCTCTGGTCTCGACAGGACCAACTCCTCCAGGCGTTGAACATTCTTGCACGTCGGCAGGAGGCACAAGATGCCGTTCCTCCTACTACACCTCCTGGCAATGTGGATCCTCAGTCCACACCTCCTGGCAGTAATGACCCACGTGTTTCTTTGCCACTTCCTGACCGCTATGATGGAAAAGCAAGTACCTGTCGTGGTTTTCTTGATCAATGCCAGATCCATTTCAGCCTGTATGCTAGGACATTTTCGTCTGATGGAGCCAGGGTCGCTTTCATCATTTCTCTCCTCACCGGCAAGGCTCTTGCATGGGCGAACCCTATCTGGGAGAGACAAGGACCAGAGACCCGTGACTTCCCTGCCTTCCTCCGGACTTTTTGCATGGTGTTTGAGGAGCCTGGACGGGTCTCATCTGCAGCGGCCTCTTTGATTGACCTGCGCCAAGGAGACACCTCCATGAGTGAGTACGCCATCCACTTCCGCACACTGGTGGAAGAGCTGTTATGGAACAATGAGGCTCTGGTGGCTGCATTCTGGCATGGACTATCTTCCAGAGTTAAAGACGAACTTGCCGCCCAGGATCTGCCGTCTACCCTGGTTGACCCCATACTTCTGTCTGCCCGGATTGATATACGTATCCGTGAACACCTCCAAGAAGTTCAACGGGAGGGAGCCCTTCCTAATCTGGCCCCTACTTTGCAGAAACCCCTGCTGTCCTCAGATGTCGATCCTCCTAAGAAGTCGGTAATAACGGACCAGTATAAGTTATCTACCCAAGAGAGACAACGCAGACGCACATCTGGGCTCTGTCTTTATTGCGGTCTCGATGGCCATCTTGTGCGCCTGTGCCCCCAAAAATCCCAAAACCTAGAGTTGCTTGGGGTGACGACCTTGGGTAAAGATGGACTTCCGTCTAAATTGTCCATACCTGTGACCATAGTGTCCAGCAAGAAAACGCATCAGGTCTCTGCGTATCTGGACTCTGGATCCGCTGCTACTTTCATTCACAGAGATCTGGTGGACTTTCTGCAATTGCCCACCACCCCTCTGTAGAGCCCGTTGACAGTTGCCTCAGTGAATGGACTACCTCTGCCAGACCCAGTTATAGCTGTCACCAAGCCGCTGAGGCTCCAAGTGGGAGCCCTTCACTCCGAACTTCTGTCGTTCTATGTCCAGCCCAAAGCTGTTAACCCATTGTTGCTGGGCCTGCCTTGGCTCCGACTGCATGCCCCAGTTCTGGACTGGAATTCTGGAGAGGTTCTCCAGTGGGGCCCTGAGTGTCAAGGTCGTTGCCTGGTGCGGATTCGTTCGGCTCAGCCTTCGCTGCCTCGGTCATTGGCAGGATTGCCGGGTTATTATGCTGCATTTTCGGACGTCTTCAGCAAGAGGGAGGCGGAGACATTGCCCCCACATCTGGCGTATGACTGCACTATTGAACTGATTCCTGGTGCATCCCTTCCCCGTGGTAGGGTATATCCTCTCTCCTTGCCAGAGACTCTGTCCATGTCCTCCTATGTGAAAGAGAACTTAGAAAGGGGCTTCATACGAAAGTATCCCTCCCCGGCAGAAGCCGGGTTTTTCGTCAAAAAGAAAGATGGCTCTCTTCGTCCTTGCATCGACTACCGTGGTCTGAACCAGATCACGGTGAAGAATAAATATCCGTTGACACTGATCTCCGAACTGTTTGATCGTATACGTGGTGCAAATTTTTTTCTAAACTAGACCTGCGTGGGGCTTACAACCTAGTCCGGATTCGCCAGGGTGATGAATGGAAGACTGCATTTAACACCCGTGATGGACACTATGAGTATCTAGTAATGCCCTTCGGCCTGTGTAATGCTCCCGCGGTCTTCCAGGAGTTTGTGAATGACATTTTCCGTGACCTCATCTATGTTTGTGTTGTAGTCTACCTTGATGACATCTTGATTTTCTCCCCAGATCCTATGACGCACCAGAGACATGTCCGTCAGGTTCTGCTACGGTTAAGGGAGAATCGTCTGTACGCCAAGTTGGAGAACTGCGTATTTGACAAGGATGCTCTACCCTTCCTGGGCTACATCGTCTCGAATCGTGGTCTCGAGATGGATCCTGAAAAGTTAAAGTCTGTCCTGGAGTGGCCAAGTCCTCAAGGCTTGAGGGCCATACAGCGCTTTTTGGGATTTGCTAATTTTTAGAGGTAGTTTATTCCGAACTTCTCCTCACTGACTTCTCCCATGTCTAACCTTACTAAGAAGGGTATGAACGCCAAGGTGTGGACTCCCGAGGCAGAGTCCGCATTCAATAGCCTGAAGAGTGCCTTCACGTCAGCCTCTATCCACCATCATCCGGATGTCTCTCTGCAGTTCTCGTTGGAGGTGGACGCATCCTCTGTCGGTGCTGGTGCACTCCTGTTCCAGAGAGGTCCCAAGGGCAAGTCAAGGGTATGTGGATACTTTTCCAAGCTCTTCTCTCCTGCAGAACGCAACTACTCGATTGGGGATCGGGAGTTACTGGCCATCAAATTGGCTCTGGAGGAGTGGAGACATCTACTAGAGGGCGCAGCTCATCCGATCTTGATTTTTACGGACCACAAGAATCTGACCTACCTCCAGACGGCCCAACGGCTGAACCCTCGTCAGGCCAGGTGGTCATTGTTCTTTGCAAGGTTTCAGTTTGAGCTTCATTATCGCCCGGCGGACAAGAACGTGAGGGCCGATGCCTTGTTCAGGTCTTTCGAGACAGAAGACACCATTGAGAGTCCACAGAACATTATCGATCCATCTTGCATTGTCTCGGTCAATCCCCTGCAAATTGGGGACATTCCTCCAGGGAGGACTTTTGTGCGCCTCGCTGATCATGGAAGAATCCTCCGCTGGGGACACTCCTCTAGACTGGCAGGTCACGCAGAGTTACGTAAGACCTGGGATTTGATTGCTCGTCATTTCTGGTGGCCCACACTGCCCAAGGATATTGTGGACTTCGTTTCTTCCTGTGCTGTATGTGCAGCCAACAAGGCCACCCATTCCAGACCTGCTGGTCTGCTCCAGCCATTGCCTGTGCCCAATGCTCCCTGGCAGCATATAGCGATGGACTTTATCACGGACCTGCCTCTCTCTGCCGGATGCAGTGCTGTCTGGGTGGTGCTGGACCGATTTTCGAAGATGGCCCACTTCGTTTCTCTGACCGGTCTTCCTTCTGCTCCTCAGTTGGCCAAGTTATTTATCCAACACATCTTCCGCCTGCACGGCTTGCTGCAGCATATTGTGTCTGATCGGGGGGTTCAGTTTACCTCGAGGTTCTGGAGAGCCCTCTGCGGACTTCTTGGCGTGAAGTTGGACTTTTCCTCTGCCTACTATCCTCAGTCTAATGGTCAGGTCGAGAGGATCAACCAGATTTTGGAGAACTACCTATGCCACTTCATCTCCAAGCAGCATGATGACTGGGTGCAGCTGCTCCCATGGGCGGAGTTCTCCTACAATAATCACACCAGCCAGTCTACTAGGAATACACTGTTCTGCATTGTCTATGGCCAGCACCCACGAATTCCTCTCCCGGTGCCTGATACTTCCGAGGTACCTGCAGCTGACTCCACGTTTAGAGACTTTTTGCAGATCTGGCAGCAGACTCGATCCTCCATCCTAATGGCAGTGGACCGCATGAAACGGAAGGCTGACACAAGGAGAAGAGAGCCTCCTCGGTTTCTTCCTGGCACTAAGGTCTGGCTGTCGTCCAGAAATATCCGACTGAGGGTGCCGTCATGTAAATTTGCCCCCAGGTTCCTCGGACCATTCGAGGTCCTGCAGCAGATCAACCCTGTCGCCTACAAGCTTCGGCTGCCTCCTACCCTCAGGATTCCCAACGCCTTCCATGTCTCCCTCCTGAAACCAGTGATCCTGAACCGCTATTTCAAGACTCCCAGCCCTGCGGTTGCCTCCAGCGGCCCCTCGGACATCTTTGAGGTCAAGGAGATCTTGGACACCAAGAGAGTGAGAGGAAAGACTTTTTATTTGGTGGATTGGAGGGGGTTTGGTCCTGAAGAGAAGTCCTGGAAGCCAGAGGAGAACCTCAATGCCCCTACTCTTCTGAAGTTTCTCTCTCGCTCTGGTCCCAAGAAGAGGGGGTGTAAGAGGGGGGATACTGTAATGTCCGTGTCGGCACGAGTCGGCAAGCGCTGGCCCCAGCTTCCTCCTCAGGAGACGCCAGCGCTCGCATCCACTCACCTCAGCCGGATCCCGTAGAGTGCGCGCGCAAGCTTGTGCCCGCTCTTAACCCCTTCCCGACATCCGCCGTATATATACGGCGCACGCCGGGTGAGGGAATATGGAGCGGGCTCACGGGCTGAGTCCGCTCCATAGAGCGAGTGTGTTGGCTGTGTGTTACAGCCGACACTTCCGGGTTACGAGCGGGATCGCGCTTTAGCGCGATCCCGCTTGTTTAACCCGTTAAATGCCGCGTTCAATAGAGATCGCAGCATTTAAATTACTAAAAACAGGGGGGCGACCCCCTGTAACGTCTCAACGGCGAGATCGGGGGGAGCCGTTGGTTCACACGGCTGCCTGGGGGTCTGACGAAGTCCCCCAGGTCCGCCATCTTGGTACACCTATGAAGCTCTGCCTCCGGCAGGGCTTCATAGGAGACTGTCAGAATCACGATATACTGCAATACATTAGTATTTCAGTATATCGTGCAAGCGATCTAACGATCGCTGGTTGAAGTCCCCTAGGGGGACTAATAAAAAATGTAAAAATGAGTTAAATAAAGTTGTTTTTTTTGTGTAAAAAAAAATAAAAATTTAAAAGTTAAAAAAAACCCTCTTTTCCCATTTTCCCCCTAGAGCATAGTAAAAAATTAAATAAATAAACATAATTGGTATCGCCGCGTCCGTAAAAGTCTGAACTATTACAATATATCATTATTTAATCCGCACGGTAAACGCCAGAATCTCTATTTTTTGGTCACCTCATCTCCCACAAAAAATTAAATAAAAAGTGATCAAACCGTCACATTTACACCAAAATGGTATTATTAAAAACTACAGCTTATCCCGCAAAAAAATAAGCCCTTATACAACTTAATCGACGGAAAAATAAAGAAGTTACGGCTCTCGGAATTTGGCGAAACAAAATAAATTTTCTTTTTTACACTTAGGTTTTTACTTGTAAAAGTAGTAAAATATAGAAAAAACTACACATATTTTGTATCGGCGTAATCGTATTGACCCATAGAATAAAATTAACATGTTGTTTTAATTGTACAGTGAATTCTGTAAAAATGGCGCGCAAAAAACCATGGCGGAATCGCTGTTTTTTTCATTTTCTACCCCACAAATAATTTTTTTCCCGTTTCCTAGTACATTATACGGCAAAATAAATGGTTCTACGAAAAACGACAACTTGTCTCGCAAAAATCAAGCCCTCATAGTACTATATAGACGGAAAAATAAAGGCGTTATGGCCTTTGGTAGGTGGGGAGGGAAAAACGAAAATGAAAATCTGAAAAAGGGCTGCGGCGTGAAAGGGTTAAAGGTGCAGCGCGCGCACCGGACCTCATGGATGAACTTTGACCCGTGAGTACCAAGGAATATAAGAGGGGTCCAGCCCCCTAGTTCTATGCCTGAGCGTTGTTGTGTTCCCTAGTTTGTCTATGTGATGGCCTCCTAGTGTGTCTCCTGTTCCAGTCCCTGTACCTATACCTGTTTCCAGTTCCTGTTCCTAGCAATCCATACATTCCTGGTTTAGCACTGAGCTGTGCCAAAGTCATGCCGTGCTGCATCCACGTCTGACCCGCTTCACCTCGCCTGATGTCCACCTGCTACCTAGTCCCAGCCGAGCCTGCCCTGCTTCTGTCTGAGCTGCCACAGGTACCTATAGAACTATAGACATTCACCTGCTCCCTGTTGGCCAGCTGCCTTACCGCCAAGGCAGTACAGCCCAGTGGGTCCACAGACCCTTCGTGACAACAGTGTCATAACTGGGCAGATCACAGGGCATGGTTTGCGGGGGGGGGGGGGGGTGACCCTTGTGGGTCTTGGTTCTCTCTCTAGATTGGAAGGTGTTTTGCGTTTTATAATTTTGAGAATATAAAGTCATTGTGTGCCATTATTCAGTTTATACATCTGCTCATTGCTCAGATCCCGACCATCTCTAATACAATTATCTTCTTCTATATAGTGACTTACATGCTCAGCTAAGGTCAATGAGCCTTGTTATTAAATAAGTCTGGCAAAATTCACCCAGATGAGGACAACTGTAGATGGAAAAGAAATGATGCTGGATTTGTAATGATGTTTAAAATGTAATTAAGATTGCATAGACACGAAGGCTAATAATTCCATTCGTACAAAGGGTAGCGCTAGAAACAATGCGGTCTTAGGTTCACGCCCCTTTGACGCTGAGTGGTGAAGGCCGCCCAGTTATTAATTTGTTCATAAATTAGAAAATAAGCCGCTAACATGAACTGGCTGAATGAAGGGGGAACCGAGGCCACTACAAACACAAAATAAATGGCGCTGGAATTGGGGGGAAGGGAGCAATGCAGGTATGGCAGCAGATTGACACTTCTGGGGACTTCACAGATCTTAAAGGGGTCTCCAGCATCATTTTCAACAATAGTTTGAAATGCCATTTTGTTGCTGTGTGTCTATGATTTCTGCCCAAATACTTTATTCTGTAAATTTTATCAATGTCCGAGTGCTGTGGCTGCGATCCGGTTTGCTTACATCAGCCAGTCGTTTCCTGTCCTCTCACCCAGTGATACACTTCACCCAATACACCTCTTTTAAGCCACCTACTTTTTAATCTTTATTAAATTACTAGATATACAGCCGAACATGTTGGACTCAGGTTGGGGGACATTAAAATAACTCAAAACGTCCCATAATAACTTTTAGCTCAAGTGATTGGTCGGGAGGACCAGGCTCATGCGTAACTGGGGATTCAGCAGAGGCTACTGGGCAGGGAAGGAGAAGTGACGCAGGTGCTGTGAGACCACCATGCGTCAAAAATGTATTTACTTTTTACGATACAGCTTCTATGTCTCCTGTATACATTGAAGCTGTGTCGTCCTGTCTGAGTCCATTCCGTCGGTTGAGCTGAACTGACGGCTAGGCTGAGATTGGGTCCTGCGTGTCTCTGACACACAGGATCAAGATAATATCAATCACATCTAAGTTATGAACAAGGATGTGATCGATATAATGTGGATCCTGTGTGTCAGAGACTTATGTTTTCCATAATGCGCATTGTGATTGTCTTTATATCAATGATACTTTGTAGCTTGTTTCTTCAGAACAATTCTAGAAAATAGTCTCCACAATAAAATATTACATTTCCTATAGAAAACATGCAGCTGGCTCACAGATATGCAGAGAGAGCAGCTTTCAGGACATGAATTATTCATGGAGAATATAATGATCTTAGGTTATTATGGTAAGCAGATATCAAGCCCTGACAAATGCCTGCAGCCACAGACCAATTTACCGCTAGCCATGGGCATTTGTCATGGCGGGATGTCTGCTAGTCATTAGTAAGATGTCTGCCTGTTACATTCAGCCGAGTCCAGGCTTCTCATCACATTTGTAGGTCATTTCCAGAAAACGTGCAGCGCATTATTCACATTATACAGTGATACACCCTGCTCCAGTTGTCGCATAGTTAAGCAGATTTGCCCTTCAGGAGGCTGGAAATGCCTGTTGTACGTATCCAAAATAGTAGTGGGGGGGCCTACATAAATATAGAGTTTGTGCCCAGAGGTGTAGGTGATAGCTGAAGGGCCCTGGTGCGAGAGTTTGGACTAGGCCCCCGTTTTCCACCCACCGGTAGGTCCTCGCTGTCGCTCCTTCCCCTGGTTGTTGGATTGGTCAGCAGCCTGGGAGGCTGTGAAGAAGGCTCTATGGGCTGCCTGGGCTTCGGAGCCCAGTCATGGCGGTGACTATAGCTCTGAACTTACCATTTTTTTTACTGTGCTTTTTTTTTTTCTCTTTTTTAAATTATTTTTATTAGTCTACTGTATTGCAGTGTATTATGGCTGTCAACGTAACACTGAGAGGCATTCTATTAGGCCCTGTCTCTGACAAGGCCTAATAGGTGTAGTAAGATGGAAGACCTGGGGGCTATTGTTAGGCCCCCAGCTGTCATAGAAATCCATCAGAACCCGGCGATTGCTTCGCATGTGGGGTGATAGGCTGACAGAGAGAGCCCCCTCCTTCTGTGTAACCTATTAGATGCCATAGTCAGAAATGAGTGTGGCATCTAAGGAGTTAAATGTCCAGGATCCGACTTATCTCTGATCCTGGCCACTAGAGTTCGGTATCAGATGTATAATACAGCTGGGCACCCGCTGTACATCATGGGGCAGGAAGGGTTTAAAGGGGTATTGTTAGCAATTCATGATCGGTGGGGTCTGACCTCTGGGATCCCCACTGATCCCGAGAATAAAAGGGCAAAAGGCATTTTTTTCTACACATTGCATGTCCTGTCCGTAGCGTTATTTAAGTGAATGGAGCTGTGTTGCGTTACTCTGCAAAGGACATGGACAGGGGCATTGCTGTGTAGGGCAAATCCATGAAGAAGCCACAGCTCAGAAAAGTACCTATACGTGTCTGAATACTTACCAGGTGATGCCTCCATGGCTCCGAAGAAGTATTTTTCATTATATTACCCAGCTCTGCATAACACCTTTGTTTTGATGCTGCCAGGGCTGTCTGTGGCCGGGCTGACCATGTAAAGGACTATAGTTCCCACGATTCTTCTCTCCTCTCACAGTTGTTACCTATATTTACAGCTGCCAGAATGCTCATCTATTACAAATTGTAAGGTAGTGTTGTAATTACTCACTGTCTGAAACTGAGATACAAACAACTCTGCTGTTCACAAACATTGCATGGCTTGATGCCCAGCATGAGAAACACCCTTTCCCCAGCTCCAGAGCGGCAAAGAGGAAGGGACAGAGCCAGGGACATGTGCAGATGAGAGGCATGTGATGTGTGTGGTCCTGTAATACAGGGAGACGGAGAGGAGAGAAACTGCATGTTCAGTGTATGGAACGTCACACAAGCAAGAGATAAACACCCGGAGCATGGTAATGTGACTGCAAGTGATACTTACAGCTCCAGACAGTACATATCAGCTCCAGACAGTACATATCAGCTCCAGACAGTACATATCAGCTAAAGACTGTACATATCCGCTCCAGACAGTACATATCAGCTACAGACTGTACATATCAGCTCCGGACAGTACATATCAGCTACGGACAGTACATATCAGCTACGGACAGTACATATCAGCTCCGAACAGTACATATCAGCTCCGGACAGTACATATCAGCTCCACACAGTACATATCAGCTACAGACTGTACATTTCAGCAACAGACTGTACATATCAGCTCCACACAGTACATATCAGCTACAGACTGTACATATCAGCAACAGACTGTACATATCAGCTCCACACAGTACATATCAGCTCAACACAGTCCATATCAGCTCCACACAGTACATATCAGCTCAACACAGTACATATCAGCTACAGACAGTACATATCAGCTCCAGACTGTACATATAAGCTACAGACTGTATATATATCAGCTACAGACAGTACATATCAGCTTCACACAGTACATATCAGCTCCAGACAGTACATATCAGCTCCAGACAGTACATATCAGCTAAAGACTGTACATATCCGCTCCAGACAGTACATATCAGCTACAGACTGTACATATCAGCTCCGGACAGTACATATCAGCTCCGGACAGTAAATATCAGCTCCACACAGTACATATCAGCTACAGACTGTACATATCAGCAACAGACTGTACATATCAGCTCCACACAGTACATATCAGCTACAGACTGTACATATCAGCAACAGACTGTACATATCAGCTCCACACAGTACATATCAGCTACAGACTGTACATATCAGCAACAGACTGTACATATCAGCTCCACACAGTACATATCAGCTCAACACAGTACATATCAGCTCCACACAGTACATATCAGCTCAACACAGTACATATCAGCTACAGACTGTACATATAAGCTACAGACTGTATATATATCAGCTACAGACAGTACATATCAGCTCCACACAGTACATATCAGCTACATACCGTACATATCAGCTCGACAGTACATATCAGCTACAGACTGTATATATCAGCTACAGACAGTATATATCAGCTACAGACTGTACATATCAGCTCCAGACAGTACATATCAGCTACAGACTGTACATATCAGCTCCGGACAGTACATATCAGCTACGGACAGTACATATCAGCTACGGACAGTACATATCAGCTACAGACTGTACATATCAGCAACAGACTGTACATATCAGCAACAGACTGTACATATCAGCTCCACACAGTACATATCAGCTACAGACTGTACATATCAGCAACAGACTGTACATATCAGCTCCACACAGTACATATCAGCTACAGACTGTACATATCAGCAACAGACTGTACATATCAGCTCCACACAGTACATATCAGCTCAACACAGTACATATCAGCTCCACACAGTACATATCAGCTCAACACAGTACATATCAGCTACAGACAGTACATATCAGCTCCAGACTGTACATATAAGCTACAGACTGTATATATATCAGCTACAGACAGTACATATCAGCTCCACACAGTACATATCAGCTCCAGACAGTACATATCAGCTCCAGACAGTACATATCAGCTAAAGACTGTACATATCCGCTCCAGACAGTACATATCAGCTAAAGACTGTACATATCAGCTCCGGACAGTACATATCAGCTCCGGACAGTAAATATCAGCTCCAGACAGTACATATCAGCTACAGACTGTACATATCAGCAACAGACTGTACATATCAGCTCCACACAGTACATATCAGCTACAGACTGTACATATCAGCAACAGATTGTACATATCAGCTCCACACAGTACATATCAGCTACAGACTGTACATATCAGCAACAGACTGTACATATCAGCTCCACACAGTACATATCAGCTCAACACAGTACATATCAGCTCCACACAGTACATATCAGCTACAGACAGTACATATCAGCTCCACACAGTACATATCAGCTCAACACAGTACATATCAGCTCCACACAGTACATATCAGCTCCACACAGTACATATCAGCTCAACACAGTACATATCAGCTACAGACTGTACATATAAGCTACAGACTGTATATATATCAGCTACAGACAGTACATATCAGCTCCACACAGTACATATCAGCTACATACCGTACATATCAGCTCGACAGTACATATCAGCTACAGACTGTATATATCAGAGAAAAAAGAAAGAGAGACCTCCAGCTCACCTTGTTGCTGTTGTGGTACCAGAAAACGTTGTGCACGGATCTACGTGTTGGCACACGGTAGACAAGACCAAAGGAAAAAGGAAGTAGAGATCCAGCACCAACGATTGAATAAAATGGAACGGGTTTTTCCAAGTTTAATGTGCCAAGAGCATTTTGGCTAGTAAAAACAGGGGTAAAGAGCACAGCGTGCTATCCTGGTGGTGTAGGGAAAAATGGTTGATGATGGTAGGAAGCCTACGCGTTTCTGACGCTTCAAGCGTCCTTAATCATGGCTGAAGCCATGATTAAGGACGCTTGAAGCGTCAGAAACGCGTAGGCTTCCTACCATCATCAACCATTTTTCCCTACACCACCAGGATAGCACGCTGTGCTCTTTACCCCTGTTTTTACTAGCCAAAATGCTCTTGGCACATTAAACTTGGAAAAACCCGTTCCATTTTATTCAATCGTTGGTGCTGGATCTCTACTTCCTTTTTCCTTTGGTCTTGTATATATCAGCTACAGACAGTACATATCAGCTACAGACAGTACATTAGTGACTAATATTACTGTAGTTATACCATCTGAACACAACTTTTAAAGAACAGAAAACCCCTTTAGTTAGCGCTGCAGCCCCTTTATTCTGAGAATCGTGTGGGTCCCAGCAGTCGTACGCCCACTGATAAGGAAGTGATGGAGTATCCTTGCGATATGCCATGACTACTCCATACACAACTTTGCTAAGTTAAACACATATTTTTGCTGGTGTGAATATAGTACCCACTATCTGTTACAATGTGGAGACAATACAGTAACATAGAATAACAGGAACACAAAGTCTTCATAATGTGCAGGTAAGGACCACATAAAAACACTATATGATACACAACTTGTATTTATTTCTGACTGGTGTTTTTATAGTAAATCTAGCAGAGCCAGCTATTTTGTGCTACATGGTGTCTTCAAATTAGGGAGAAAAGTATTGCCGAACAACGGGGCGCGGCCCAGAAAATATAAATAAAGAAAAAATCACATTTGGTATTCAACAAAAGAAGTTCCTGACTCAGGAACCTGCATAATGTGGTGTATACCTGGGGCTATTCCATTCCAAGCAACTACATGTCAAACCTGTTCTGTCCTATAATGTGCACTGGCAAGTTACTGTAGGTAAAGCAAAGGAGTTTTAAAAACTGACGTTTTTGAAAAGTTTTTTTAAAAAAGAGTTGAATTTCACACTTTATGATATAGCAGAAGATCATTTTGAGTGCATTTTTAAGAATAAGGTGCGTTGGCACAATGTCACTCGTTCGTTTGGACGATAGGTCCCTTGGCACAATGGCAGTAGTCCTTTAAAAATGTGTCCGGAGGCTTTCGTAACAATGTTTTTGTGAAGATCCATACGAAACTTTACATGATGTTACCCAACGGCCAGATGAGGCGGGCTATTAAGCCGGAAGAGGACAGCATGACCGTGCTTGGTCTTCAGCCTTGTTGGTGATATCTGTTGTCCCAGCTACTAATCTGACCCTTCTCTGTTCACATAAAGGGTCAGTTTACACGTTGCATAAATAGTGCGGATTTTCCACAACAGAATTAGTTGCGGAAAATCCGGGGCAAATACAGTAGCAGCAAAGTGTATGAGATAAAACAAATCTGATCCACACGCTGAGCGGAAAAAAACACTCAGAAATTGACCTGCGGTACGAAATTTTATTCCATAGCATGTCAATTGTATTTGCGTAAATGCTGCTTCTTTGTTGCGGGTTTCCCCATTGAATTCAATGAGGAGGTAAAACCCGCAACAAATAGCAGTCGTTGCGTTTTTTGTTTTTTTGCAGTGAATTCGCAGGGAGCGATTCCACCACAAAAAAACGCAACATAGGAAAGAAAAAAAATCTCATGCTTACCCAGAAGTCTGTGTTCCTCCCTCCAGCGCGGCCTCCTGGGATGACGTTTCATCCCATGTGATCACTGCAGCCAATCAAAGGCTGTAGCGGCGGTCACACATGAAACATCCCAGGGGGCCGGCCTGGATGATGTCAGATAGCCGTCCTCCTGGGATGACGCTTCATCCCATGTGACCGCCGCTGCAGCCAATCACAGGCTGCAGTGGTGTCCCGGGATGAAACGTCATCCCAGAAGGCCGGCCTACAGTTTGGAGAACTTTTTCGCCCGGAATTCCCTGCGGCGCACAGGGCGCATACGCTGCGTGCTTGTGCTCCTGCCCTATCATTAATAACTCAGCCTGTCTCAGGCCTGATTTACACGAGCGTGTGCGTTTCGCAAAATGAACTTAACCCCTTAGTGACCACTAATACGCCTTTTTACGTCGGTCACTAATGGGCTTTAGGCTAGGCTGACGCCTTTTCACGTCAGCCTAGTCTAAGTCCTGCACGGGTCTCCCGTGCAGGCAGGAGCCGGGGCTCTGCTGTCTGATGACAGCTGAGCTCCTGCTCCAACGCCCGCGATCGAAGTTTACTTCGATCGCGGCCGTTTAACCCGTTAAATGCCGCCGTCAATAGCGACCGCGGCCTTTAACTTTGTTTACAGAGGGAGTGCGCTCCCCCTGTCACCCATCGGCGGCCCGCAAATGAAATCGCGGGTCTCCGATGGGGTGTCATGGCAGCCGGGGGCCTGATAAAAGCCCCCAGGTCTGCCCTGGACATATGCCTGTTAGGACGCGCCGGAGGCACGTCCTAACAGATTGCCTGTCAGATTTACACTGACAGGCAATAATGCTCTGGTATACGAAGTATACCAGAGCATTATAGCAGCGATCGGAATATCGCACAGTAAAGTCCCCTAGTGGGACTAATAAAATCAGTCATCAAAGTGAAATAAATATTATTAATAAAAAGTACAGTAAAAAAATAAATAAAACCATTTTTTTCCATAAAAAGTGGTTTTATTTAGTAAAAGTGTAAAAAAAAAAAAAAAGTACACATATGTGGTATCGCCGCGACCGTAATGACTCCATTAATAAAGTTAATATGTAATTTAAACCGCAAAGTGAACACCGTAAAAAAAAAACGCAAAAAACCATGGCGAAATTGCAATTTTTTTCCATTGCCCCCCAAAAAAGTAATAATAAAAATGAATCAATAAGTCCCATGCACCCCAAAACAGTACCATTCAAAACTACGTCTTGTCCCGCAGAAAACAAGCCCAAAAAATCACTACATTGATGGAAAAATAAAAAAATTACGGCTCTTGGAACGCGACGATGCAAAAACAAATAATTTTAGTTCAAAAGTGTTTTTATTGTGCAAAAGTCGTAAAACATAAAAAAACCTCCACATATGTGGTATCGCCGTAATCGTACCGACCCATAGAATAAAGGTAACATGTTATTTACGTCGCACAGTGAACGGCGTCAATTTAAAAACGCATAGAACAATGGCGGAATTTCAGGGTTTTTTTATAATCCCCCCCAAAATAATAAAAGTTAATATAAAAATTATATGTACCCAAAAATGGTGCTATTAAAAAGCACAACTAATCCCGCAAAAAACAAGTCCTCATACAGCTATGTAGACGAAAAAATAAAAACGTTATAGCTCTTTGAATGCGACTATAGAAAAACGAATAAAATAGCTTGGTCATTAGGGCCTAAAATGGGCTGGTCACTAAGGGGTTAACAGCTGCGTGTGTCATCAGTGTATGATGCACGGCTGCGTGATTTTCGCGCAGCCGCCATCATTATAACACTCCGTTTGGATGTTTGTAAACAGAAAAGCATGTGGTGCTTTTCTGTTTACATTCAGAGTTCGACAGCTGTTGTGCGAATCACGCAGATCGCACGGAAGTGCTTCCGTGCGACCTGCGTGGTTTTCACGCACCCATTGACTTCAATGGGTGCGTGATGCGCGAAAAACGCTGAAATATAGAACATGTCGTGAGTTTTACGCAGCGCACTCACGCTGCGCAAAACCCACGGACTGTCTGCACTGCCCCATAGACTAATATAGGTGCGTACGACACGCGTGAAACGCACGCGTGTATATTACGCTCGTGTAAATGATGCCTCACTGTGAATATTTCCTGCTTATTCTTTCTCTTGTTCTACGGATATCTGTTCTTCTCATCTGGGTCTCATGGCTCCGCTCTAGCCTTATGACTTGACCTGGCTCTCCATTGTACCCGCCAAGATAGTCTCTGTCTGCTTGCTGCACTGTCTAGGACAGAGATGCACAACCTTTTCTGGCCTCAAGGGCTGCAATAAAACTTAAATAGGGACACTTATGACATATTGACAGTATATGCCGTAAAAGTATGGCAGGTTGGGTACCCCTTTGGGAGTGTTTTGCAATTCCCTTAAACTACGATGAAAAGAAGACCCGAAAGAATGCCGATCAAGGATATGTCATAAATATCTGTGATTAGAATACCCCTTTAAGGGATCGCTCTGGGGAAAACCGACAAACTGCATTATTCCTAGTACAGGGTCTGAGGGGAGAGCCAGAGGGATTCAAAGGGCACCAAAGAGAGAATACCAGTCATGCACCACTCCCTCACTTTATACCCCCATAACAGTATTAACCCCACAGGAGTGTTATCCACACAGTGCCCCGAGTAGTGCCCACCACAGTGCCCCTCATAATAGTGCTAACCACACAGTGCCACAGAACAGCTTTGCAGGACGCAGATTGTGCACCCCTGGCCTCGAGACTATTTGAGTGGTTGCAACCTGCGAATCAAGTAGTTAGGAGAGGGCTGGTAGGGCATATGCCCCAATCCTGGAAGTGTGAGGGATAATTTAATGATAATGGGGATATATAGTGGAGGAGAGCGGTTAGTGCAACTTTAGGGGCAATGAGCTGGCTGGAAAAACTATGGGCACTTTTAGGTGACTCATAATAGACAGTTCCCCTGGCACAGACAGCTGGCATGACATGGTATAGCCTGGCAGAGACACTTCCCCTGGCAGATGACATGGTATAGACTGGTAGACAGTTCCCCTGGCACAGACAGCTGGCATGACATGGTATAGCCTGGCAGAGACACTTCCCCTGGCAGATGACATGGTATAGACTGGTAGAGACAGTTCCCCTGGCACAGACAGCTGACATGACATGGTATAGCCTAGCAGAGACAGTACCCCTGGCAGATGACATGGTATAGACTGGTAGAGACAGTTCCCTTGGCACAGGCAGCTGACATGACATGGTATGGACTGGCAGAGACAGTTCCCTGGCAGCTGACATGACATGGTAGACTGGTAGAGACAGTACCCCTGGCACAGGCAGATAACATGGTATAGACAGTTCCCCTGGCACAGGCAGCTGACATGATATGGTATAGACTGGTAGAGACAGTTCCCCTGGCAGCTGGCATGACATGGTATAGACTGGTAGAGACAGTTCCCCTGGCACAGACAGCTGACATGACATGGTATAGGCTGGTAGAGACAGTTCCCCTGGCAGCTGACATGACATGGTATAGACTGGTAGAGACAGTTCCCCTGGCACAGACAGCTGACATTACATGGTATAGACTGGTAGAGACAGTTCCCCTGGCAGCTGACATGATATGGTATAGACTGGTAGAGACAGTTCCCCTGGCACAGGAGCTGACATGACATGGTCTCTAGACTGAAGTTCTCCTGGCACAGGTGATTTAAATACACACCCATAGCACAAGGTGGCTGCTGCCCATCCCCTGGCACAGGACAGTCTGGTGCAGCAGGTCCCTGGCACAGGCAGCAGTGCTATGATGAGTGACAGGCAGTGAGCAGAGAGGAATCTCCCAGAAGTCTGTGCGGCCCTGCAGTCAGCCTGATACTGCAGCACAGCTCCATGTACGTGTAGTGGCGGGAGGGGAGCGGCTCCTTCATTCCTCCTCCTCTTGTAGCCGCAGCCCCGGCCAGGCAGGTAGTGTGTGCAGCGCAGGGAACATGACGGCGGCGGTACTGCTCCTCTGCCTGGCGGCTCTGCCCTGTGCCCTGCACGCCCGGCTGGTGCACGAGGGTGAAGACGGGTTTTCGGAGTGCAATGATTTCTTCCATCAGGGTGTCCCACCCCAGGGCTTCAGCCACCCGGCAAATGTCAAGATCTGCCAGAGGTACCAGGGGGACAAGCATTATGCCACACTGTACAGCACCGAGCACAAGATCCCGGCGTACTCTGCATTCACATACCAGGAGGATGCGGGGGGCGCATGGGAAGGCTGGATGCTGGAGCCCCAGGTAAGAGGGGGGCTACATACTGGAGACAATGGAAGACCCTGCGTGTCACTGCAATACATGACATCATCAAGAGTCTGCACCATCACAAAGGGCTACACATGGAATACATATATATGGGGTATATATAGTGTGCCCGTCTCCATCATAGAAATGTATGATCTCTGTAGTCGGGACAGGTGCACAGCCGGGAGGCGGTTGATACGTTGTTTCCAAACAAAGGCGTCACAATTGTATCCATTCATTTACATTGTATATACAATTGATCTATGAGATTATGACACCGGGTCCCCCTTTTGTGGCATTTATTGCTGTATTACGACACATCTGCTCAGATACCAACCAGTAGGAATGATCCCGCTTGGTTTATGTTACAGATCCTGCTGACAGCCACTTATGGGGTCTGGTAGCTCTTCACAGATCCTAAATGACATATAAAATCAGCTTTGTTCTTCACCACATAGTCCTGCTCTTGGTTTGCTCTGCCTGTGTAGTACCAGGAAGATCAGGATGAATAATTTCCACCTAGACAGGGGAGTCCTGCAGAGCATTGTGGGAAGATACAGAAAAATGTGAATGCATCTATGGCTACAATCTATGCAGCCCCTGAAATAGTTAATCAGAGAGTTTCTCTCACATGGACAACATATATCTATCTGTTATTAGGGTACATGGACGACATACAGGATGGTCCCCTGCTCAGGATCCCCCTTTTATGAGACGGAGCTCCCCCTCTGGTGTACTCAACACGACCATGTATTACATAATTAGCCATTTATTTGAATGGGTGCCATGTAATACTACATTTCCCCAGTAGTGGCCACTGTAGGAGAAATGAGCAGCCGCACAGGCGGTTATAGCGGATTGCCACTGATTTTTAGCTGAAGGACCCGCAATAATCCACTGGTGGCTTCTTTAATCCATTGTACTACTTTGTCTGTTTCGTATCCCAGTTTAATTTTTTTTAGCCCCAGACTGTGGAATATATTTGACTTTTCTACAATTCTTATTAAAAAAAAAAAAAAAAAACATACAATTTCAGCAGATATTATTTTATTACATAAGTCAGGACTGGTGGCCTTTATTTAGTGCATGCCATTCTTTTAACCCTTTTGCAACCATTTTCTAGTAAACCTTTGTGCAGCAGCGTGCCCATATCTTATATATCAATCTGTCCTCCTCCCGTTCAAGTAACAAAAAATATCTTATGTGCCTCGTAACATTGTAACTTCTTAGTTGCAAATGCTGCCATTTTTAGGGCCATAAACTAAAACGAACGTTGAATTAGCGATACGCGTCTCCTTCCCCTCCCCCTCCATTTTGCTGAATGACTATAGGATACAGTTGAATCTGTGACGCTGGTTTTGTGCCCGTCTCTCCTATTTATGGCCGTGCAGATGACTGCTCAGCTGAGCTCCTCTGATGGGTGGCAGCATGTTGTGACAGGCAGAGAATAAATTCCTGATGGATCAGCTGAAAAGAATGAAGTGCTTGTGTCTGCTGTCACGGATTTTCCTGACGTCAGCTGTGAACAAGAGACATTGTCACCACGCCTTGCATCCTCCAGGCTGTGTTCCCGCTCCTGCTGTCATTGTATCTCTGGTGATGAACCGAGCATCAGCGGGTACAATGGCATCTTACGGGCCCTGCTCCGCATGACGTTGTAAAAATATTCTCATGGAAACAATAAGAAATTCCAGAGGTTTATAGCCGGTCATTATCTGTCGTGACAATGTATCAGTTCTGTCAGGCATAGGACAATTAGGTCAGTTACAAACTGGCGTAAGACGGGCGCAAATCCTGGCCCAACCGATGGTCTGATGACCCATAGTAAGGACCATTGATGCTCTTGCTTCGGGTCATGGCACCACAGTCAGGCCGGGGTATGTGGCCGTAATACAGGCGTAGAAATACACCCATACTATGCCCGTGTCAAACTGGCCTTCAGCTAGCGTTGTGCGACGGGTCCTCTTAATTTTTTTTCCTAATGACTTCTTTTTTTTTTTTTTTTTTTTTTTGTATTTTTTAACTTTATTTTTTTTTTTTTTTACTTCTATCACAGGTGTGCTGTGTGGAATTTCTGGGAATAAGGCCTTATTCCCACGAACGTTAAATATGTCCATGTGACGGCCGTTACACAGACGCGCGTTTTTCAATAGGGCCTTTCACACGGCCGTTGTTTCAATGGACCGGATGAAGGGTCTGTTGAACAATAGAACTTGTCCTATTTTGTTCCGTTTTCACGGATCCCCCCCATAGACTCAATTCTATCTGGATCCGTGAAAACGGGACCTGCGTGGGGGCACCTTGAACGTGAAAAAAGTCACGTCTGAGTGTCCCCGCGCTCGTGTGAATCTAGCCTAAGTAGCATGATACTTATCCTTGTGTCCTTGTTTTTTTTTCCTGCGCCGTGGGAAAAAATCAAATTGAAAAATATTCCTTCGCATGTGAACATGGCTGCAGAAACCCCATTCACGTGGATTGGATGCGAATTGGCATTGGATTTCGACACGCTATGGCCTTGTTCACATAGTGCAAATTTGCTGCAGGTTTTGCAGGTATTTTTTAAGCCAAAACCAGAATCGGAACCTAAAGAGAAGAAATCTATAAAGGAAGGCCTTATAGGTCTGCTCGCCTAGATCCAATTCTGGTGCAGCAAATCTGCACTGTGTGAGCAAGGCCTAAGGCTTCTTAGACCACGTATAGATGGTGGTGGAAAAAATCCAGTGCTGATTTTGCCTCGAATCATGTATGGTATTACATGTGGATTTCACAGTGGACCTGCAGGACAAGTCTGCTGCGTTTGAACGTGGCCTTACACGCGGCTGTAATACGGGCACATATGACGCCCGCAAAACCCAGATCTCCTGCGGCTCCACTAAACTGAACATAGATCATAGTAATCTAATATCAGTTCTGTTGACCCACAGGAGTTCCTGGTTTTGTGGCTGTAAGGGCTTGTACACACGTAACGGAATTGCTGCAGCAATTCCGCAGAAACTAGCAGAATTTCTGCTGCGGAAAAACCGCACAATTTCATAGTTTTTTTTCACTGCTGATAATGGTGGGGATTTTGCAGCGTTTTTTTACTTTAGACCAAGTGGGCGTTGTACAGAGGAGTGTATGACGGTGACCAATCAGTGACCAATCAGCGTCATGCACTCCTCTCCATTCATTTAGGCAGCGCATAGGGATCCTTTTAGATCACCATGTGCTGTCTTAGGCCTGGTTTACACGAGCGTGTGCGTTTTGCGCACGCAAAAAACGCCGCGTTTTGCGTGCGCAAAAGGCACTTAACAGCTGCGTGTGTCAGTGTATGATGCGCGGCTGCGTGATTTTCGCGCAGCCGCCATCATTATGACACTCCGTTTGGATGTTTGTAAACAGAAAAGCACGTGGTGCTTTTCTGTCTACATTCATAGTTTGACAGCTGTTGCGCGAATCGCGCAGTTCGCACGGAAGTGCAACATGCAGGGTTTTCACGCACGCATTGACTTCAATGGGTGCGTGATGCGTAAACAGCGCACAAAGAAAGGACATGTCATGAGTTTTTTTCAGCGGACTCACGCTGCGCAAAACTCACGGACTGTCTGCATGGCCCCATAGACTAATATAGGTGCGTACGACACGCGTGAAAAGCACGCGCGTCGCACGCACGTATATCACGCACGTGTAAACGAGGCCTTATACTAACACATTAAGGGCTTATTCAGACGGACGGGATATACGTCCATGCAACGCGCGTGATTTTCACACGCGTCGCACGGACCTATATTAGTCTATGGGGCTGTGCAGACATATGCGTGATTTTTATGCCGCATATGCGTGATTTTTATGCCGCATGAGTCCGTGGCGAAAAAGTCACGACATGTCCGTTCTTTCGGCGTTCTTCACGCATCACACACCCATTGAAGTCAATGGGTGCGTGAAAACCACGCATGTCACACGGAACGCGCAACAGCAGTCAAAAGGATGAATGAAAACAGAAAAGCACCACGTGCTTTTCTGTTTACAAACATCCAAATGGAGTGTCATAATGATGGCGGCTGCGCGAAAATCACACAGCCGCGCATCATACGGGGCTGAAGACACACGGAGCTGTCAAGTGCCTTTTGCGCAGGCAAAACGCTGCGTTTTTTGCGTGCGCAAAAGGCACACGCTCGTGTGAATCCGGCCTAACAATACAACGCCCACTTGGTCTAAAGTAAAAACACGCCCACTTGGGCATTAAGCAACTCATTAGCATAAATCTAAAAACGCTAATAAAGTGGTGAAAATAGATTGTTTTTCTAAATAAAAAGCACTGCTGCCACCTACATTACAGCGCCAATCTCCTTATGTAGGAGACAGGGCACTTGTAATGTGGTGCCAGCCTCTTTAAGTCTCACCCACTCTGCTGCTACTGTATTCTGCTGCGTATTTTCTGTCCGCAATTCCGTTACGTGTGGACAAGTCCTTATACAGATGCTAAAATGCACCCATGTGAAAGAGACGCAAGTTTAATTGACTAAGGCCTTAAATCGGCCCGCAGGCCTAGATGTTTATACGCCATCGTAGCTCTGCTTGACTATCTTTTCATTGGTGTAAACCTTATTTAAATACATTTACACCTAAAAAGTGCCTGGGGTGCTGTGGAGGACATGGGTACAGCTTTCTTCTTCAGATGCTGAACGGGTCCATTATGGCTCCCTATTATACGTTCGTTTAACAATGGCAATACTCTCCGGACATAGACGTCAATCTGAAAAGCCTCAAACAGTTATATGATGGCAGCAAGTTTCTAGGTACAGTAAGGGCCTGTTCACATCACCGTTCGCTTTCCGTTCCGGGGTTCCGTCTGAGGTTTCCGTCGGGTGAACCCCGTAACGGAAAGTGAAAGTGAAACCACAGCTTCCGTTTCAGTCACCATTGATCTCAATGGTGATGGAAACCTCGCTAATGGTTTCCGTTCGTCACCTTTCCGGCAGGTTTCCAGTTTTCCGACGGAATCAATAGCGGAGTTGGCGCGTTTTTTTTACGCAAATTTTGAAGCAGTATTTTTTACGTTTTTTTTTTTGTTTTTTTTTACCTCTTCAACAGGCAAAGAAAAGAAAACGTGAGCAGTTTTTTCCATAAAACGCGTAAAAAAAAACGTTGCGGCCATTCGCAGCGTTTTTTTCCCATCTCCCATTGATTTCAAAGGGTTTTTGAGGCGGAAAACCCCTCAAGATGGGGCATGTCTCTTTTTTTCCACAAGCGTTTTTTTTCAATGGGAGGGAATCTTGGCAGTTTTCTGCCGTAGTTTTCACGGCAAAAACGGCGTAAAAAACTCTGCGTGAACAGGGCCTTAAAGAGAATCTGTCACCCCCGTTAAAAACCTAAACTACAGTAGACCGTAAATAGCTTAAAAGTCGCCGATTCTGAATCTGCAGTTTTTATGTTTCTACTCGCTTGCATTACCTCACCGTAAAAACTGCAGATTCGGAATCGGCATCTTCCAAGCTATTTACGGATTACCGTGGTTTAGGGCGTTTGCTTGGGTGACAGTCTCTTCAAAGCATTATGAACAAAGCAAAAAAGAAAGTGGGGCCTAGGCAGGCGGCGATTTGATGTAAACATAACCCTACTCCCCTGGTAGGCATGCCAACACCTGCAGCTCAGCGTCACCCAGGATTCCGCATAGATTTCATGCTCGACCTTCGCCCTAGTACAGGGCTTCCTGTCTGACAATACATTATCTGTATGCGTGACCCTGGGCAGCCGCTTCTCTATAGGTGTCTAGTGGCAGCCATTGTCTGACCGGCAGGTAAAAATATGCTAGAGGACAATCGCTCACCACCAGGAGTATGGGCGTTATGCACTAGATCCAAAGTAAAATATTTAGCATTGACCGGTCCCTTACGAGTCGGTTAGATGAGAACAGTAATGTGGTCGGTGCCCGTGTCTGGCAGCACAGAGATAGCAGCAGAAAGTTGTGGAGCTTGCTGGAATACTGATATGAATGCCTTGGCTGGGTGTGCCCGCTGCTGTTCCTTGGCTGGGCGTGCCCGCTGCTGCTCCTAGGCACTACTTCATTCTGTACCTAATAGACAATACATGACGGTATATTATAAAGAAGTATGGACCAGGTTACCCCTTAAAGAGGCTCTGTCACCAGATTTTGCAGCCCCTATCTGCTATTGCAGCAGATCGGCGCTGCAATGTAGATTACAGTAACGTTTTTATTTTTTAAAAACGAGCATTTTTGGCCAAGTTATGACCATTTTCGTATTTATGCAAATGAGGCTCGCAAAAGTACAACTGGGCGTGTTGAAAAGTAAAAGTACAACTGGGCGTGTATTATGTGCGTACATCGGGGCGTGTTTACTACTATTACTAGCTGGGCGTTGTGTATAGAAGTATCATCCACTTCTCTTCACAACGCCCAGCTTCTGGCAGTGCAGATCTGTGACGTCACTCACAGGTCCTGCATCGTGTCGGCACCAGAGGCTACAGATGATTCTGCAGCAGCATCGGCGTTTGCAGGTAAGTCGATGTAGCTACTTACCTGCAAATGCTGATGCTGCTGCAGAATCAAGTGTAGCCTCTGGTGCCGACACGATGCAGGACCTGTGAGTGACGTCACAGTGCTGCACTGCCAGAAGCTGGGCGTTCTGAAGAGAAGTGGATGACACTTCTATACACAACGCCCAGCTAGTAATAGTAGTAAACACGCCCCGATGTACGCACATAATACACGCCCAGTTGTACTTTTACTTTTCAACACGCCCAGTTGTACTTTTGCGAGCCTCATTTGCATAAATACGAAAATGGTCATAACTTGGCCAAAAATGCTCGTTTTTTAAAAATAAAAACGTTACTGTAATCTACATTGCAGCGCCTATCTGCTGCATTAGCAGATAGGGGCTGCAAAATCTGGTGACAGAGCCTCTTTAAGCACACGGCAGAGCCATTTGTAGGAGGTGGTACCAAGGCATGTGAATGGACACTGGATCCAGCATGCAGAGGTAGTGCCCTATAGAAGTCTATGGGTGCCATATTATGGCTCTATATAACTTGATTGTGATACGCCCATCTTGCAAACTTATGCCCGTGTGCATGAGCTTTTAACCGCCGTCACACCTACATATTAGGTGATTAGGCTTTGTTTTCCAGGGTGGCTTGTCACATCTATCATGTAATTATATCTTAATATATACATAGTATAATGGCCACTTCCATATTAGTAGAAGCATAGTAGCCTGGATGATCACAGCCCGAGCCCTGCTTCTCATCCGTGTTATATAAGCAATGTCCTCTACACCCTCCTGTGCGCACATTGACATTCAGCAGCTTCGTCGCTGTGAATTACGTGCGGGGGATGCTGGGGGGCTGGGATACTCCTGCTGTTCTGCTTTCTATGTCACTCGGAGAATAGAAACACCCCTCACCTTCAGGCTGCAGACGTCATATGTCACACAGAAAAGCAACTTCGTTTTATACTTTAATCACATGGGGTTTTCAGGTTAAAAGAATAATGTAAAAAACAGTTTTTCACACATATCTAAGCTTAGGTTGTGTTCTCATATAGTTTTTGCACTACAATCCGTGTATACGCCAAGTGCATGCGCTGAATGTATTTAGAAGGCCCCAACTGCCCAAACGATTCCCAAAAAGTCTGAGTACTTTCCTATACAGAGGCATTCAGAAAAAAAATGTATACACTACGTCGCCAATTGGACCCGATTGACGACGTATGCCATTTTAGGCTTATACTGTGCCATACACTGGAGCCTTCGGTCGGAGAAATACATCGGGGAAATACTCCCAATGTGTATCTTTCATATGTGAACAGGGACCTATAAGATAAATAGAAGACATAATTTTTAGGCCCGGCCAGCTGTGCTACTCTACTGTGCTCGGAGAGGCCATTGTGCAATGTTGCCCACACAATATGGCCCATTCATTTACACTGTGTGAGGTCGCATCCAAATTTAGTTTTTTTTTTCTTTCCCTGGCATGCCAGGTGCTTGTGAGTGGTTGTGAATTGATGAATGCCTATTCAGACACAGGATGTGCACTGTGCAGTTTTGGGAGCCACCTTTCCTCTGTTGGGAAGCTAAACATTCTCCTTTCCTTTTGTTATTGCAATTGTAAAAGCTACTTATCTAGACTCACGCGGTACAATCGACTTGTCGTCTTCTCATTAACCTCCTGCTTGTTAGCCATAATAAAGTTGTAATATTAAGTTTCACAGGAGGCTGTAAAGTGAGATGCTTTTCTTTACCAGTCAGTATATCCTTCTGTGCTGACATCTAGTGGCCAATATGGAAACTGCAATGTGTCATGATTTATATTATATGGATAGTTACAAGATATAAATCACATAAACAAGTATTTAGAAAATGTAACAATGTCTGACCCTTTTGTTGACATACAAGATCATGCCAGCTTTATGTGTGCCAGGAACGATGGCTGTGTTTAGGGCGAGGCACATACCTTGTAACCATTCAAATAATCAGCTAGGGTTAGTGTAAACAGAGGCCCTTTAGATTGTGTCCAGGCTCGAGTACACACCAATTGTTGTTGAAGAATAAATGAACAAACTTTCCTGTGGCTGGCCATACACGTTAATCCTACGGCCGACAGCTAATCCTAACGCCCCTCTATACACGTGCACGCTCGGCTCAGCCACATGGCTTTTCAATAGGGAGAAAGTTGCTGCCAAACTTCTGCCAACAGTTTATCTCCTCAAAACGAAAAAGATCGGTCATTTCGAAATTCAACAGCCCCGTTCTCTCCCCTGACGGCAGATGTCAGGATGTCGCCATACACATTAGATGGTCGGCCAGTCCTGCCAAAATCAGATGGTTCGGCCGACATACATCTAATGTGCATGGCCACCTTAAGGGTAAGTCCACATACTGCATAAACGCTGCAGCTTATTACAGTAGCAGGAAAGTGGATGAGATTGTCTTGCAGTGTGGGTTCTCAATCGGGGGCACGTCAATTTATCTTGCGAAAACGTTGCAGGAATTTCTGCACAGAAAATCTGGTCGGAAATTCCACCGTGTTTATTCCGTGTGTGGACGTACCCGAAGTGTCACAACACTATTCCATCTAGTAGTATGAGATCAGAAGACCTGGCTACTTGTGCCCCATTCAAGTCCCGACTAAGTAATTGCCCTGTAAAGGACAGCCCTTGATAAATGACCCTACGCGTTTCTATAGTGGCCATAGCTTTACGCCTCATGCACATGAACTTGTGCGCCGTCCGATTCCCGTCAGTGTTCCGAGTAAAAGATAGAACATGTTCTATCTTTCCTCGGATCGGAGACTTGGATAATTTTTCGAGGACCCGATTCACCCGCTAAAGTGAATGGGTCCGTGAAGACCTATCGGGTGCCACTCCGATGCCGTCAAAAACGGCCCGAGTGGCACAACGGTCGTGTGCAGTAGGCGTTAGGGAGACACTGCAGCGGGGGCAGCTATGGCATCTGTGGGGATCAGCCTAGAGACTGTAACCCTATACCTAGACCTGCTCAATAGATACAATTGTATCTAGTCTAGACAATGCCCCGTGAGCCAAACACATCAGCAGCAGCTGCACTTGTCACTCTGGTAGTTTGCTACAATGTATCAGTATGGAGTCCATGCTGTTTAGCTCACAGAGCATTGTTTAGACTGGATACAATTCTATCCACTTCTCCTCTGACACCAGGAGTAGCAGTTCTGGATTTGCGGACGCTGAATACTGTACTAATTTACTGACCGCATACAAAGATCTTGAAAATGGAAAATTATTAAAACCCAAAATATTTTAGAAAGTTGTAGAACTTAAAGATTTAGCTTTATTTAGATAAAGTTGAAAAATCCATTTAAACAAGTCTCCACATTTATCTATAATGACTGTACGATCTAGCGATCAGTCACCATTGGACATTTGATACAAATATTTCTGAATCACGGTACAACCCATTTGTCATGTCTCCAGTATTTATACATCATTATGAATACATTTTTCACAACAGGTTCTTTGAGAAATATCACGGCTGCCGATGTAGTATTTGGTTATAATAATTTGGCAATGTCAATGCCAGAATATGAGCATATCCTTAAAATAAATATTTGAATAGGCTTACTGATTGCGATTGAGTTATGTCTATAAATATGCCCTAAGCTCCCCCTAGTGGTGACTGCAGATAGCCAGAAAGGTATCTATGGCTGACCTTTACTAAGACTGCTGTATTTTATGCCAGTCTAAGTAATGAAGATAGTTGGCGTAATTTGATCCAAATGTTTTAAAAGACGTACGCCTGTTGATAAACTTGGCGCACTTTGCTAAGAGGCAGAAAACCGGTCCATGCCTGCTATGAGGTGTAGATTTGCAATGAAATTTGCGCCATTTTCAGGCTTTATACTTAATTTGACTATTATGCCCACTTTTCTCATGGCGAGTGACCAGAAAAGTCACAAATTTGTTGCACGTTGTGATTTGCGACTCTTTTTGTTACAGTTTACACCCAAACCTGGTGTAAACTGCATTATAAATATGAGCCTGTGTCTCTGCATGTTTAGGAGCCCTGTATATACATTTTGCGGGGTGTCTCTGTATAGGAAAGTGCAGCAGACTTTTCTTTACAAAAAAAAAAAGAGATGCAGATGCGTACCAGTCCGGTCAAGTAAATGGGGCCTTCAGCGTAGACCAGAAAAGGGAGGTGAACGTAGACTAATGTATCAAGTCTTTTTGGTGTCTATAGCGCAATTGGTCGTTATTTTCCTGGATCAATATAAGCTGCAGAGTCCACGTCAAAAACGTCCCTGATGAAATGAGTTTTTGAAAGCGTGCGTTTCAGAACATTAGCTAAGTGCCCTTAATGGACATCCATCAGTATATCGCGTACCGCGCTGCCTGTTCCGGACGGTTAGCATGTTTCATTGCTCATTGGGAAGCATTAGGAATTCTTGCTAAAGGCTCTTATTGACCATGCTGTCACTCAGGAGAGCATTTAAGTGTCTTTGTCATCTGTCAAGGTTATAAACCGAGGAGGAAAGCGAAAATCTGTAGTGGGGGAGGGGAGTTAAGACTATTTTATCTTCACTGAACACCATACGATATGATCATCCTTTATTTAGAAAGTGTGCGGATTCACAGAAAACATGGAAAGACACCGCAAGAGATCTGTCTATCATCCGTCTAATCGATCATCAATCTAATCTATCATCGATCATCTATTTATCTGCAAGCTTCTTGTAGTACCACTTGCCACCACTAAACAATAGCAAACCCCTCCCCTAGACAGGAATACAACAGCGCCTCCAGCTTCATGGAGTTGAATCACGTGTATGTGTGTGTGTGTGTGTGTAATAAACATATACACTTTTTTTAAATTTGAATATGTTTTAAATAAAGCTATTCTTAACATTGGTAAATCCGTTATTTCACCATTATAGAATAGATGTTCAACATCTGTTTTTATAAAGTAGCTCGTATTATACCTTTTTAAACCTTCCACTGCCAAGGGTGTATTTAATACATCATCACTGTCTTGATTAGAATATAAGGATTAGAGCTTAACTTTCAAATGATACCAGGATCAAAGCTCTAGGTACAATATTCGGGGTGCAGTCCTCGTTTGAAGTCGGGGAACAGGATGAAAAGTTTTTTTTTTTTCTTCCTGGTTCTGTTTCTGTGTATGTGAGGGTGGGAGGGGGAGAAGCTACAAGTGAGGGCAGGAAGAAAAAAAACAGCCTGTTACTGCCATTTATCCCCCTGTACAGCCTTCAGTGACCTCAGGGGCGATATAGTTGCTTTTTTTTCTTTCCTAATATATCCTCTCTCATTTGTAAGTTGTGTGATATGTTATGTTGAAAGTGGGTCTTTTTATTTTATTATTATTTTTCTACTACAGGGGTGAGACGGTGAGCTGTTGCACATTTAATCACTCCTGCGTCTCTCAGGTTATTTCTCGACTATTATTTGGATTGCAGTGATTGTTGGTCTCTTCGGTTTTTCTAATCGTGTAAAGATATGTGCATGGAGACGTAGTCATAAATGGCATGAATGGACTCCCAGCAATCTGCTGTAATCTGTAGGGGAACCTGGCAACAAGTGTTCAATTCCCCCCACAGCTCCACCACAGGTGAAATTAGGCATTACACGGTTCTCATAAAAATTAATTAACTGCCTCTGTAATGAACAGACGTGCCGAGTCCTCCAGAGTGAGAGTGACTCTTTGTAGCTGATCTCCGCTCTAGCTAATAGATGATGGTCCTGAATAGGGAATCCATCTCTGTTAACTCATAATTCCCTAGTAGCCCATTTGGAAATTTGTTTTCCAAACCAGACAACCCTTAGGCTGGGTTCACACAACCTATTTTCAGGTGTAATGGAGGCGTTTTACGCCTCGAATTACGCCTGAAAAGACGGCTCCAATACGTCTGCAAACATCTGCCCATTGCTTTCAACGGGGTTGCCGATGTACTGTGCCGACGACCTGTCATTTTACGCGTCGCTGTCCAAAGACGACGCGTAAAATTACAGCCTCGTCAAAAGAAGTGCAGGACACTTCTTGGGATGTTTTTGGAGCCGTTTTCTCATAGACTCTATTGAAAACAGCTCAGCGTGTGAACATACCCTTATTGTTAATTGTTCTGGGACTTTTCTGTAGATGTTTGCCATACTTTTGAAAGTACACACTTGTGCTGAAGCACCTTCCACAGAAAAGACTCTTCAACTATTTCACGATTATTTTTGCATATACTTAGTCCTTATTTTCTGATTATTTACAGGTGGACGATTCCAAGAGCACTTTGGATGAGGTCAGCAAAGGTTCTGACGTGTCCGAGAAGGTCGCGGGTCTAGGCACAAACCAGGCCTTAGAAGAAGACTATGCCTCAACTGATTACCAGCCTGGTCCACTCTACCATAGAGCTCCACCAGCTCTCACCAGCGCTGTGCCATTGACATCAGACTTCAAGGAGAAATGGGCTGCAGATGTGGATCTTCTGATTAAGGAGAAGTTATTGCCTCATTGTGAGAATGGAGAGAACCTTCACCTTCTAGCTGGAGCTGTCCCATCTGATACAAAAATAAATGATAAAGTGACCATTCCGGAGTATGTCTGGCTTGCTGCTTGCTGTAACCTTCCCGAAGCTTGGTCCTTAGGGGTTATTAAGAGAACTGGAGATGTAGATGGACTAGATCAGGTCACCGTGGAAGAACTTGAAAACCAACTCTCTGGTGGTGTAAAGTTGTTCTCTAACCAGTGCGGTGGTGGTGCGCTCCATCCAGAACGGAGAACAACCTCTGAGGCTTCTACTCAGACCGAGGAGGAACCGCCGGTTAAAACCCCAGGGGCATTTTCTAGATGTTTCCAGTTCCTTTTCTGTATTACATATGAAATTATAAAAAGTGTCTTGTGCCTAGTATGGTTCCTTTTCAAACAAGTCGGTAATTTAATCTTTGGACGTCTGTACTGGATCTGGACTGCACTTACCACCTACATCTTCGCCCTGAGCAAAGTCTTGCTGAACATTCCTTGTGATGTCCTCCGCGTTTTTGCAAACATTCTTTGTGGCTTTGTACGAATCCTTAACAATGCGTTATCAGTTGTATGTCTCATACTTAGGCTGCCAACAAGATTCCTGTGTGACATGGCCAGCTTCCCCTATTATACAATCTGTGCCATACCGGAAGTCGGTATCGACATATTAAGTGGTGTCTGGGGGGTGTTCATGTTGGGGTTCTCATCCGTGTTTGGTGCATTTGGGGGTTCGTTCTCAGTGGCATCATTTGCAGGGAGCAGTGTTTTCCAAAGGCTCATTGGACAGTCTGAGGGTTATGAAAATTGACCGGTATTATTAAATGAGAACCGTCAACCCTACTGGTGATTGATAGGTGTGCTCGCACTTTACTGCAAGTCATTCGGAATTCTTGTGGAATTTCTATGAAACTTCCATTTATTTTTATCCTGCTTATCGGCATTTTTCGTCAGCCCACGGGAATTCAAACTCCTTTTAGATGCCATGATAATGCTGGCTTTTCAGTAAACTTAAATAGGAACGAGCAGCTGGCTTTCAGTCTCTTTTCCCTTTTTATTGTGGCGGGTGGAACAACTCCGATAAATAAGTGCGCAATGGCTCGGTGAAAATTGGGCCTTTTTCTGGATTTTTTGGCTGGGTAGATTGAATGCAGTTAATTGGCATTCTAGGCAATGATGTAAATGGGAATATTTGATTGTCATGTCTGCAGGGTGATGTAAGGTATGGGGGGGGGGGTTGTTTTTGTTCTTTTGGTGTTTTTTGTTTCGCTTTTATATTGCATAAAAAAACAATGATTACTACTTCTCGGTGAGGCATTATATTGATTTATACTACAAATGATTGTCTTTTTTTCTGGTGAATTTACAGCTTCATTAAAATAGGAATAGCATTCACTCTGGGTGTAATTGATAATAGACCAATAAAATGATACAAAAAGCAATTGACGTTCACACGTGCTGCAAACTAAATGTGTGATTTTTATTTTTTTAAATATGTGTGACACAATTTTATTGATTCCAATAATATTTTTTTTTTTTATTCCACTGTTCTCTTTTTTTTTTTTTTTTTTTTTTATATACCCTTTTGTTTAAAATGAAATTTTATGGGTAAGGTCAACTTTCTTTTTTTTTTTTTTTTTTTTTCTAAAGCCAGAACATTTAAAGTAGCTAAACTTGACATAAGGCCTCACTCCTGTCTCTTTATCTAAGGTCTGTGTGGCGCTCCATAAGGCGTTGGCGTTATCCTCCCTAGAGTCAATGCTACTAGAGCATTATCTTTGGAAATAGACGTCTGATGGAGTATGCCAAGACCACCGTATTCCTCTGTATGGAGGTACAGTGAGGCCCCATAGAAGTGAGAGCCTTTTTATGGCTCTGTAGCCTCTGTCCCTGGTGGAACAACCCAAAATAATGGCCTAAGAAGTTGCAAATGCTCCCTGAAAAATACTGCCCACTCGGGCTTTATCTGGTAATATACTGGTGTTCTACATCCCATCATAATTTTGGGAAAATGTTTACGTCGTAGCCTGTCTTGGTTGAAAACTTTTTTGTCTCTAAAGGTGCCCATACACATTCCATAATTTCTGCGAGACTAACTGGCCATCTAATGTGTATGGGGGTATTCTGACGTTTGATGGCAGATGTGAAGGGGAAAGAAGCATCGGGCATGTTGGATTTCCACATGCCCGATCTTTTATTCCCGTGGGAGATAAGCTGCAGCCAGAAGAGTTGGGAAGAATAAAAAAAGTTTTATGGGCCTTTAAAAATGGAAGTCAAACATAGTCTATAAATTCTATAGATTATGTTTAACAACATAAAAATTCTTGGGAGTAAACAGGATAACTATTGGGTTATTATGGTTGACTTATTATTATTTGACTGTAAGATGGCCGTTCTCCAGATTTCTGACCTACGTCGGGCAACTTGTGTTGACTCTTGACTTTGCTATTCTGTTTCTCCGGTATTTTAGATGGTTTTCTATTCAAACAGTATTCGTATTATCTGAAATATTCCCAACATTTTTTTAAATTTAAGATTTAGCAATGCTGAGTGTGTCAAAGCCTTTGAATTTTACGGCTCACATTATTCTAATGTTTCATTCAAAATGTATTATTTATTTCTGACTTCTGTTTGCACTGAAAGAAATTCCTGGAGCAAAAAAAATAAAAAATTAGGATTTTTTTTTTTAGGAACAACTTGTTGAGAAATAAACGTGAACTTTACCGTGTCTTGACCGCTTTCCTCCGCTCTGTGGTCTGGTTTTCGAAGGAAATGTGTTTCTTTAAAGGCATAGTAATCCATATAACTTCAACTTTTTGGACTGGGCAATTCAAAATGATAGCAGTTTTATGCGTGTGGCAGCCTAGCATGTTGATGATGGTGCTACAGCTATATCGCCCGGGCTAAACATGACCTTGTAACCGTATACTTTTATTACTGGATCTTACTGATTTTGGAAGGATCGCCTGATGGATCAAGTGTCTAAGAGGCTGCAGACCCTCCTCACCATCTAAATCAGGAGTAAAAAACATAATAAAATAATTAACCTGTTGAGCCAAACTTATTTTAAATTGTCTATTTTAATTAATGACTGAAATTGTTTGGGCCAAAAATTTGGTCATGTCTACAGCCGTTTTTCTTTTTATATTTCATTTATTATGCCCCCTGCGAGGCCTTTACTTGTTTTCCACATTCCCTCCCTCTTCCCTTGTTTTATTAAACATTTGCCAGGATCGAACAATGTTTTTGAAAATTTTGAATTTCGAGAAGGGGACTTTCTTCTTTAACATTTTTGGTGTGATATCCAAATAAACGTTAGTAGTCGGTGACTGTACTATGTCAGTGTTAATTGTAGATTTGTTTCTTGATGACTTACTATTCCCTTATATAGATTGTATTTGGGGTTATTACCAAGATTTTCATCATATTATATTTGTTGCAAATTTTGACTAGATATTGCAAAGTCTCTGGTCCTGGAGACCTAATCATGCAGATGCGTTAAAAAGCTTGAAAAATGTAATTTGGACCTAGTTCATTACAGTATAAGACATTTTGTGGGCTCCGTTTTGTGTCGCAGTGATCAGATCCGTAATTCAAGATCAATTACGATGAATATTTGTTAAACCACTAACATGGCTGCTGTATAGTCCAGATCTAATTTAAACTAGTGCGGAGAATTGGTCCCACATAGAACCCTTGTTGCCAATAGCAACCAAATAGCATTCAGTTTCTATGGGCAAATAGGCCACTTTTTCTTAGAGACCATTTGGATGCAAGAAGGCCAGTGATGAAGGGGAGGTGTTACCGATGACAACCAATCAGATTACAGCTGTCATTTTTCTTGTTCACATTAGAGAATAAGAGCAATGATCTGATTGGTTGCCTCTACTCTAGCGTTAGTTTTCATAAACTATGCCCATAAAGTCTATGCAGATGATTCCTCTTTTTCATTTCACAGAATTTGGTTTTAGAAGTATGCAAGTATGAACTATATCCAAGAACAATATTCAATATCCATCACATTACACTTACCAACATTTTGACCCAGATAATGGGACTTTTTTGCGGTCCGGTTTGGAAAATCGGGACTGTTATATAACACTCGGAGCTCCAACTTTTTGATACAGAGATCCAAATCTCCTGCATAGATGTAAAGTTAAATGATAAAATTCTGGCTGCCTTCAGACACCACTAGAGGGAGCCAAGGAGCTTACTGTACACTTTGGTATAAAGTGCAAAATTCTAAACCGTATGCAGTGAGCTCCCTCTAGTGGTGGCTGCAGGTAGGCAGCATGTTATATTTCATGTTTATGCAGGTGATTTGGAGCTCTGTATCAGAAAAATGGAGTTCCTACCACTATAAAGAAATTCATTGGCACAGAATTTTAAACAATTTAGAGGAACAAAATGGTATTCAAGGGTGAACATTCACTTAAGACCAAAATAATACAAGCTGACATTTTGGTTTCCCCTATAAATGAGATTAAAAAAATTTAAGAAATTCAATTTTGCGAGTAAGCAAATTTGTGTTTTCTAAATTTTTCTTCTATCCCTCCGAGATGGCTATATGGACATTTGTGAACTTTCTTAATTTGAGCGTAATCTCGTGTCTGCCATAGACTATAACTAAATTCTTTAAGGCGCTACTGAACGTTGGTGGGTTCAATAGCTTGATCATGCGCCCAGAAATTGCCTGCTAAACTTGTACAGGATTAAAAAAACATGGCTGCTTTCTTCCAGAAACAACTCCACCCCTGTCCATGGGTTCTGTCTGTTATTGCAGCTACGCTCCGTTGACATGAATGGAGCGGAGCTGCAGCTGCGCTGTTTTTGGAAGAAAGCGGCCATGTTGTGCAACCCCTTTTAATTTAACCATTTTCTCTGAACAACCTGCGGATGTAATAATTGTTCTTGATCTGCTTTTTATGGCGTTCTCTGGACTTCTTTTTAATAAGGAAACTTGTGTACAAACATTAAACGTAGTTATCCGCTTCTATTACGTGTCAGCGTTGCTTATTTTGTTGGCTGGTGTTTGTTGAGTCATATGGGAGGTCTGGGTTAGATGACTGTCCCTTGTATACGGCTAAATGTGTGTGTGTGTGTATGTATATGTGTGTGTGTGTGTGTGTATATGTATATGTGTGTGTGTGTATGTATATATATTCGTGCAGATCAATGTAACTTTAGTATTTTACTTTACATGATCTAAACCATATACTAGGTTATTACTTTATCACTTGCTGTAGATTCGTATCTGTCTTGAAAGATTTTTGCCCAATTTAAATGGGATTTTCACCTAAGTTCGTCATTTGCAAGTCATATAGATTTGTCGAGAGCCCCCCCAATGAACTACTGACATGATCTCCAACCTGTTAGGCTCCATGCACACGAACGTAGAAATCCGCCCCATTCACTTTTTGACCGCGGACACCTTCCCGTATATTTACGGGAGAGTGTCCGGGCCGTAGAAAGATACGACTTGTCCTATGTTTTGCTTTTTACAGACCGTGCTCCCATACTTTGTATGGGAGCACGAGCCGAAAATGCGGGTGGCTGTCCGCGGGTGCCAGCGTCCGTCCGTGCCTGTAATCACGGCCCGTGACTACGGGTACAACCGTGTGCAGGGGGCCTCAACCTGTGACTCCCATCTTGGCTATGTTAGGAGTTGTAATTTGCAGCTACAGTTTGGAGACTACTGCTCTACAGTAGCCCAATCCTTTTTTTGTCGTTTTAAAAAAAATTGCGTTTTTGTTGTTGTATTTGAGATTTACAGAAATTGGATTCTCTAAAGATCTCCGAAGGTATGTCTTATAGAGAAGTGACCCCTTATTTTTGGCATTTGGTGGCCAGTTTCATAATTGTTAATACACTTGCCCTTTAATGAGATCGTTCAACAATTGAAATATACATGAAATGCATTAAACGAAAGTATTATATTTGATCTGTCTAGTATATGAGATCATAAACAATATATGGGCTACGTTATCGTCTACTGTAAATTATAATGGTATTGCGAAGAAAGGAACCAAGGAATTCTGTGACCATGTAAATTGTGGTGGTCACTATAATCCGTTATGGCTTCTAATATGCAGTGTTCTTTACGGTAAAGGGTGAATTTGGCCCTTTATAATACACAAGCTCCCCTAATGAACATTGAAGTGATGTATAAAGGGTAGGTTCTGATGTCATCACTTCAATGTGACCTAATAGTTGTTAAGCTTTAAAACGGTTATAATATACAGATTCATACCAATAAAAAGTTGTATAAACGGTAGTGGTGATCATTTTTTATTGGCGTCAATCACCTCTATATTATAACCATTTTAAAGCTTAACAACTATTATGTGACATTGAAGTGATGTCATCAGAACCTACACGCTAAACTATTATTTTTTTTATTGGAGTGACTCACCTGTGTATTATAACCATGTTAAAGCTTAACAACTATTGTGACATCGAGGCTATACTTTGGGAGGTATAACTTTTCTTATAAAAGTCTCTCTCTCGTGTAAATTATAAGCCATGACATCACGTAAGTAATGAATACTAATAAGTACTTATACAATATGGGTTGTGCTATCCTTAAAGGGGAATTCCACCTAAATTTGTGTTCGGACGTTTTGTAAAGACGTGACCTAAAATAACATCAGTGGGGGTCAGTAAGCTAAGCCAACACTAAGCTTCGGGGCCACAGTCCTCTGTGGAGCTTCCAACCACTTTGTCGCAGCGCATAGATTTATATACTTGAAAATCTCTTAGCCATGCCAACGTTACATTTGAATGGAGTTCCCCTTTAATTTCCAAATTACAAGTCTAATGCCATCAGGAATCAATGTTTTGTATAACTAAACCTATTCTATGTATATGATAAACCCTTGTGTGTTATATGGAGGATGACGTTAATAGGAGAAAACGTTTTATCTTCCGAATGGAATTAATTTCTCGGACGGATCTTGTTTGCATCCTACAAGATTTGTCTGATCATTTATGAGAAATATTAGGGTGGTCTATGTCACTGTGGGTCTTTTCTTGTTTTCGGATAACAAATAGTGAGTCCACGTGAAAGCGCCGGATTAGACGTGCGTCAGTGATTTGTCTCTAGACCCGTTTTAGTAGGTAGAGCTGAGTAATTGAACCTCGCCCGGCGCGAACCTTTACCTGACTAGTTACATACTAGTTATATATAGTTCTATAAAGCCCATAGAGATGTAGTCGCCAAGAAAAAAAGTTGTAGAAATAAGATTGTAAATAATTAGTAACATTTGCCATGCTCTATATAATTCTGTCATTTTTGCACTAATAGAATATATATATATATATATATATATATATATTTACATGTCTTTTGGGTTAATGATTGTGTAGTGGTGGGGGTTATTTTGTAGACGAGCCACCGCTAAACACCAGTGTATTTGTATACTAAAATCTCATGCTTGTAGATTAGTCCCACAAAATGGCCGCCTCAAAGTACAAGGCTCCGGCCTGTTTTAGATTTTCATAGCAACGACTGCATATTAGAGTACCCAACTGCTTTAGTGGACGACGGGTGAGCAGAATATCTTTAGGTTTTGCGGCATTAACCTTAGTTTAGTGTGACATGAGCTACTAAGCAATAGGATAACCTTCACCATTCAGTCACCTCATAGGAGTGATGGTGCAAGAGCAAAATGTATGACGACATCCATGCTGCGCAGCAATAAAGGACAGACCACTGACAACTGACCGGCGTGCTTCTGACCCTTGTGGAATCTGTCATGTCGCCATTTACCATGTCCTGTATGTAAAATATGTTAACATGTTTTTTTCACATGTATCATTACAAGGAAATAAAGTTAATTAAAACGTTGGCTGTCTGGTTTATAGTCTATTATTAATACGTATGGGAGTATGTTTGCTAAAAGGGGTGTTTGTGAGGTCCCGTTCACATTTAGCGGAAGTGATATTCCAAATCCACAATGTTACTGCACCAAATAACCGCAAATAAGTAGGATAATGCATGCAGGATTGCTGTGCGGCGCCATTTTTTTTTTTTAAAAGAGACGGCTCTACACTTCCTTCTGTCCCGTACTTGCAAACTTTTAAGAAGCGACATTAGAAAGATTCTGAAAAGGGCAGCGCGTTGACCCGCCTATTTATACAGGAGAACCACCCCAAACCTACCACGTTTGATTCACAAATACTGCATATTACACCCCAAAATGAGGTGACCCGGACAAAACTCCCTAAAAAAAAAATAGGCCCCAGACGAGATCCCCTAAATAAATAGATCCCAGAGAAGACCTCCTAAAGTAATAGACTAGCTGTGCAGATACTCGCCTCCCGGGAGACGTTCCATATAAAGTACTGAAGAGGGGAGTATATTTGAGACTCATGGGGCACTCCAGAGATTTGCCTGCTCTTCCAGGAGTCTTCTGGGCAATATGAAGGTTTTTTTTCTACCGCATGTTTTACCCACTTTAGTCAATGGGGCCAAAAAGGCTACACAAGTGGCCCGGGATAGGGCATGCTGCATTTGAGGCCCTATAACCCTCAAGGCCCCAGTGGTACATATTGTAAATGAGATCATGTAAAATCTACTGTACAAAATTTGGCTGCTGTAATCGTACAATACCTGCAAATTCGCTGGGTTCAGACACAGTCTGAACTAGGTCTTAGGCTCCTCATTGCTTTGCAAGTCATGTTCATGTGTGGTGAATTAGCTGAAGAGTCCAATGTACAATGTATGTGAATGGGGTCTGATAACCTGTTCCACAGCAGAAATTAATTAAAGGAAAGGTGTCATTAATTATTTATTTTTTTTATATATAAATTCGTGTTTTTATTTAATAAAATATTATTATATTGACTATTTTTTTTTAAACACAATGGTTTGGTTTTTTTTATTAACAATTTCTTACTTTACTGGGGGCTGCCATGTTTTATTTAATCTGTGTATGTGTCCCTTAGGCCTTATTCACATGAACGTGTCCGTTTTGCACGTGCAAAAAACGCTGCGTGGCTGTGTGATTTTCACGCATATGCCATCCTTATGACACGCGGTTTTGATGTTTCATTTCTTTATCTACTGTTGCGCGAATCACGCGCGTCACAGAAGTGCTTCCTTGTGCCGTGTGCGATTTTCACACACCCATTGACTTCAATGGGTGCGTGATGCGCGAAAAACGGCCAAGTATAGGACATGTCGTGAGTTTTACGCAGTGGACATACGCTGCGTGAAAATCATGGACTGTCTGAATGGCCCCATTCACTAACATAGGTCCGAGCGACGCGCGTGATTTTCACGCACGTAAAACACGTTCGTGGGAATAAGGCCTTAGGGCCGGTTCACATCAGCGTTCGCTTTCCATTCAGGGGTTCCGTTTGAGGTTTCCGTTGTGGAACCCCTCAACGGAAAGACAAACGGAAACCTTAGCTTCCGTTTGCATCACCATTGATATCAATGGTGACGGAAATATTGCTAATGGTTTCCGTTTGTCACCATTCCGGCAGGTTTCTGTTTTTTCGACGGAATCAATAGTGGAGTCGACTGCGCTATTGATTCTGTTGAAAAAGCGAAATACAGATATTCATTCTTATAATATAGTATGTTCATACAGGGCGGATACGCTGCATAAAACTACACCGCGTATCCGCCCTGGTCCCCACAGGGTAGGTTTTTTTTTGGCGGATTTTTTTACGCAGCATGTGTATGAGATTTGTTCAAATCGCATCCACTTTGCTGCTACTGTAATACGCTGCAGATTTTCCGCAATAAAATCCATTGTGGAAAATCCGCAGTGTTTACTTTATGTCTGGATTTACCCTTCCCATCACTTAGCCTGTAATGGTGGCTAATGAACAACAATGGTAAGGTACGAAAACCTTACCGGACACCCTATGTGCCAAATTTGGGGTCAAATGGTACAGGCGTTTGGATGACTATAGAGGACACACAAACAGACATTTGCTTTTATAGTATAGACTAGAAAAAGTCCCCTGTGCTGCCCAAGTATAAAATGTCGGTCTGCATGTGTGGTGTTCAGATTTGTTCCAAGGGTGCCCAAGAAGCCAATCCATGCCCTAATTTTTTTCTAGTAGCTCTATATACCCCGGCAGTTGCGTTCTGTTTATTTCATTTTTAGCCTCTTTAATACCTAACCGCTAAACAGGTCGGAGATGGAGTCGTAAGGCCCCATGCACACGACTGTAATTACAGGCCGTAATTACAGGCCCATAGACTTCTATTGGCCACGGGTACCTCCCCGTATGCTTACGGGAAGGTGCCCGTGCCGTTGAAAAAGATAGAACATGTCCTATTTCAGGCCGTAATTACGTCACGGGCAGCCCATATAAGTCTATGGGGCTCCCGTAATTACGGGTGACTACGTGTGTGCACCAGTAATTACGGGAGCGTTGCTAGGCGACGTCAGTAAATAGTCACTGTCCAGGGTGCTGAAAGAGTTAAACGATCGGCAGTAACTGTTTCAGCACCCTGGACAGTGGCTACCGATCACAATATAGATAAAGCTGTAAAAAAAAAAAAACTTTCATACTTACCCAGAACGCCCTGCTTCTTCCTCCAGTCCGGCCTCCTGCGATGACATTGCAGCGGTCACATGGACTGCCGCGTCATCCAGGGAGGTCGGCTGGCTTTCAAGAGAGGGACGCGTCACTAAGACAATGGCCGGGTAAGTATGAATTTCTTTTACTTTTATTATGGAAAGGGCTGCCCCTTCTCTTTATCCTGCACTGATAGAGAGAAGGGCTGCCGATTAGTGCAGTGCAATTTTGCAGCCAAAAACGTGCCCGTACACGGGTCCGTAAATACTGGTGCAATACGGGTCGAATACGTGTGACCAAGGTCCCGTATTTACGGGTGGACAAAAATACGGTCGTGTGCATGAGGCCTAAGACTGTGACAGAGCCTAATGATAAACAACATTGGCAGTTTTATTGCCAGCTGGACATAGACTATGGTTGGATCATTAAAGAAAGCCGCATCATGCATGAAAGCCCACTCATTAGCACGCTGAACAACATGATGTGCTCGATCAGCTGCTTTCTGGCCTGGGTTTGGGCAGGAGTCTCTGCACTTCTGAGAGCCACCTGTCTGATCTGTTGCTGAGAAAGCCAAGCCCGAGTTTGCGGAGGAGTTTCAGCAGCTTGAGCAGCAGTATGACGTATTTGATCATATTGCAGTCGGGCAAGAGTTTGATGCAGCCATTGGAGACTTCCTGCCAATTGGAGTTCTCTTTGGCGACATTTTGCTAATTAAAAGTGTTGGTAAGTTGAGTTCAAGTTTGCTAAGTTTAGGTGCAGAAGATGCTTAGAAGCCAACTGCGATACACTTTAGAAACGTGAAAACAAAATCTTGCGGCCAGAATGTCTTTAACCCCTTGTAATGTCCGTGGCTGCAGGGTGTCCGCTCCTTTCACCTCCTGACAGCCGCAGTCACGAGTCAGCAAGCGCTGGCCCCAGCCTCCTCTTCAGGAGATGCCAGCGCTCGTGTCCACTCACCTCAGCCGGACCTCTTGACGAACTTTGACCCGTGAGTACCCTGGACTATAAGAGGGGTCCAGTCCCCTGCTTCTATGCCAGAGCGTTCTTGTTGTTTCCTAGTTTGTCTGTGTGATGGCCTCCTAGTGTGTTACCTGTACCTGTTCCTGCTCCTAGCATTCCATACCTTCCTGGTCTAGCACTGTGTCTTTTGACGGCAGGCGGTGCAGGTGCTTGGTCCACAGCAACTTTTTTTGCCGTCGCTGTAGTATGCTAATACATTATAAGTAAAAAAATAAAGTTGTAGATGGTTATCCCTTAAAGAGGCTCTGTCACCAGATTCTCAAATCCCTATCTCCTATTGCATGTGATTGGCGCTGCTATGTAGAGAACCGTAACGTGTTTTTTTTTGTTTTTTTTAAAACGTTCATTTTTGGCCAAGTTATGAGCTATTTTATATATATGCAAATGAGGTTTGAAATGGACAACTGGGCGGTTTTTTTCCGTTATGTCCAACTGGGCGTGTATTGTGTTTTAAGTGGGTGTGTTTACGTGTATGACGCTGACCAATCAGTGACCAGTCAGCGTCATACACTCCTCTACATTCATTTACACAGCAGCGATGTGCAGCCACATAAACAGAGATTAACGTTAATCAAGTGTCCTGATAATGAATACAAATGACCTCCAGCCTGGATGTCATGTGTATTCAGAATCCTGACACTTCTCTTTTCTGTGAGATTTCCAGCAAGGGAAACGAAATCTCGTTTACCTCCGTCATCTCGCGAGATTTCGTTTCCCTTTCTAGAAATCTCAAAGAAAAGAGTCAAAAGTGTCAGGATTCTGAATACACATGACGTCCAGGCTGGATTTCATGTGTATTCATTATCAGGAGACTTGATTAACGTTAATCTCTGTTTATGTGGCTGCACATCGCTGCTGTGTAAATCAATGGAGATGAGTGTATGATGCTGACTGGTCACTGATTGGTCAGCGTCATACACGTAAACACGCCCAGTTAAAAACACAATACACGCCCAGTTGGACATAACGAAAAAAACTCCCAGTTGTCCATTTCAAACCTCATTTGCATATATATAAAATAGCTCATAACTTGGCCAAAAATGAACGTTTAAAAAAATTATTTTTTTTTTACTGTTATCTACATTGCAGCGCCGATCACATGCAATAGGAGATAGGGGTTTGAGAATCTGGTGATAGAGCCTCTTTAATGAGATTTAAAAATAAAAAAAAAGGTAACAAAAAAATTAATAAACTGTCCCCAAAAAGTCACTATTTTGCATAAAATATATTTTATTGCCCATCCATTGCATAAAAACAAAAAACCTACACATATTAGATATCTACATGACCGTAATAACCTGAAGAATTAATTTAACGGGTTATTTAGCGTGAAACGTGAACGGGATAAAAAAAATAATCAAAAAACGATGCAGAGAATTACTTTTTTCTATATTCACTCCGTAAAAATAAATAATATAACTTACACAGTGACATTTTTTCTACCCCCAATCTGCGCAAAATAATAAATACAATTTCTCCCGCATAAAACACTGCCTCATACAGCCACGTCAATGAAAAAATAAAGAAGATGTGGCCGCTGAAAGGCAGAGAGGCAAAAATGGATCTGGTCATTAACCCCTTCCCGCAAAATGACAAGTCTGGTAGGTCGGCTTTGCAAGTAACTTACCGCAATCCGACGTACCAGACCCGTCATGTAGATGAAGCGGGCGCAGGAGCTGTACTCGCTTCATCTTCAGCGGGTGTCAGCTGTAATATACAGCTAACATTCCGTGGCAACGGCAGTGTATTGTAGCGGGGATCAGAAGAACTATAAAAATATCACATTATTTTTACCGCACGGTGAACACCGTAAAAAAAAATTAATCAAAAACTGACAGAATTTATTTTTTTGGTCACCTTGTCTCATAAAAAATGTAATAAAAAATATTCAAAAAGTCGCAAGTACCCCAAAATTGTGACCACAAAAACTAAATTCCGACAGTGATATCAACTGAAAATTAAAAAAGTTATGGCTGTCAGGAAATGGCGACACTAAAATATGATTTTTTTTAGAAAAGCGTAATTTTATTGTGCGAAAGTAGTAATACGTAAAAAAAACGATATAAATTTGGTGTCGCTGTACTTTTATCAACCCACAGAATGAAGTTAACATGTTGTTTATACTGCACGGTGAACAATGTAAAAAAGAAAAAACAAAACCCTGCTAGAATTGCTTTTTGGTTTCATTGTCTCCCCAAAAATGTAATAAATAGTGATGACAAAAAAATTGCATGTACCCCAAAATGGAACCAATAAAAATTACAGCTCGTTCCACAAAAAACGTGCCCTCACACAGCTCCGTCAACGGAAAAATAACACGTTATGACTCTCAAATCACAATGGTGCTAAATGTCGGCCCAGACTCATTTTTTGGGTCCAGTAGTTTTTCACTAAATACCCCACATCATCACTTGCTGGACCCCACAGGTGGACCCTGTAGACGCCGCGGAGATGAGGAAACTTTGGGGACTTGTGCTGCTTATAGGGCTAGTGAAGAAGTCAAATATAAGGCAATACTGGAGCGCAGATATTTTGTACAATACCCAAAAAACCCGGCCTGTGTATAAAGGATTGGTTCCAAGCGTACCACAGCAATCCATGGATTATTAATTTTATTATTCATTCACCTCATTACATCATCCTATTATGCCCTGATGTACTCCGCCCAGCTTACATATACCCTGATATACTCCGCACAGATTACATATACCCTGATGTACTCCGCACAGATTACATATACCCTGATGTACTCTGCACAGTTTACAGATACCCTGATGTACTTCGCACAGTTTACATATACCCTGATGTACTCCGCACAGCTTACATATACCCTGATGTACTCCGCACAGCTTACATATAGCCTGATGTACTCCTCACAGCTTACATATACCCTGATGTACTCCGCACAGCTTACATATACCCTGATGTACTCCGCGCAGATTACATATACCCTGATGTACTCCGCACAGCTTACATATACCCTGATGTACTCCGCACAGCTTACATATACCCTGATGTACTCCGCACAGCTTACATATACCCTGATGTACTCCGCACAGCTTACATATACCCTGATGTACTCCACAAAGCTTACATATACCCTGATGTACTCCGCACAGTTTACATATAAAATGATGTACTCCGCACAGTTTACATATACCCTGATGTAGTCTGCACAGTTGACGTATATCCTGATGTACTCCGCACAGATTACATATACCCTGATGTACGCCTCACAGATTACATATACCCTCATGTACTCCACACAGCTTACATATACACTGATGTACTCCGCCCAGATTACATATACCCTGATGTACTCCTCACAGTTTACATATACCCTGATGTACTCCTCACAGCTTACATATACCCTGATGTACTCCGCACAGCTTACATATACCCTGATATACTCCGCACAGCTTACATATACCCTGATATACTCCGCACAGCTTACATATACCCTGATGTACTCCTCACAGCTTGCATATACCCTGATGTACTCCACGCAGATTACATATACCCTGATGTACTCCGCGCAGATTACATATACCCTGATGTACTCCGCACAGCTTACATATACCCTGATGTACTCCGCACAGCTTACATATACCCTGATGTACTCCTCACAGTTTACATATACCCTGATGTACTCCACACAGCTTACATATACCCTGATATACTCTGCACAGATTACATATACCCTGATGTACTCCGCACAGCTTACATATACCCTGATGTACTCCACACAGCTTACATAAACCCTGATGTACTCCTCACATATTACATATACCCTGATGTACTCCGCACAGCTTACATATACCTTGATGTACTCCGCACAGATTACATATACCCTGATGCACTTCGCCCAGCTTACATATACCCTGATGTACTCCGCACAGCTTACATATACCCTGATGTACTCCGCACAGCTTACATATACCCTGATGTACATAAGAAACCTTACAGTCAGAAGACATTTTGTCAACTGTCCAAACATGGAATATGACATACAAAATTATGAACAGAATAAACCACAACTTGACGTCCAGAATTTGGGAGCATTCCTTTTCGATGAGCAAAAAACGATACTGGACTTAGAAAGTCTAGACACAGAAATCCAAGAACAACGGGTCAACATCTCTACTAACCTCAAAATTATCAACTCAAAATTCTACCCTGTGGGATCAAGAACCGAGATTATGGACCGCTTCCAAATTGCTATAGATAAAAAGGACCTCCAACAGCTTTCGGACAGGGTCAAAACAAGTAAATATCCCAGGAATCTTTCCAAGGAACTGAGTACAGCAATGAGGTCTCTAAAGGACAATGACGACCTAATAATAAAAATGTCCGATAAAGGAGGAAGTATTACGGTCATGGACAAAAAGATGTACATAACTGAAGTGAGCAAACTGTTGTCAGATGGAACCACTTATAAAATGTTGGACCACAATCCCACCAAGGATTTTCAAATTAAGATCAAAAAATTAATCAAGGAAAGTCTCAATAATGGTTTGCTTACCAAGAAGCAGTCTGTTTACATCGACGTTGAATATCCGATTACACCTATCCTACACGCCTTGCCAAAGACACACAAGGGTATTAATACCCCACCGATGAGACCTATCGTATCAGGCATAGGATCCCTCTTGGAGAAATTTTCGGAATGGCTGGACTCTCTCCTCCAACCTTTGGCAGCAAATACCCCTGGTTTTCTCAGAGACACTCGAGATTTATTGAGATCTTTCCAAAATGAAAAGTGGTCTAAACATTTTTACCTGGTTAAACGGTGATGTCATTTATTTGTATACGAGTATACCGCATGACGCAGCACACAAAGCACTCAAACATCACTTATCAAAACACAGTTCATACAGTCAGGAGCTTCAAATGTACATCTTGGATGTTTTAATGTTCCTAATGCGGCACAATTACTTTCACTTCAACAATACATTTTATCTACAACTCAAAGGAGTTTCCATGGGGGCCAAGTTTTCGCCTTCTTTGGTCAACCTGGTAATGGCGTGGTGGGAAGAAACATAAATTTTTTCAGATAAAAACTTATCAAACAAAAACATACACTGGTACGGTCGTTACATTGACGATCTGTTGTTTATATGGAAAGTTTGTATCTCAGAAATACCTACATTTATCAACTATCTTGATTCCAACCAGGATAATCTGAGATTCACTTACACTCATCATGAAAATAGGACAATCTTTTTAGATCTAGAACTTGAGGGGATCGACGGAGAAATAATTTACACCAAAACACACAGAAAAACGATCTCAGGCAATACCATACTTCATGCAAGAAGCAACCACCAAAAACAAACAATTACATCTATTCCGGTTTGTGAATTGCATAGGGCAAAACGTAACTGTAATACACAAATCAGTTATGCAACTGAACAACAAACAATTTCAAAAAGATTACACAACAGGGGATATCCTGACTGGACGCTCAAAGGAGCAATTTCAATCACCTCAAAAAAGAGTAGAGAAAATCTATTAAAGAGGCTCTGTCACCAGATTTTGCAACCCCTATCTGCTATTGCAGCAGATCGGCGCTGCAATGTAGATTACAGTAACGTTTTTATTTTTAAAAAACGAGCATTTTTGGCCAAGTTATGACCATTTTCTTATTTATGCAAATGAGGCTTGCAAAAGTACAACTGGGCGTGTTTAAAAGTAAAAGTACAACTGGGCGTGTATTATGTGCGTACATCGGGGCGTGTTTACTACTTTTACTAGCTGGGCGTTCTGACGAGAAGTATCATCCACTTCTCTTCAGAACGCCCAGCTTCTGACAGTGCAGATCTGTGACGTCACTCACAGGTCCTGCATCGTGTCGGCACCAGAGGCTACAGTTGATTCTGCAGCAGCATCAGCATTTGCAGGTAAGTAGCTACATCGACTTACCTGCAAACGCCGATGCTGCTGCAGAATCAACTGTAGCCTCTGGTGCCGATGTGTCCTCGCTCGTCTGACACGATGCAGGACCTGTGAGTGACGACACAGCGTGATCTCTCGAGAACACGGCTGTGTCTGCACTGCCAGAAGCTGGGCGTTCTGAAGAGAAGTGGATGATACTTCTCGTCAGAACGCCCAGCTAGTAAAAGTAGTAAACACGCCCCGATGTAACACACATAATACACGCCCAGTTGTACTTTTACTTTTCAACACGCCCAGTTGTACTTTTGCAAGCCTCATTTGCATAAATACGAAAATGGTCATAACTTGGCCAAAAATGCTCGTTTTTTAAAAATAAAAACGTTACTGTAATCTACATTGCAGCGCCTATGTGCTGCAATAGCAGATAGGGGCTGCAAAATCTGGTGACAGAGCCTCTTTAACTGACACCAAACATCATACAGTGCCCAATTCAAACAAACCGACTGTAATACTACAATATAATAACCAATTTCGAGAAATAAAAAATATTATCTCTAAACATTTACCAATTTTGACGGAAGATCAGATACTGGAAGATACTCTGATGGACGGATGTAGGATCGTGGCCCGTAAAGCTCCCACCATAGGCAACTCCCTGTCCCCTTCCATGTTACAGCCAGAAGAACATAAAACCACCTGGCTGGAAGAAAAGGGTTTTTTCAAATGCGGTACACATCCGTGCAAAATATGCTCCTACGTTTCCCCAAAAAAAACCTTTAAAGATTCTATGGGTACAATAGATTTTTCTATCAAAAATTATATGAATTGTAATAGTGAGGGTATAATCTACATCTTAGAATGTACAGCTTGTAACTTAAAATACATAGGCTGTACAAGCCGTAAATTTAAAATTAGGGTACTGGAACATCTAAGTTACATTAGAAACCCCAATATTACCAACACATCTAGTGCAGCCAAACATTTCATTAATTATCACAACAGATCCACTAATACTTTGATATGCTATGCCATTGAAAATGTACATGTACCCAAACGAGGAGGAAATCTAAAGCATAAGATACTGGGCAGGGAAGCGTAATGGATCTATAGTTGAAAAACTAGACATCCCCATGGATTAAATTTGAAAAAAGAACTTATGTTCCATTATTAAAAAAGCTAAAGGCTAGTTTAAATTTACATTTATTTAAGATGAGAATCACATCTACAGGTTCGTGGTCTCCCCATAAATGAAAAACAAACAAACACATACAATTGTAGAGCAACATGGGCTAGGAGAACAATCCTTTGTCTCCACAATATAAAAATAAAAATATAAATACAGTTATGCTCTATTATCAAAATATTACTATCACATTCAACTTATAGTTCCAATTTATACTAACTCAACGCCATCTTTTTCTTTTCCTTCCCACAAGTAAAGGTTACTTTGAATACATTTTTGGTGAAAGCTACGTTTTCCTCAGTACAGAAATATAAATAAACATATATCATCGTAGGGTAATATAGGCTATGAAGATGTTTCTTTGTCCCTATAATACTAAGTAAAATAAAGTATATCTCAAGTTTTCGCTTCCCATCTGGTGATTAATATATACAAAAATGAACACTTTATTCATTATCACCAATCTAGCCCGGGTTCCATTCCAGAAATCAATATATATCTTCGACTACGTAATACATATACTCTCTCTGGTAGCACAATATGCAAAATACAAATATAAACAAATGTTTAACCAAAATGTCAATATTGATCTATGTTCATATTTTTAACCCCTTCCCTCTTTAGCCACTTTTGACCTTCCTGACCGAGCCTCATTTTTCAAATCTGACGTGTCACTTTATGTGGTAATAACTCCGGAATGCTTTCACCTATCCAAGCGATTCTGAGATTGTTTTCTCGTGACACATTGGACTTTAAGTTACTGGCAAAATTTGCTCGATATGTTCAGTATTTAATTGTGAAAAACACCAAAATTTAGCGAAAAATTGCAAAAATTAGCATTTTTCCCAATTTAAATGTATCTGCTTGTAAGACAGGCAGTTATAACACACAAAATTGTTGCTAATTAACATCACCCACATGTCTACTTTAGATTGGCATCGTTTTTTGAACATCCTTTTATTTTTCTATGACGTTACAAGGCTTAGAACTTTAGCAGCAATTTCTCACATTTTCAAGAAAATTTCAAAAGGCCTTTTTTACAGGAACCAGTTCAGTTGTGAAGTGGCTTTGAGGGCCTTATATATTAGAAACCCCCAAAAAGTCACCCCATTTTAAAAACTTCACCCCTCAAAGTATTCAAAACAGCATTTAGAAAATGTCTTAACCCTTTACACATGTCACAGGAATTAAAGCAAAGTAGAGGTGAAATTTACAAATTTCATATTTTTTTGCAGAAATAAATTTTTAGTACAATTTTTTTTATAACACAGAAGGTTTTACCAGAGAAATGCAACTCAATATTTGTTGCCCAGTTTCTGCAGTTTTAGGAAATATCCAACATGTGGCCCTAGTTTCCTAATGGACTGAAACACAGGCCTCAGAAGCAAAGGAACACCTAGGGGATTTTGGGGCCTATTTTTGTTAGAATAAATTTTAGGCACCATGTCAGGTTTGAAGGGCTCTTGCAGTGCCAAAACAGTCAAAATCCCCCAAAAGTGACCCCATCTGGGAAACTACACACCAAAAGGAAATTATCTAGGGGTACAGTGAGCATTTTGACTGCACAGTTTTTTTACAGAAATTATTGGACGTAGGCCGTGAAAATTAAAATCAACATTTCTTCGAAGAAAATGTAGGTTTCGCGATTTTTTTTCTCATTTCCACAAGGACTAAAGGAGAAAAAGCACCGTAAAATTTGTAAAGCAATTTCTCCCGAGTAAAATAATACCCCACATGTGGTAATAAACGGTTGTTTGGAGACACGGCAGGGCTGAGAAGGGAAAGAGCGCTATTTGGCTTTTGGAGCTCAAGTTTAGCAGAAATGGTTTGCGGAGGCCATGTCACATTTACAAAGCCCCTGAGGGGACAAAACAGTGGAAACCCCCCACAAGTGACCCCATTTTGGAAACTACACCCATTGAGGAAATTATCTAGGGGTATAGTGAGCGTTTTGACGCAACAGGTTTTTTGCATAAATTATTGGAAATAGGCCCTGAAAATGACAATCTAAATTTTTTCAAAGAAAATGTAGGTTTAGCTAATTTTTTCTCATTTCCACAAGGACTGAAGGAGAAAAAGCACTGTAAAATTTGTAAACCAATCTCTCCCGAGTAAAACAATACCTCACATGTGGTAATAAACGGTTGTTTGGAGACACGGCAGGGCTGAGAAGGGAAAGAGCGCTATTTGGCTTTTGGAGCTCAAGTTTAGCAGGAATGGTTTGCGGAGGCCATGTCACATTTACGAAGTCCCTGAGGGGACAAAACAGTGGAAACCCCCCACAAGTGACCCCATTTTGGAGACTACACCCATTGAGGAAATTATCTAGGGGTATAGTGAGCGATTTGACCCCACAGGTTTTTTGCAGAAATTATTGGAAGTAGGCCCTGAAAATAAAAATCAACATTTTTTCAAAGAAAATGTAGGTTTAGCTTATTTTTACTCATTTCCACAAGGACTGAAGGAGAAAAAGCACCACAAAATTTGTAAAGCAATATCTCCCGAGTAAAACAATGCCCCACATGTGGTAATAAACGGCTGTTTGGAGACACGGCTTGGCTTAGAAGGGAAAGAGCGCTATTTGGCTTTTGGAGATCACATTGAGCAGGAATGGTTTGCGGAGGCCATGTCACATTTGCAAAGCCCCTGAGGGGAAAAAACAATGAAAACGCCCAAAAAGTGACACCATTTAGGAAACTACACCTCTTGAGGAATTCATCTAGGGCTGTAGTGAGCATTTTGACCCCACAGATGTTTCATAGAATTTATTAGAATTGGGCAGTGAAAATAAAAACAATCCTTTTTCTTCAATAAGATGTAGCTTTAGCGCAAATTTTTTCATTTTCGCAAGAAATAAAGGAAAAAAAAGAACCCAACATTTGTAAAGCAATTTCTACCGAGTACGGCAATACCCCATATGTGGTCATAAACTGCTGTTTGGGCACACGGCAGGGCTCAGAAGGGAAGGACCGCCATTTGGAGTGCAGATGTTGCTGGATTGGTTTCTGGGCGCCTGTGGGCCCAAAACAGTGGAAACCCCCCAGAAGTGACCCAATTTTGGAAACTACACCCCTCAATGCATTTACCTAGGGGTGTAGTGAGCATGTTAACCCTGCAGGTGTTTTGTAGAAATTAGTGTGAACTCGATGTTGCAGAGTGAAAATGGGATTTTTTCCACAGATATGTGGACAATATGTGGTGCCCGGCTTGTGCCACCATAACAAGACAGCTCTCTAATTATTATGCTGTGTTTCCTGGTTTTAGAAACACCCTACATGTGGCCCTAATCTTTTGCCTGGACATTCGACCAGGCTCAGGAGTGAAAGCGTACCATGTAAAATTGAGGCCTAATTTGGCGATTTACAAAGTATTGGTTCACAACTGCAGAGGCTCAGATGTGAAATAATAAAAATAAACCCCTGAGAAGTGACCCTATTATTGAAACTGCACCCCTCAAGGCATTTATTAAGAGGTGTAGTGAGCATTTTCACCCCACAGGTCTTTTCCATAAATGAATGCGCTGTGGATGGTGCAAATTAAAAATTTATATTTTTCCCTAGATATGCCATTCAGTGGCAAATATGTGGCGCCCAGCTTATGCCACTGGAGACACACACCCCAAAAATTGCTAAAAGGGTTCTCCCGGGTATGACGGTGCCATATATGTGGAAGGAAACTGCTGTTTGGGCACGCTGTAGGGTTCAGATGGGAGGAAATGCCATTTGGCTTTTGGAGCGTGGATTTTGCTTGGTAGTAGTTTTGTTTGGAGTCTTACTGGTGTTTCCGTTTATAATGTAGGGCATATGTAAGCCGGGCGGAGTATATAAGGGGCATAGTCAGGTGGTATAATAATGGGGTAAAAAAAAACAATAAAATGATCCATAGATGTGTGTTACACTGTGAAGCAATCCTTTCCGCACAGGCCAGTGTCGCACTGATAAATGGTGTAATTTATTATCCCCCTTTTGGTCCACACTCCGCGCCTTTGTAGTTTGGGGAATTTTGCTAGGAAGTGTTGTCCTGGTATAATACGGGCACCGTCGCTTCCAGCGGATATGTTTGGGCCCTCCCTTTCCTGGTTCCCTAATTTTAGGTCCTTGATAAATCGCCTCTTCAAACAGAAGAAATGTTCCCCTCGGGCACAACTGCATATTTTTTTATTTCCTGAATTATTGGAGCCATAACTAATTTTATTTTTCATAGACGTAGCGGTATGAGGGCTGGTTTGTTGCGGGACGAGCTGTAGTTATTATTGGTACCATTTTGGGGTACATGCGACTTTTTGATCACCTTTTATCCTATTTTTTGGGATGCCAGGTAAACAAAAAAACGCAATTCTGGCACAGCTTTTTTCATTTTTTTTTATACAGCGTTCACCACGCATTATAAACTACATGTTAACTTTATTCTGCGGGTCAGTACGATTCCGGTGATACCTAATTTATAGCACTTTTTTATGTTTTACAACTTTTGTAAAAAGAATGTATTTTTTCTGTCGCCAAGTTGTGAGAACCATAACTTTTAAATTTTTTTGTCGACGGCGGTGTATGAGGGCTTGTTTTTTGCGGGACGAGCTATAGTTTTTATAGGTACCATTTTTGGATACGTGCGACTTTTTGATCACTTTTTATTCTAACATTTGTAGGGCAAAGTGACTAAAAAACAGAAACTCTGGTAACGTTTTTTACGGTTTTTTTTACGCTGTTCACAGCGTGCAATAAATAATATAATATTTTGATACCTCAGGTCGTTACGGTCGCGGCGATACCAAATACATATGGTTTATTATTATTTTTCAATAATAAAGGACTTGATAAGAGTAAAAAGGGGATTGTGTTTTATTTGATTACTTGAAACTTTTATTGTTTTCAAACTTTCATTATTTGCACTTTTTTTTACACTTTTTTATACTTTTTTTACACTTTTTCTCAAGTCCCACTAGGGGACTTGAAGGTCCAACGGTCAGATTTTTTTTTTTCTAATACATTGCACTACCTATGTAGTGCAATGTATTAGATCTGTCAATCATTCACTGACAGCAAGCCGATTAGGCTTCGCCTCCCAGCGGGGCCTAAATCGGCTTCCGTAATGGCAGAGCAGGAGACCATTGTATCTCCTGTTGCCATAACAGCAGTCGCCAGTCCCGATTGCCTGTCAGGGCTGGCGATCTGCTAGTAACCGCTACGATGCAGCAATCGCTTTCGATTGCTGCATCGAAGGGGTTAATGGCAGGGATCGGAGCTAGCTCCGGTTCCTGCCGTTACAGGTGGATGTCAGCTGTACAGTACAGCTGACCTCCACCGCTGATGACGCCGGATCAGCTCCTGACCCGGCGCCATCTTGCCGGCAGCTATGGAAGCCGATCAGGCTCCGCCGCCGTTCGGATCTTGACCGGCTCCGGTGCTAGGCAGACCGGGAGGCCAGTATTAGGTCTCCGGTTGCCATTGCAGCCACCGGAACCCCGGCAATTTCATTACTGGGGTTCCGATGAGCTGCAAACACCTTAAGTGCAGCGATCGCGTTTGAGCGCTGCACTTAAGGGGTTAATGGCGGGGATCGAAGCTAATTTCGGTCCCCGCCGTTACAGCCGGATGTCAGCTGTAAGATACAGCTGAGATCCGGTGATGATGGCACCGGCTCAGCTTCTGAGCCGGTCCCATTCGGCGTACATGTACGGCAAGATGCGGGAAGTCAATGCTTTCCATGACGTACATGTACGGCAAATGTCGGGAAGGGGTTAAATACTTTTCACAGAGTTTTATGATATTTTCTATATTCCTACAAGTTCTTATATTTATATATTTATCTTTCATATGTATATAGATTTTTAACAATCCAAAAGGGCTTACATCCGGTCAAAAAGTAATAGTTATATAATACTATTAGATTCTTTTCTAAAATATTCAACACACTTGCATATTCTAACTCACGTCAAAATGCATTACTCATGACGAACTCTCTTACTCATTATGATCACATATTCTAGCTCCGTCAGACGTCTAGAAATATCCTTCTGACTTCGATTGCACTGACTTTCCCTGCTGTGCGCTCCAAACCAATTACCGTGAGACGCAATCAACTATCCCCGTTGTGCGCTCCAAATCAATCACTGTGAGACGCAACTAACTTTCACCTGTCATTGACCGGATATAAGCCCCTACCTTTCTGTCATACTCTCACTCTAGCCATGATTAAGGACGCGGAAGCCGTCTGAAACGCGTTGGCAACGCATACCTTTTACATCCACCTTTCTTTGTGGGACATTGTTTCCCTATTTTACTATATTTCAAATAAAATTGGAACATGCTTCCATTTTAAACCCTTAATTTTCGAAAGAATTTTTTTTGCCCTGGAATCTACCTTGCTATTTCCTGTCTACAGCTTACATATACCCTGATGTACTCCTCACAGATTACATATATCCTGATGTACTCCGCACAGTTTACATATACCCTGATGTACTCTGCACAGATTACATATACCCTGATGTACTCCGCACAGATTACATATACCCTGATGTACTCTGCACAGATTACATATACCCTGATGTACTCCTCACAGATTACATATACCCTGATGTACTCCGCACAGTTTACATATACCCTGATGTACTCCTCACAGATTACATATACCCTGATGTACTCCGCCCAGTTTACATATATCCTGATGTACTCCGCACAGATTACATATACCCTGATGTACTCCTCACAGATTACATATACCCTGATGTACTCCTCACAGATTACATATACCCTGATGTACTCCTCACAGGTTACATATACCCTGATGTACTCCTCACAGATTACATATACCCTGATGTACTCCTCACAGATTACATATACCCTGATGTACTCCGCACAGTTTACATATACCCTGATGTACTCCGCACGGTTTACATATACCCTGATGTACTCCACCCAGTTTACATATAGCCTGATGTACTCCACACAGATTACATATACCATGATGTACTCCTCACAGATTACATATAACCTGATGTACTCCGCACAGATTACATATATCCTGAGGTACTCCGATCAGTTTACATATACCCTGATGTACTCCGCACAGCTTACATATACCCTGATGTACTCCTCACAGATTACATATACCCTGATGTACTCCGCACAGATTACATATATCCTGAGGTACTCCGCACAGTTTACATATACCCTGATGTACTCCGCCCAGAATACATATACCCTGATATACTCCGCCCAGATTACATATACCCTGATGTACTCCGCACAGTTTACATATACCCTGATGTACTCCGCACAGCTTACATATACCCTGATGTATTCTGCACAGCTTACATATACCCTGATGTACTCCTCACAGCTTACATATAACCTGATGTACTCTGCACAGCTTACATATACCCTGATGTACTCCTCACAGCTTACATATACCCTGATGTACTCCGCACAGCTTACATATACCCTGATGTACTCCTCACAGCTTACATATACCCTGATGTACTCCTCACAGCTTACATATACCCTGATGTACTCCGCACAGCTTACATATACCCTGATGTACTCCGCACAGTTTACATATACCCTGATGTACTCCTCACAGATTACATATAACCTGATGTACTCCGCACAGATTACATATATCCTGAGGTACTCCACACAGTTTACATATACCCTGATGTACTCCGCACAGCTTACATATACCATGATGTACTCCTCACAGATTACATATACCCTGATGTACTCATCACAGATTACATATACCCTGATGTACTCCGCACAGTTTACATATACCCTGATGTACTCCTCACAGATTACATATAACCTGATGTACTCCGCACAGATTACATATATCCTGAGGTACTCCGCACAGTTTACATATACCCTGATGTACTCCGCACAGTTTACATATACCCTGATGTACTCCTCACAGATTACATATACCCTGATGTACTCCTCACAGATTACATATACCCTGATGTACTCCTCACAGATTACATATAACCTGATGTACTCCTCACAGATTACATATACCCTGATGTCCTCCTCACAGATTACATATACCATGATTTACTCCTCACAGATTACATATACCCTGATGTACTCCTCACAGATTACATATACCCTGATGTACTCCTCACAGATTACATATACCCTGATGTACTCCTCACAGATTACATATACCCTGATGTACTCCTCACAGATTACATATACCCTGATGTACTCCTCACAGGTTACATATACCCTGATGTACTCCTCACAGATTACATATACCCTGATGTACTCCTCACAGATTACATATACCCTGATGTACTCCGCACAGTTTACATATACCCTGATGTACTCCGCACGGCTTAGACATATACCCTGATGTACTCCGCCCAGCTTACATATACCCTGATGTACTCCTCACAGATTACATATAACCTGATGTACTCCGCACAGATTACATATATCCTGAGGTACTCCGCACAGTTTACATATACCCTGATGTACTCCGCACAGCTTACATATACCCTGATGTACTCCTCACAGATTACATATACCCTGATGTACTCCTCACAGATTATATATACCCTGATGTACTCCTCACAGATTACATATACCCTGATGTACTCCTCACAGATTACATATACCATGATGTACTCCTCACAGATTACATATACCCTGATGTACTCCGCACAGCTTACATATACCCTGATGTACTCCGCACAGCTTACATATACCCTGATGTACTCCGCACAGTTTACATATACCCTGTTGTACTCCGCACATCTTACATATACCCTGATGTACTCCGCACAGTTTACATATACCCTGATGTACTCCGCACAGCTTACATATACCCTGATGTACTCCGCACGGTTTACATATAACCTGATGTACTCCACCCAGTTTACATATAGCCTGATGTACTCCACACAGATTACATATACCCTGATGTACTCCTCACAGATTACATATAACCTGATGTACTCCGCACAGATTACATATATCCTGAGGTACTCCGATCAGTTTACATATACCCTGATGTACTCCGCACAGCTTACATATACCCTGATGTACTCCTCACAGATTACATATACCCTGATGTACTCCGCACAGATTACATATATCCTGAGGTACTCCGCACAGTTTACATATACCCTGATGTACTCCGCCCAGAATACATATACCCTGATATACTCCGCCCAGATTACATATACCCTGATGTACTCCGCACAGCTTACATATACCCTGATGTACTCCGCACAGCTTACATATACCCTGATGTATTCTGCACAGCTTACATATACCCTGATGTACTCCTCACAGCTTACATATAACCTGATGTACTCTGCACAGCTTACATATACCCTGATGTACTCCTCACAGCTTACATATACCCTGATGTACTCCGCACAGCTTACATATACCCTGATGTACTCCTCACAGCTTACATATACCCTGATGTACTCCTCACAGCTTACATATACCCTGATGTACTCCGCACAGCTTACATATACCCTGATGTACTCCTCACAGCTTACATATACCCTGATGTACTCCGCACAGTTTACATATACCCTGATGTACTCCTCACAGATTACATATAACCTGATGTACTCCGCACAGATTACATATATCCTGAGGTACTCCGCACAGTTTACATATACCCTGATGTACTCCGCACAGCTTACATATACCATGATGTACTCCTCACAGATTACATATACCCTGATGTACTCATCACAGATTACATATACCCTGATGTACTCCGCACAGTTTACATATACCCTGATGTACTCCTCACAGATTACATATAACCTGATGTACTCCGCACAGATTACATATATCCTGAGGTACTCCGCACAGTTTACATATACCCTGATGTACTCCGCACAGTTTACATATACCCTGATGTACTCCTCACAGATTACATATACCCTGATGTACTCCTCACAGATTACATATACCCTGATGTACTCCTCACAGATTACATATAACCTGATGTACTCCTCACAGATTACATATACCCTGATGTACTCCTCACAGATTACATATACCATGATTTACTCCTCACAGATTACATATACCCTGATGTACTCCTCACAGATTACATATACCCTGATGTACTCCTCACAGATTACATATACCCTGATGTACTCCTCACAGATTACATATACCCTGATGTACTCCTCACAGATTACATATACCCTGATGTACTCCTCACAGGTTACATATACAGTGATGTACTCCTCACAGATTACATATACCCTGATGTACTCCTCACAGATTACATATACCCTGATGTACTCCGCACAGTTTACATATACCCTGATGTACTCCGCACGGCTTAGACATATACCCTGATGTACTCCGCCCAGCTTACATATACCCTGATGTACTCCTCACAGATTACATATAACCTGATGTACTCCGCACAGATTACATATATCCTGAGGTACTCCGCACAGTTTACATATACCCTGATGTACTCCGCACAGCTTACATATACCCTGATGTACTCCTCACAGATTACATATACCCTGATGTACTTCTCACAGATTATATATACCCTGATGTACTCCTCACAGATTACATATACCCTGATGTACTCCTCACAGATTACATATACCATGATGTACTCCTCACAGATTACATATACCCTGATGTACTCCGCACAGCTTACATATACCCTGATGTACTCCGCACAGCTTACATATACCCTGATGTACTCCGCACAGTTTACATATACCCTGATGTACTCCGCACATCTTACATATACCCTGATGTACTCCGCACAGTTTACATATACCCTGATGTACTCCGCACAGCTTACATATACCCTGATGTACTCCGCACAGTTTACATATACCCTGATGTACTCCGCACAGCTTACATATACCCTGATGTACTCCGCACAGTTTACATATAACCTGATGTACTCCGCACAGTTTACATATACCCTGATGTACTCCGCACAGTTTACATATACCCTGATGTACTCCGCCCAGATTACATATACCCTGATATACTCTGTCCAGATTACATATTCCCTGATGTACTCTGCACAGTTTACATATACCCTGATGTACTCCGCACAGCTTACATATACCCTGATGTACTCTGCACAGCTTACATATACCCTGATGTACTCCTCACAGTTTACATATACACTGATGTACTCCGCACAGTTTACATATACCCTGATGTACTCCTCACAGATTACATATATCCTGAGGTACTCCTCACAGATTACATATACCCTGATGTACTCCTCACAGATTACATATACCCTGATGTACTCCTCACAGATTACATATACCCTGATGTACTCCTCACAGCTTACATATACCCTGATGTACTCCGCACAGTTTACATATACCCTGATGTACTCCTCACAGATTACATATAACCTGATGTACTCCGCACAGATTACATATATCCTGAGGTACTCCGCACAGTTTACATATACCCTGATGTACTCCGCACAGCTTACATATACCCTGATGTACTCCTCACAGATTACATATACCCTGATGTACTCCTCACAGATTATATATACCCTGATGTACTCCTCACAGATTACATATACCCTGATGTACTCCTCACAGATTACATATACCATGATGTACTCCTCACAGCTTACATATACCCTGATGTACTCCTCACAGCTTACATATACCCTGATGTACTCCTCACAGCTTACATATACCCTGATGTACTCCGCACAGCTTACATATACCCTGATGTACTCCGCACAGTTTACATATACCCTGATGTACTCCTCACAGATTACATATAACCTGATGTACTCCGCACAGATTACATATATCCTGAGGTACTCCACACAGTTTACATATACCCTGATGTACTCCGCACAGCTTACATATACCATGATGTACTCCTCACAGATTACATATACCCTGATGTACTCATCACAGATTACATATACCCTGATGTACTCCGCACAGTTTACATATACCCTGATGTACTCCGCACGGTTTACATATAACCTGATGTACTCCACCCAGTTTACATATAGCCTGATGTACTCCACACAGATTACATATACCCTGATGTACTCCTCACAGATTACATATAACCTGATGTACTCCGCACAGATTACATATATCCTGAGGTACTCCGATCAGTTTACATATACCCTGATGTACTCCGCACAGCTTACATATACCCTGATGTACTCCTCACAGATTACATATACCCTGATGTACTCCGCACAGATTACATATATCCTGAGGTACTCCGCACAGTTTACATATACCCTGATGTACTCCGCCCAGAATACATATACCCTGATATACTCCGCCCAGATTACATATACCCTGATGTACTCCGCACAGCTTACATATACCCTGATGTACTCCGCACAGCTTACATATACCCTGATGTATTCTGCACAGCTTACATATACCCTGATGTACTCCTCACAGCTTACATATAACCTGATGTACTCTGCACAGCTTACATATACCCTGATGTACTCCTCACAGCTTACATATACCCTGATGTACTCCGCACAGCTTACATATACCCTGATGTACTCCTCACAGCTTACATATACCCTGATGTACTCCTCACAGCTTACATATACCCAGATGTACTCCGCACAGCTTACATATACCCTGATGTACTCCTCACAGCTTACATATACCCTGATGTACTCCGCACAGTTTACATATACCCTGATGTACTCCTCACAGATTACATATAACCTGATGTACTCCGCACAGATTACATATATCCTGAGGTACTCCGCACAGTTTACATATACCCTGATGTACTCCGCACAGCTTACATATACCATGATGTACTCCTCACAGATTACATATACCCTGATGTACTCATCACAGATTACATATACCCTGATGTACTCCGCACAGTTTACATATACCCTGATGTACTCCTCACAGATTACATATAACCTGATGTACTCCTCACAGATTACATATACCCTGATGTACTCCTCACAGATTACATATACCATGATTTACTCCTCACAGATTACATATACCCTGATGTACTCCTCACAGATTACATATACCCTGATGTACTCCTCACAGATTACATATACCCTGATGTACTCCTCACAGATTACATATACCCTGATGTACTCCTCACAGATTACATATACCCTGATGTACTCCTCACAGGTTACATATACAGTGATGTACTCCTCACAGATTACATATACCCTGATGTACTCCTCACAGATTACATATACCCTGATGTACTCCGCACAGTTTACATATACCCTGATGTACTCCGCACGGCTTAGACATATACCCTGATGTACTCCGCCCAGCTTACATATACCCTGATGTACTCCTCACAGATTACATATAACCTGATGTACTCCGCACAGATTACATATATCCTGAGGTACTCCGCACAGTTTACATATACCCTGATGTACTCCGCACAGCTTACATATACCCTGATGTACTCCTCACAGATTACATATACCCTGATGTACTCCTCACAGATTATATATACCCTGATGTACTCCTCACAGATTACATATACCCTGATGTACTCCTCACAGATTACATATACCATGATGTACTCCTCACAGATTACATATACCCTGATGTACTCCGCACAGCTTACATATACCCTGATGTACTCCGCACAGCTTACATATACCCTGATGTACTCCGCACAGTTTACATATACCCTGATGTACTCCGCACATCTTACATATACCCTGATGTACTCCGCACAGTTTACATATACCCTGATGTACTCCGCACAGCTTACATATACCCTGATGTACTCCGCACAGTTTACATATACCCTGATGTACTCCGCACAGCTTACATATACCCTGATGTACTCCGCACAGTTTACATATAACCTGATGTACTCCGCACAGTTTACATATACCCTGATGTACTCCGCACAGTTTACATATACCCTGATGTACTCCGCCCAGATTACATATACCCTGATATACTCTGTCCAGATTACATATACCCTGATGTACTCTGCACAGCTTACATATACCCTGATGTACTCCGCACAGCTTACATATACCCTGATGTACTCTGCACAGCTTACATATACCCTGATGTACTCCTCACAGTTTACATATACACTGATGTACTCCGCACAGTTTACATATACCCTGATGTACTCCTCACAGATTACATATATCCTGAGGTACTCCTCACAGATTACATATACCCTGATGTACTCCTCACAGATTACATATACCCTGATGTACTCCTCACAGATTACATATACCCTGATGTACTCCTCACAGCTTACATATACCCTGATGTACTCCGCACAGTTTACATATACCCTGATGTACTCCTCACAGATTACATATAACCTGATGTACTCCGCACAGATTACATATATCCTGAGGTACTCCGCACAGTTTACATATACCCTGATGTACTCCGCACAGCTTACATATACCCTGATGTACTCCTCACAGATTACATATACCCTGATGTACTCATCACAGATTACATATACCCTGATGTACTCCTCACAGATTACATATACCCTGATGTACTCCTCACAGATTACATATATCCTGAGGTACCGCACAGTTTACATATACCCTGATGTACTCCGCACAGCTTAAATATACCCTGATGTACTCCTCACAGATTACATATACCCTGATGTACTCCTCACAGATTACATATACCCTGATGTACTCCTCACAGATTACATATACCCTGATGTACTCCGCACAGTTTACATATACCCTGATGTACTCCTCACAGATTACATATACCCTGATGTACTCCGCACAGTTTACATATACCCTGATGTACTCCGCACAGCTTACATATACCCTGATGTACTCCGCACAGCTTACATATACCCTGATGTACTCCGCACAGTTTACATATACCCTGATGTACTCCGCCCAGAATACATATACCCTGATATACTCCGCCCAGATTACATATACCCTGATGTACTCCGCACAGCTTACATATACCCTGATGTACTCCGCACAGCTTACATATACCCTGATGTACTCTGCACAGCTTACATATACCCTGATGTACTCCTCACAGCTTACATATACCCTGATGTACTCTGCACAGCTTACATATACCCTGATGTACTCCTCACAGCTTACATATACCCTGATGTACTCCGCACAGCTTACATATACCCTGATGTACTCCTCACAGCTTACATATACCCTGATGTACTCCGCACAGTTTACATATACCCTGATGTACTCCTCACAGATTACATATAACCTGATGTACTCCGCACAGATTACATATATCCTGAGGTACTCCGCACAGTTTACATATACCCTGATGTACTCCGCACAGCTTACATATACCCTGATGTACTCCTCACAGATTACATATACCCTGATGTACTCCTCACAGATTACATATACCCTGATGTACTCCTCACAGATTACATATACCCTGATGTACTCCTCACAGATTACATATACCATGATGTACTCCTCACAGATTACATATACCCTGATGTACTCCGCACAGCTTACATATACCCTGATGTACTCCTCACAGATTACATATACCCTGATGTACTCCGCACAGTTTACATATACCCTGATGTACTCCGCACAGCTTACATATACCCTGATGTACTCCGCACAGTTTACATATACCCTGATGTACTCCGCACATCTTACATATATCCTGATGTACTCCGCACAGTTTACATATACCCTGATGTACTCCGCACAGCTTACATATACCCTGATGTACTCCGCACAGTTTACATATACCCTGATGTACTCCGCACAGCTTACATATACCCTGATGTACTCCGCACAGTTTACATATAACCTGATGTACTCCGCACAGTTTACATATACCCTGATGTACTCCGCACAGTTTACATATACCCTGATGTACTCCGCCCAGATTACATATACCCTGATATACTCTGTCCAGATTACATATACCCTGATGTACTCTGCACAGCTTACATATACCCTGATGTACTCCGCACAGCTTACATATACCCTGATGTACTCTGCACAGCTTACATATACCCTGATGTACTCCTCACAGTTTACATATACACTGATGTACTCCGCACAGTTTACATATACCCTGATGTACTCCTCACAGATTACATATATCCTGAGGTACTCCTCACAGATTACATATACCCTGATGTACTCCTCACAGATTACATATACCCTGATGTACTCCTCACAGATTACATATACCCTGATGTACTCCTCACAGCTTACATATACCCTGATGTACTCCGCACAGTTTACATATACCCTGATGTACTCCTCACAGATTACATATAACCTGATGTACTCCGCACAGATTACATATATCCTGAGGTACTCCGCACAGTTTACATATACCCTGATGTACTCCGCACAGCTTACATATACCCTGATGTACTCCTCACAGATTACATATACCCTGATGTACTCATCACAGATTACATATACCCTGATGTACTCCTCACAGATTACATATACCCTGATGTACTCCTCACAGATTACATATATCCTGAGGTACCGCACAGTTTACATATACCCTGATGTACTCCGCACAGCTTACATATACCCTGATGTACTCCTCACAGATTACATATACCCTGATGTACTCCTCACAGATTACATATACCCTGATGTACTCCTCACAGATTACATATACCCTGATGTACTCCGCACAGTTTACATATACCCTGATGTACTCCTCACAGATTACATATACCCTGATGTACTCCGCACAGTTTACATATACCCTGATGTACTCCGCACAGCTTACATATACCCTGATGTACTCCGCACAGCTTACATATACCCTGATGTACTCCGCACAGTTTACATATACCCTGATGTACTCCGCCCAGAATACATATACCCTGATATACTCCGCCCAGATTACATATACCCTGATGTACTCCGCACAGCTTACATATACCCTGATGTACTCCGCACAGCTTACATATACCCTGATGTACTCTGCACAGCTTACATATACCCTGATGTACTCCTCACAGCTTACATATACCCTGATGTACTCTGCACAGCTTACATATACCCTGATGTACTCCTCACAGCTTACATATACCCTGATGTACTCCGCACAGCTTACATATACCCTGATGTACTCCTCACAGCTTACATATACCCTGATGTACTCCGCACAGTTTACATATACCCTGATGTACTCCTCACAGATTACATATAACCTGATGTACTCCGCACAGATTACATATATCCTGAGGTACTCCGCACAGTTTACATATACCCTGATGTACTCCGCACAGCTTACATATACCCTGATGTACTCCTCACAGATTACATATACCCTGATGTACTCATCACAGATTACATATACCCTGATGTACTCCTCACAGATTACATATACCCTGATGTACTCCTCACAGATTACATATACCCTGATGTACTCCTCACAGATTACATATACCCTGATGTACTCCGCACAGTTTACATATACCCTGATGTACTCCTCACAGATTACATATACCCTGATGTACTCCACACAGTTTACATATACCCTGATGTACTCCGCACAGCTTACATATGCCCTGATGTACTCCGCACAGCTTACATATACCCTGATGTACTCCGCACAGTTTACATATACCCTGATGTACTCCGCACAGATTACATATACCCTGATGTACTCCGCCCAGTTTACATATACCCTGATGTACTCCGCACAGCTTACATATACCCTGATGTACTCCGCACAGTTTACATATACCGTGATATACTCCGCACAGCTTACATACACCGCATTCCAAATTATTATGCAAATGTTATTTTTCGCTGATTTTCCTAAATAGTCGATGCAAATGACAGTCAGTATAATCTTCAAGCCATCAACCGTTGGAGTATAATGCAGATTTTATTGAACAAATCTCCTAATGATAACAGATTTTTTTTGAGAAGTAAAAAACTCAAAATGCACTGTTTCAAATTATTATGCACAACAGAGATCAAAACATTTTAAAGGTTGTAAAGAGAACTAAAATGGTAATTTGTTGAATTTGCAGCATCAGGAGGTCATATTTACAGAAATCAAAAGATCTTTCAATAAAAAAAAAAACTTAACAGGCCAAGTTACATGGTAACATAGGACCCCTTCTTTGATATCACCTTCACAATTCTTGCATCCATTGAATTTGTGAGTATTTTGCAGGATGTCAGAATAGCCTCCAAGAGCCTCTGTTTTGATGTGAACTGCCTCCCACCCTCATAGATATTTTACTTAACGATGCTCCAAAGGTTCTCAATAGGGTTGAGGTCAGGGGAACATGGGGGCCACACCATGAGTTTCTCTCCTTTTATGCCCATAGCAGACAATGACACAGAGTTATTCGTTGCAGCATGAGATGGTGCATTGTCATGCATGAAGATAATTTTGCTACGGAAGGCACGGTTCTTATTTTTGTACCACATAAGAAAGTGGTCAGTCATAAACTCTACGTACTTTTAAGAGGTCATTTTTACACCGTCAGGGACCTTAAAGGGGCCTACCAGCTCTCTCCCCATGATTCCAGCCCAAAACATGACTCTGCCACCTCCTTGCTGACGTCGCAGCCTTGTTGGGACATTGTGGCCATTCACCAACCATCCACTACTCCATCCATCTGGACCATCCAGGGTTGCACGGCACTAATCAGTAAACAGCACGGTTTGAAAATTAGTCTTCATGTATTTCTGAGCCCACTGCAACCGTTTCTGCTTGTGAGCATTGTTTAGGAGTTGCCGAATAATAGCTTTATGCACACGTGCAAACCTCTGGAGGATCCTACACCTTGAGGTTCGCGGGACTCCAGACGCACTAGTGGCTTCAAATACCTGTTTGCTGCTTTGCAATGGCATTTTAGCAGCTGCTCTCCTAATCCAATTAATTTGTCTGGCAGAAACCTTCCTCATTATGCCTTTATCTGAACGAACCCGTCTGTGCTCTGAATCAGCCACAAATCTTTTCACAGTACGATGATCACGCTTAAGTTTTCTTGAAATATCCAATGTTTTCATACCTTGTCCAAGGTATTGCACTATTTCACGTTTTTCGGCAGCAGAGATCCTTTTTCTTTCCCATATTGCTTGAAACCTGTGGCCTGCTTAATAATGTGGAACGTCCTTCTTAAGTAGTTTTCCTTTGATTGGGCACACCTGGCAAACTAATTATCACAGATGTCTGAGATTGATTACAATGATCCAAAGAGCCCTAAGACACAATACCATCCATGAGTTTAATTGAAAAACTAATAATTAAATGTTTATGACGCTTAAATCCAATGTAAATAATAATTTGGAACACGTTGTATACCCTGATATACTCCGCACAGCTTACATATACCTTGATGTACTCTGCGCAGCTTACATATACCCTGATGTACTCCGCACAGATTACATATACCCTGATGTTCTGCACACAGCTTACATATGCCCTGATGTACTCCGCACAGCTTACATATACCCTGATGTACTCCGCCCAGTTTACATATTCCCTGATGTACTCCGCACAGATTACATATATCCTGATGTACTCCGCCCAGCTTACATATGCCCCCACATTATAAGCTAAAATACCAGGAAAACGCAAAACAAAACTACTACCAAGCAAAATCTACACTCAAGATGCCAAATGGCGGTCCTTCTGAGCCTGGCAGTGTGCCCAAACAGCAGTTTATGACCACATATAGGGTATTATTGTACTCTGGAGAACCCGCTTAACAATTTATGGGGTGTATGTCTCCAGTGGCACAACCCGGGCACAACATATTAGTCACTGAATTGGCATATCTGTGGAAAAATGGCAATTTTCAATCTGCAACATCCACTGTGCACTAATTTCTGCAAAACACTTGCAGAGACAAAATGCTCACAATACTCGAGATAAATTTCTTCAGGGATGTAGTTTCCAAAATGGGGTAATTTTTCGTGGCTTTCCAATGTACTAGTACCTTAGCTCAGTGCAGCATGGTGTCAGAAAACCAATTTTGTAAAATCTCCACTCCAAAAACCAAATTGCGCTCCTTCCCTTTAGAGCCTTGCTGTGTGTCCAAATAGCAGTGTATTACCACATGTGGGGTATTGCCGTACTTGGAAGAAATTGCTTCACAAATGTTGGGCGGCTTTTTCTCCTTTACCACTTGTGAAAATTAGTGGAAAATATTTGATATTAATTTTTACGGCCTAATTCCAATAAATTCTGAAAAAGACCTGAGGGGTCTACATGCTTATAATGCAACTAGATAGATTCCTTAAGGTGTGTAGTTTCCCAAATAGGGCCATTTTTACGGGGGCACCTACTGCTTTAGCCCCACAGGGGCAGTGGCAGATTATCATTAGGGCGCTTTTTCAAGGGGTACCCTTCACAAATATCCTACATAAAAGGTAAGTGCATGTGTGTTTACAATGTGTACTTTATATGTGTATACTCGTGTGTGTTTACAATGTGTACTTTATATGTGTATACTCGTGTGTTTACAATGTGTACATTATGTGTATAATGTGCATACTCATGTGTGTCTGTGATGTGTACATGTGTATGTATATATAGTGTGTGTGTGTGTGTATAGTGTATGTATGTATGTATGTATACAGTGTGCGTGAGTGTGTGTGTATATTATCTATGTATATAGTGTGTGTGTATATATTGTGTGTGTGTGTGTGAGTGAGTGTGTGTATATATTATGTATGTATATAGTGTGTGTGTGTGTGTGTATATAGTGTGTGTGTGTATACAAGGAAATTTTACGCAGCGTCTGGATTTGGTAAATCTCACTCACTTTGCCACTACCGGGCGGAAAATACGCAGCAAGCCCTAATACAGTAGCAGCAGAGTAGATAAGATGTGAACAATTCTCATCACACGCTGCGTAAATGAGAAGCGGAAAAAAAGCTCAGAAATTGACCAGCGGTGCGGTTTTCTATTCCGCAGCATGTCAATTGTATTTGCGTAATAGCTGCTCATTTGTTTCGGGTTTTCCCCATTTAATTCAATGTGGAGGTAAAACCCGCAACAAATAACAGATGTTATGTAAAAACGCAATTTAGAAAAAATGAAAATCTTATATTTGCCCAGAATTCTGTTTCTTCGTCCGGGCCGGCCTCCTGGGATGACGTTAGACCGCTGCAGCCAATCACAGGCCAATCACAGGCTGCAGCAGTCATATGGGATAAAATGTCATCCCAGGGCTCCAGTATAGCGACGCTGTGTGGCACTATATACAAGGGGGGGAGCGCTGTGTGGCACTATATATAAGGAAGGGAGCGCTGTGTGGCACTATATACAAGGGGGAGTGCTGTGTGATGCTATCTATACTGGGCTGTGTGACGCTCTCTACAGGGGGTTCTGTGTGTGGCGCTATCTACAGGGGGTTGTGTGTGTGGCGCTATCTACAGGGGGGTGTGTGTGGCGCTATCTACAGGGGGTGTGTGTGGCGCTATCTACAAGGGGGGGTGTGTGGCGGTATCTACAGGGGGTGTGTGTGTGGCGCTGTCTACATGGGGGGTTGGCGCTATCTACAGGGGGCACTGTATGTGGTGCTTTACTTTACAGTGTGTGACACAATTATATTCACGGGCGCAGTGCATGGTGATATTATATTTAAGGGCTGCAGAAATGGGTCATGGCCAGGAGAAGTCGTCATGAGCTCTGGACCGGATGGAGAAGAAAAGAGGAAAAAAAACTACTAGCATCTGAGACGTCGTCACCTGTGAGTCACTGGATTTGTAGAGAATCTGTCCCCTCTCCTGACATGTTTATTATAGGAAATCCTTGTATTCCACATAACGTCTTTGTGCAGTCCAGGACTGATAGAAAAATTGGTGTTACCAATCCCCTTGTGCAGTCCAGGACTGATAGAAAAATTGGTGTTACCAATCCCCTTGTCAGGAGGATATGTCCCTGCACAGTGTGATACTGTCAGTATGTAGGGACACAGCCCTGTGAAAGGGGAATCGTAACACCCATTTGTTAATGCTTGTGCAAAAAGGTAATTACGGCGCGGAAGGGTGGCGGTGGAGAAGGGGGACCCAAGTTTGGGTAACAGCCCAGGGCCCATGGTCTTCTTAATCCGCCACTGCGCAGGGGTATTGAAATGTGACATGGCAAAGGAAAACCATTCCAGCTAAATTTGAGCTCCAAATAGCGCTCCTTCCCTATTGAACCCTGCAGTGTGCCCAAACAGCAGTTTATGACCACTTATGGGGTATTGCTGTAATCGGGAGAAATTGCTTTTCCAATGTTAGGGTGCTTTTTCTCCTTTATTCCTTTTAAAAATTTAAAATGTCCATGTTTTATCGGAAAAAAATTAGCTTTTCAATTTTATGGCCTAATTCCACTAAATTCGGCAAAACACTTGTGGGGTCAAAATGCTCACTATACCCCTTGATTAATTCTTTGGGGGTTTCCACTGATTTTGTCCCGCAGGGGCTTTGCAAATGTGACATGGCGCCGCAAGCCATTCCAGCAAAATTTGAGCTTCAAAATCTAAATGGTGCTCCTTCATTCTGAGCCCTGCCGTGGGTCCAAACAGCAGTTTATGACAACTTATGGGGTATTGCCATAATCGGGAGAAATTGCTTTTCAAATGTTGGGGTGTTTGTTGTCCTTTATACCTTGTAAAAAGTGACAATTTCTACGTTTTATTGGAAAAAAATTGATTTTCATTTTCACAGCCTTATTCCACTAAATTCAGCAGAAAATCTGTGGGGTCAAATTCTCACTATAGCCCTTGATAAATTCCTTGAGGGGTGTAGTTTGCCAAATGCTGTCTTTTTGGCCCCACAAGACCTTTTCATCCTGACATGGTGCCTAAAATATATTCTAATAAAAAGCATAAGCACAGAATCTGGGCAATAAATATTGAGTTGCGTTTCTCTGGTAAAATCCTCTGTGTTAAAGAAAAAAAGCTTTAAATATAAATTTCTGAAAAAAAAATTACATTTGTAAATTTCACCCCTACTTTGCTTTAATTCTTGTGAAACGCCTAAAGGGTTAAGAAACTTTCTTAATGCTGTTTTGAATACTGTGAGGGAGAGTTTTTAAAATCAGGTGATTTATTGTGGTTTGTATTGTATGGGCCCCGCAAAGCCACTTCACAAATAAACTGGTCCCTGAAAAATTAGCATTTTTTAATTTTCTAGAATATGTGAGAAATTGCTGCTAAAGTTCTAAACCTTGTAACGTCCAAGAAAAAGAAAAAAACGTTAAAAAAAAACCAATACCAACATAAAGTAGACATATGGGGGATGTGAAATAGTAAATATTTTGTGTGGTATTACTATCTGTTTTACAAGCAGATACATTTAAATTTAGAGAAGCGCTTATTTTTGAAATTGTTGTGTTTTTCACAAATAAATATTGAATTTATCGACCAAATTTTTTCACTAACATAAAGTACAATATGTCACGAGAAAACAAACTCAGAATCGTTTGGATAGGTGAAAGCATTCCCAAGTTATTACCACATAAAGTGACATGTCAGATTTGAAAAAATCGGCTTAGTCTTTAAGGCTAAAACAGGCTCAGTCCTGAAGGGGTTAAGGGGTTAAGCCTTCACTGGACTTGGTTTTATTTTTCAAAACTTCTGTAATGGATCTGCCAGGCACAGCTTCGGGGTTAACGCCCATAGATAATCAGTCTTCACCTTCGTTTCCCCAATAAATCAGGTCCACTTAGAAAGGGTCCGGTGGCCCCTCATAAAAGGGGGGGTACTGTAAAGGATCTGCCAGGCACAGCTTCGGGGTTAACGCCCATAGATAATCAGTCTTCACCTGAGTCTGTCTCTGAGACTGACTCCAGCTTCCACCACTCAGGCTGGCAGGCTTAGGAGTGGGAGAGCCTATCGCAGCCTGGCCAGACTCAGCTAGCTCCCGCCCTCTGTCTATTTATACCTGCCTTTCCTATTCCTCCTTGCTTGTGATTCTTTCCGTGTGGTTTCCTGGCCCAGCTACAGCTCCTACTATTTGATCCTGCTCCATATTGACCCTGGCTTACTGACTACTCTCCTGCTCTGCGTTTGGTACCTCGTGCTCTCCTGGTTTGACTTGGCTCGTTCACCACTCTGGTTGCTCACGGTGTTGCCGTGGGCAACTGCCCCTTTCCCTTTGCTTTGTATTCCCTTGTATGTTTGTCTCGTGCAGCCGCCGCCCAGTTGTACCCCGTCGCCTAGGGCGGGTCGTTGCAAGTAGGCAGGGACAGAGGGCTCACTTGTTCGTTTCCCTACCCCCGTCGTTACAACTTCTTAGTGGGTCCAAAGGATCCCACTGAAGTCAAGAAGATCAACTGGCAGTAGCCGCCCCCTTACAGATTTATGACTGAAAACTTTAAAAATGTGCCCAAAAAGCATATGATGCAATGAGGGAAACTGGTGTATAAGAAAAATGAGGAAGTTGCCCATGGCAACCAATCAGATTTCAGATCTCATCTTTCCAAGGCCCCTTTTGAAAATGAAAGTAGTAATCTTATTGGTTGCTATGGGCAACTGCTTGACTGTACCTTCCCATCTAGGATTATCTAGAAATGTGCACTACCTGCTACTGCCAGATAAAAACATCTATGCTATAAAAGCGAATGAATGTATTCTCTTTTATAGTATTGGATCGTTATCCCGTGATGATGGATGTTAACAGAGAACAACGGCAAGGTCGGGACCTTCACAAAAACATTCCTGAACACCCGATGTACCTATGTGGCAAATTTGAGGTCAAATGGTTCAGGCATTTGGATGCCTATAGAGGACACACAAACAGACATTTGCTTTAAAAGTATAGAAAGATATATATATACATAATGTTAGGTAATGTCTGCGGCTCCTCTGACGTGTCCCTAACTTCGTCACCTGGATCATCGCAGACGTCATCTGACCGTGAGGGATTGTTCTCGGAGGCAGCGGTCATCGCCTTCATCCTCCAGGATTTTTCTTTTTATTATAATATATTTTAGGCACCATGTCAGGTTTGAAGGGCTCTTGCAGTGCCAAAACAGTGGAAATCCCCCAAAAGTGACCCCATTTGGGAAACTACGCACACCAAGGAAATTATCTAGGGGTATAGTGAGCATTTTGACCGCACAGGTTTTTTACAGAAATTATTGGAATTAGGCCGTGAAAATTAAAATCTACATTTTTTCAAAGAAAATGTAGGTTTAGCGATTTTCTTTCTAATTTCCACAAGGACTAAAGGAGAAAAAAGACCGCAAAATTTGTAGTGCAATTTCTCCCGAGTAAAAAAATACCCCACATGTGGTAATAAACGGATGTATGGGCACACGGCAGGGCTTAGAAGGGAAAGAGCGCTATCTGGCTTTTGGAGCTCAAATTGAGCAGGAATGGTTTGCGGAGGCCATGTCACATTTACAAAGCCCCTGAGGGGACAAAACAGCGGAAAACCCCCACAAGTGACCCCATTTTGGAAACTACACCCATTGAGGAAATTATCTAGGGGTAGAGTGAGCGTTTTGACCCCACAGGTTTTTTCCAGAAAATATTGGACGTAGGCCCTGAAAATGACAATCTAAATTTTTTCAAAGAAAATGTAGGTTTAGGTATTTTTTTCTCATTTCCACAAGGACTGAAGGAGAAAAAGCACCGTAAAATTGTTAAAGCAATATCTCCCGAGTAAAACAATACCCCATATGTGGTAATAAACGGCTGTTTGGACACACGGCAGGGCTTAGAAGGGATGGAGTGCCATTTGGCTTTTGGAGTTCACATTTAGCAGGAATGGTTTGCGGAGGCCAGGTCACATTTACAAAGCCCCTCAAGGGACAATACAGTGGAAACCCCCCACAAGTGACTACACCCATTGAGGAAATTATATGGGGGTATAGTGAGCGTTTTGACCCCACATGTTTTTTTTTTCAGAAATTATTGGAAGTAGGCCCTGAAAATAAATATCTACATTTTTTTCAAAGAAAATGTAGGTTTAGGTAAATTTTTCTAATTTCCACAAGGAATGAAGGAGAAAAAGCACTGCAAAATTTGTAAAGCAATTTCTTCCGAGTAAAACAATACCCCACATGTGGTCATAAATGGCTGTTTGGACACCTGGCAGGGCTCAGAAGGGATGTAGCGCCATTTGGCTTTTGGAGTTCAAATTTAGCCGGAATGGTTTGCGGAGGCCATGTCACATTTACAAAGCCCCTGAGGTGACAAAACAGTGGAAACCCCCCACAATTGACCCCATTTTGGAAACTACCCCCATTGAGGAAATTATATAGGGGTATAGTGAGCGTTTTGACCCCACAGATGTTTCATAGAATTTATTAGAATTGGGCAGTGAAAATAAAAACAATTCTTTTTCTTCAATAAGACGTAGCTTTAGCGCAAAATTTTTCATTTTCTCAACAAATAAAGGAAAATAAGAACCCAACATTTGTAAAGCAATTTCTCCTGAGTACGGCAATACCACATATGTGTTCATAAACTGCTGTTTGGGCACACAGCAGGGCTCAGAAGGGAAGGAGTGCCATTTAGAGTGCAGATTTTGCTGGATTGGTTTCTGGGTGCCTGTGGGACCAAAACAGTGGAAACCCCCCAGAAGTGACCCCATTTTGGAAATTTCACCCGTCAATGCATTTACCGAGGGGTGTAGTAAGCATGTTAACCCTGCAGGTGTTTTGTAGAAATTAGTGTGCACTCGATGTTGCAGAGTGAAAATGCGATTTTTTCCATAGATATGCCAATATGTGGTGCCCAGGTTGTGCCACCATAACAAGACAACTCTCTAATTATTATGCAGTGTTTCCCGGTTTTAGAAACACCCTACATGTGACCCTAATCTTTTGCCTGGACATTCGAAAGGGCTCAGGAGTGAAAGAGTACCATGTAAAATTGAGGCCTAATTTGGCGGTTTACAAAGTATTGGTTCACAATTGCAGAGGCTCAGATGTGAAATAATAAAAATAAACCCCTGAGAAGTGACCCCATTTGGAAACTACACCTCTCAAGGCATTTATTAAGGGGTGTAGTGATCATTTTCACCCCACAGGTATTTTCCATAAATGAATACGCTGCGGATGGTGCAAATTAAAAATTTATATTTTTCCCTAGCTATGCCATTTCAGTGGCAAATATGTCGTGCCCAGCTTATGCCACTGGAGACACACACCCCAAAAATTGTTAAAAGGGTTCTCTCGGGTATGGCGATACCATATATGTGGAAGGAAACTGCTGTTTGGGCACACTGTAGCGTTCAGAGGGGAGGGAGCGCCATTTGGCTTTTGGAGAGCGGATTTTGCTTGGTAGTAGATTTGTTTGAGTATTGCTGGTGTTTCCATTTATAATGTGGGGGTACATGTAAGCCGGGCGGAGTATATAAGGGGCATAGTTAGGTGGTATAATAATGGGGTGAAAAAACAATAAAATAATCCATAGATGTGTGTTACGCTGTGAAGCAATCCTTTCTGCACAGGCTGGTGTCACACTGATATATGGCATCCTTTCTTATGCCCCTTTTGGTCCACACTCCGCACCTTTGCAGTTTGGAGAATTTTGCTGGGAAGTGTTGTCCTGGTATAATACGGGCACCCTCGCTTCCAGCAAATATGTTTGGGCCCTCCCCTTCCTGGTTCCCTAATTTTAGGTCCTTGATAAATCGCCTCTTGAAACAGAAGAAATGTTCCCCTCGGGCCGGCAAAACTGCATATTTTTTATTTTCTGACTTATTGCAGCCATAACTAATTTTATTTTTTCATAGACGTAGTGGTATGAGGGCTTTTATTTTGCGGGACGAGCTGTAGTTATTGTTGGTATCATTTTGGGGTACATGCGACTTTTTGATCACCGTTTATTCTACATTTTGGGAGGCCAGGTAAACAAAAAAAAACGCAATTCTGGCATGGTTTTTTTAGTTTTTTTTATACAGCGTTCACCACGCGTTATAAATTACATGTTAACTTTATTCTGCGGGTCAGTACGATTCCGGCAATACATATTTTATAGCACTTTTTTATGTTTTACAACTTTTGTTACATTTTGTTTTTACGCTGTTCACCGTGTGCAATAAATAAAAGATTTTTATACCTCAGGTCGTTACAGTCGCGGCGATACCAAATACGTATGGTTTATTATTTTTTTTCAATAATAAAGGACTTGATGAGGGAACAGGGCAATTGTGTTTTATTTTAACTTTTTCAAACATTTTCAAACTTTTATTTTTTTCACCTTTTTTTACAAATTTTTATGCTTTTTTTATGCTTTTTTTTCAAGTCCCACTATGGGACTTGAAGGTCCAACTGTCTGATTATTTTTTTCTAATACATTGCACTACCTACGTAGCTTCTGAGCCGGTGCCAAGCATTTGGCGTATGGATACGGCAAATTGCGGGAAGCACTAGCTTTCCATGGCGTACCCATACGTCAAATGTCGGGAAGGTGTTAACATCTACTTTTACCTTAAGAGAATGTAAATATATACAGCCCCAGAACCAAGCTCAGTACAAATATACAGCCCCAAAACCAAGCTCAGTACATATATACAGCACCAGATCCAAGCTCAGTACATATATACAGACCCAGAACAAAGCTCGGTACATATATGCAGCAACAGAACCGAGCTCATTACATACATACCACACCAGAACCATGCTCAGTACATATATACCACACCAGAACCAAGCTCAGTACATATATACAGCCCCAGAACCAAGCTCAGTACAAATATACAGAACTGAGCTCAGTACATATATACAGCACCAGAACAAATACAGTTCAGTACAGAGATTATTTGCAAATTCAGTTTAACCCCTGCTGTATAAATTTGTACGACATAAAAAAACAGCTCCCAGTATAGCCTGAACAATGGTTAGGGTATGCTGGGAGTTGCTATTTAACAAAAAAGAATGCTACCATCCGTAATCTCGCTGCAGATCATACAGTGACTACAGTACTGATCAGTTACAGAGAGAATAAACATTTACATTGAGTGACTCACAGGTGATGTCTCAGATTCTTTTTCGTTCTTCTTCTCTTTTTTTTCTCCATCCGGTCCAGATTTCTTCCGGGCACGGCCCATTTCTTTAGTTTGCAGCTCAGATTTCTTCAGCTCCTCACTTTTCCAACATTTCCGCACCTATAAATGAAGATTACATTTCTTATGATGCCACACGCTATGCTTCTAAATATAATATTATCATAAACTGTGCTCCTGAATATAATAGTATTATACACTGTACTCCTGAATATAATAGTACTATACACTGTGCTCCTGAATATAATAGTACTATACACTGTGCTCCTGAATATAATAGTACTATATACTGTGCTGAATATAATAGTACTATACACTGTACTCCTGAATATAATAGTACTATACATTGTACTCCTGAATATAATAGTACTATACACTGTGCTCCTGAATATAATAGTACTATATACTGTGCTGAATATAATAGTACTATACACTGTACTCCTGAATATAATAGTACTATACATTGTACTCCTAAATATAATAGCAATATACACTGTACTCCTGAATATAATAGAACTATACACTGCGCCCCTGAATGTAATACCATACACTACACCCCTGAATATAATAGTACTATACACTGTGCTCCTGAATATAATAGTACTATACACTGTGCTCCTGAATATAATAGTATTATACACTGTACTCCTGAATAGAGATGAGCGAACTTATGAAAAGTTCGGTTCGGCAGGTTCGCCGAATTTCATGAAAAAGTTTGATTCGGACCAAACTAGTTCTGACCGAACCTGTAATACAAGAAAGCCCCTAAAAATCGTGTATAACACTGTTTAAAAGCCCTAGAAGCCCTGTATAACACTCTTAGGTCACCCATGAGTGTATCCAAGTACTTTTGAGCTGTCTTTAAGGCAAAGTTAGTGTCAAAGTTACGCCAACATGTATGGCTATAGGAAAACGGATGGGACACGGTGATAACTAACAGAAACCACTGCACTTGTGCATGTTGTATGCTTAATGCATTGTTAAAAAATGTACAAAAATTAACCATTTTTGGCGGCAGATGCCTGCCAGGGTTCATACATATAAGGTGGTAAAAGAAGAAGCAATGGCTTTTGACAAGCCCTCAAAAAATGTACCCTTTATGGTGGCAGATGCCTGCCAGGGTTCATCCATACATGGATGTGAAAGCAACAAGCAATGGCTTTTGACAAGCCCTCCAAAAATTTACCCTTTTTATTGGCAGATGCCTGCCAGGGTTCATCCATACATGGATGTAAAAGCAACAGCAATGGCTATTCACGAGCTCTCCAAAAATGTACCCTTTTTATTGGCAGATGCCTGCCGGGGTTCATCCATACATGGATGTAAAAGCAACAAGCAATGGCTTTTGACAAGCCCTTCAAAAAATTTACCCTTTTTATTGGCAGATGCCTGCCGGGGTTCATCCATACATGGATGTAAAAGCAACAAGCAATGGCTTTTCACAAGCCCTTCAAAAAATTTACCCTTTTTATTGGCAGATGCCTGCCGGGGTTCATCCATACATGGATGTAAAAGCAACAAGCAATGGCTTTTCACAAGCCCTCCAAAAATGTACCCTTTTTATTGGCAGATGCCTGCCGGGGTTCATCCATACATGGATGTAAAAGCAACAAGCAATGGCTTTTCACAAGCCCTCCAAAAATGTACCCTTTTTATTGGCAGATGCCTGCCGGGGTTCATCCATACATGTGTCAGGGATCAATACTATGTATATTGTTTGAAAAATATTATCCTCACACATATGTATATACATTTCAGTTCTTTGTGTAATATACTGATATATATATAACAAGTTCTTTGTTCATGTCGGACACACCTATGGAAGACACCGCCCCCTGGAATGCAAGAAGAGTGAGTCTGAGAAACTGGTGGGGGCTTGGGCACTCCCACATCTCTGAGGAGGAGGCATGTGTCTCTTTCTGTGTTTCTTTGTTCTGAATAAAAAGTTTTTTCAGTCTTCCTCCTGACTGAGAGAGGGAAGCTGTACCAAACATCTGTGTGGTGTACTTCTCTCCAGGCATGCCTTCAGCTTTCAATTTACAGAGGTGGTTATTCGGTGTGAAATACGGACCTGACATTTGGCGCCCGAACGTGGGGCCTCACTCGAGGAAATATCAAAATCCGGACAAATCGACAATCACAGGGTGAAACAGATAACTCAAAGTTGCCCACTGAAGGAATTTGATCACCTCCGCAATAACACGGTAAGTGAATTGATTTTATAAATCTTCGTCTTATCTGTGTTAGTGGGCAGTCTTGTGGCGATCTGTAGAACCCTTTTGTTGATTTCCTGGATTATCTCAGGCGACAGAGGTGATATTTTCTGCTGTGAGGTAAAAAAACCTGTGAGACCTTAGTCGCGCCCGACTAACCATCCTCTGGGTAATTAGAGTCTAAATAAAAATGATATAACAAGACCGGAGAGTTATCGACTGGGATTTTAATATTTCCAGCAAAGCCGGAGAGTCTAAATAAAAATTATATAACAAGACCGGAGAGTTATCGACTGGGATTTTAATATTTCCAGCGAAGCCGGAGAGTCTAACTAAAAATTATATAACAAGACCGGAGAGTTATCGACTGGGATTTTAATATTTCCAGCGAGGCCGGAGAGTCTAGATAAATATTGTTATATTCCAGTGAGATGTACAGGGATACATTGTAGACTGAAAAATTGATATATAAATTACATGTATAACATAGACTGTTAGAATGGATGGTTTACGGTCCATATTCAAATCTCCAGGATCGTCTGTTTCCGGACAGTCCTATTCGTATGATTTATTGAAGGGAAGGGAAGCAGTATGTGAGTAAAATGAAGAAATTGATGGAAGTGTGTGGAATCCATAGAGGAGGGCGGCTGCAAGCCAGAGATTGGGCAAAAGGTATTCTGGAGAACAAAGGGAAGTTGGAAGGTAGAAAGTTGATGGAAAGTGCTTTAGAGGGATTTGCAGAAGAGGAAGTTAGGAATAAGAAAGGTATTGTATGTGTTAGAAAACAGGACCAGCCGACGACCGGTAATGGCGTCCGTACCGCATGTTGAGTGTGTCCTCATTGTGGGTGGGAAACCCCCCCTCACAGCTGCGCACTGTGTTTCCAATGGGAGAGGCTGCCCCCCCACCACCCACCCCTGATGTGGCCACGCCCGGCCCAACCAAATCAGTATGAAATAATCGCCTTGTTAATTTTGTCATTTGTAGTGTTTTTTTTCTATTTTTTTAGGTTCCATGCTAGTGAAGCAACACGTCATCATAATATAGAGATGGTGGCCGACAGATTGGACAATGTTACAGATTATGTTTGATGTTTTGAACATAGATAATTCCTATACAATGGTGTGATGAATGATTGCGGATACGTATGTTGTTTTGCCAGCATTGAAAGTGTTAAGATTGTGAGACTAGACGCTGTTAGAAGCTGTGAGTGTGTGACCCCCCCTCCCTCTCCCCTGTAGTGTGCTGTGTTTGGGAGGAGGAGGGGGGCTGACTGGGTGCAGTCTGCAGGGCTGATGAGACAAAGGATTTCAATATGCACTGCTGAGAGATATATATATATCAGTAATGTCTACAAACCGAAATAAATTTCTTCTCTTTGCGCATGCGCTGTTGTTTATAAAAGTTACGATATTTATGTGTTATGATGTGATCAGATTTCATGTGTTTTGATGTTAATTCAGATGTATTAAACTACAGATACTGTGAGACACGGGGTTTTGAAAATGTATGTGCCCCCCACCGTTCCTTATTTCTATATACAGTTTATTGGTTTGCAGTAATTAATGTTATCAGATATAATATTTTCTGTTTTTATTGAATAACTAACTACAATTGTTTTGTTTTTGATTTCACACATGAGTTATATCATTGTAAAGATAAAATGTATTTGTCAGGAAAAAGTCATTTTTGTTTCAGGCTGTTGTACATTACAGGGGGTTAAACTAGTGTTATGTTGAGATGTAGTTTTGAACTCTGCTACATTACTTTCGCAGAGTCCACAAAGGGGGGAATGGTGAAGGGACTGATCAGGTACAATTTTGGTTTGTTTTGAATTAATTAATTTGGTTTCAGGAGATCTAAAAATGTGTATGAGACCCCAATGAGTAATCCAGATTAAATGTGTATGAGAGTAACCTAAATTTTGAGGTTTTTCTGTGTAGATGGTTCCAGATCTTTCCAGAACAGTAAATATGGCACTGGGTAAGCTGTGCTGTAGTCTCCACCCAATATGAGGTATTGTGTAAGAGACCATCCCCCTCCAGCAAATTTACACAGGAGGTGACGTCACTCACAGATGGGTCTTTACAGATTTAGATGGGGGAGAAGGAAAACAACAAAAATTGTCTGGACATTGTTAATTTAATGTAAAGTTTTTAGGATTTTTTTTATTTTGTTTTGGTATTAATCAAGTATTTGCAGAATCTGATAAAAGTGAGATTCTCAAAGTGTTCTGGATTATCAGATGAGTGTGGAGAAGTGTATAACATTTGGTTTTATTTTAGAGGATGAAGACGCCACCCCTTTGAAATGTTCTATCTATATGTGACATGGGTTTCCAATGTAAATTTGTAATGTAGAAATACTTCATACAGTATGTGTAGAACAGGATACAAGGCACAAGGTAAATTACCCAGAAACCACTCTCACCTTCTTGTTTATCTCAAGGAGCGGAGCTGGAGGTGCTCGCTGAGGCTGTAACCTGGCAGAAGGTAAGACCGCCGACATTTACACTGACTCTAGGTACGCTTTTGGCATCGCCCACAATTATGGGCCCATTGGTAGTAGGAACTTTATTGGATCATCGGGTAAGCCAATTGAGAGAGCGAGAGAAGACAGACCTGACAACAAGGATATGTGCAGTCAGGTGTCAGTAAATTGGCTTGTCCCTGTATACAATAATGCCACCACTAGGTTTGTAGCAGCCGGCATGATGTGCGCACGGCATGACATAGGTAAAACAGCAAAGGTACCTGTGAAAAGTGCAGCCCGGCCAGATTAACAGTCCCAGCGACTGCAGAACACACAACTACCTGGGGTAGAAGTGTATGACAATGTGCTCGTGTGTGTAGACCTGTTCTCAGGGGGGCCTGAAGCCCGGCCGGTATCTTCCCCATTGCAGATTTTGTGTGTAAGTGACGGGGGAACAGTGTTATCCCAAGTATTGACCTGATGTTTGTACAATGATAAGATGTTAGCAGTTCTCTAGATGTTATTCCAAAGTTAGTTTGTTTAATAATTGTATTTAAGAAGTGTTGTGGGAATATTAAATACTGAGGTTAAGTTTTATGTGAAGTTCTGGACCAGCCTTAGCATTGGACTATTGGAGTCATGCGTCAGATAAAAGGTACAGAAGCGGAATATTCCCATTCGAAAACATTTTAGTTTATTTTAATTTTTGTTGTGAAAGGGAAATTTTAGAGCAGAGAATTATGTGCAGTGTATATATGTGTATGTATAGATATATATATATATATATATATATATATATATATATATATATATATATATATATATATATAAAGAAAAGAGGAATCAGTTTGTAGGTATCAGTTTTAGTTACTGACCAGTGTGAACGTTTAACATAAATCTGTCATTGTTAATGTTTTTCTTCAAGTTAATTATCTGATTAAGATCAATTACTGATTAGGCTATCAAAAGCTTGTTCTCCACAGGAAGAGTCCAACTGGGAGCGGAAGGCGTGAGAACCAGATTCTGACAGAATGTGGACGGATAAAGGAAGGTAAACCGGTACCACCCAAGGCACTCTTGATGGCTTTTGCATTGATGGTGTATGACCTCACATATGCCCCAAGACTGCAAGGATCGATTTGGTAAGATCTAATTGGTATGTCCCAGGTTTTACAGCTGTTGCTGCTAAATTCTGTTAGAGCTGTTTGATTTGCCTACAGAACAGTCCTGGCAGACCGGTGCCAACCTTATCATACCCGCCTCCCACAAAGAGAACCAACCTTGAGAGGCCTTCCCAGGTAGAACGAACCAGATTAGAGTAAGAAAAAATTGGTTTGAGACACTTCTCAAATAAACATGTGGAATCTGTGTATGTTTCTGTGAGGTGGAGATGTTCTAGGCAATCAGCTGAGATCAAGGTACAAATCCTGCTGAAAGAGTATCACCAAGTGCAAATGAAGTACCCAATAATTACACATCTTCTAGGTGCCATGTCCATTGTAACAGAGAAGTATTTTTCTTTTTTTTTTGTATTTTTTCCTTATATAAAGGTGTTTGATGTCGTTTAAGGGCCTGACATTATTGTATGTACTTAGAACAACGTTTATAGTGTATGCGGATGATGTTATCACCAGATTAGTATTTATTTTAACAATTGACAAGGGTTGGGGGTCCCCAGCAAGTGCCAGTAAATATGAACTAAAAGACTTTTAACACGATTAACTCCATCACTGAGATGCGGCAGGCGCAGCCTGAGCCACTACAACGCGTTTATCATGAACTGACGGCAATGTCACAATTCTAAGCGGCCGCCCAGACAAGTAACTTGCCAGAGGAAGAGTACAGATGCGGAGGGTTCGTGATAGTCACAATACAACTCCACTAATCCGCCTACGTGGGATCTCACCCCAGGCTCACAGCATGAGGTGCTATGTACAGCCTGATGACGTAAACTAAAGGAGACGGTGTCGGACAGATGAGAAGGACCAAACCAAGTCCTGATGACATCAGCAAAGATCAAAGTAAAGACCAAAGACCTGAGTGAATCCATCAGCAGGATCAAGTGTTTTGATAAGTAAGTGACTAGGAGGGGGTAATAATAACTCCCCCACTGGACACCAACGTAGTCTGACTCCACAATTGTGTGGGTTACCCTGAGGGTGACAGTCAGTGAAGAGCAGAAGACAGGAGAAGAAGAAGACGATGGTGTACAGGACTGGCAATGAACTGATGGGACCCGAAACCTGAGGGTGATAGCATTATGATTATTAGTTGAGGCCCTATTGTTTATAATGTCTGAGGTTTATAATTATAATGTGTGTAAATATGCCACGGTGCTGCAAATTACAATCTGAGGAGTTTTATGTGGAGGTGTGAGGTGAAGGTCACTGTGCTGCCCTTGACCTGTCATATCTGCAGGGGTAAAGTCCCATTAGGACAGTAAGTGACAGTGCGACAATTATTACTGTTAATAAAATGTAGACCGGATTAATTATATATATATATATATTACAACCAGCAGCGGTTTGTAGATTATATCAAGACAACCATCCTGTATCCAGAGGAGAATAGGGACAGTTAGGACCACTCCGAAACTTTGGAAGTCCAGGTACAAAGGGGGGTTACTCATCAGGAGTAGCTCGTCTCAAGCTGGTGAAGAAATCCAAAACCCCTATCCGCCTGGTTCGAGTGGTCAGTGATAGGTTGCTAGGCAAGAATCAGGGATAGAGTAATAATATTTTTAGGGGGGACTGTCAGGGATCAATACTATGTATATTGTTTGAAAAATATTATCCTCACACATATGTATATACATTTCAGTTCTTTGTGTAATATACTGATATATATAACAAGTTCTTTGTTCATGTCGGACACACCTATGGAAGACACCGCCCCCTGGAATGCAAGAAGAGTGAGTCTGAGAAACTGGTGGGGGCTTGGGCACTCCCACATCTCTGAGGAGGAGGCATGTGTCTCTTTCTGTGTTTCTTTGTTCTGAATAAAAAGTTTTTTCAGTCTTCCTCCTGACTGAGAGAGGGAAGCTGTACCAAACATCTGTGTGGTGTACTTCTCTCCAGGCATGCCTTCAGCTTTCAATTTACAGAGGTGGTTATTCGGTGTGAAATACAGACCTGACACATGGATGTAAAAGCAACAAGCAATGGCTTTTGATAAGCCCTCCAAAAATGTACCCTTTTTATTGGCAGATGCGTGCCGGGGTTCATGCATACATGGATGTAAAAGCAACAAGAAATGGCTTTTGACAAGCCCTTCAAAAAATGTACCCTTTTTATTAGCAGATGCCTGCGGGGGGTTCATCCATACATGGATGTAAAAGCAACAAGCAATGGCTTTTCACAAGCCCTCCAGGCCTGCTTGTAGCAGACGGCAGTGGAGGTGTATTGGTGGTAGTAGAGGTAGCCTACACAGACAGCAGGGGTGGTAGACTGGTAGTAGTAGTAGCAGCACATTAAAAAAAGAGACTGGACGACAGTCACAGGACAAAGCCCTGTGGTGGGGCAGGCCTCAGGCCTGCTTGTAGCAGACGGCAGTGGAGGTGTATTGGTGGTAGTAGAGGTAGCCAACACAGACAGCAAGGGTGGTAGTAGTAGTAGCAGCACATTAAAAAAAGAGACTAGACGACAGTCACAGGACAAAGCCCTGTTGTGGGCAGGCCTCAGGCCTGCTTGTAGCAGACGGCAGTGGAGGTGTATTGGTGGTAGTAGAGGTAGCCAACACAGACAGCAAGGGTAGTAGTAGTAGTAGTAGTAGTAGCAGCACATTAAAAAAAGAGACTGGACGACAGTCACAGGACAAAGCCCTGTGGTGGGGCAGGCCTCAGGCCTGCTTGTAGCAGACGGCAGTGTAGGTGTATTGGTGGTAGTAGAGGTAGCCAACACAGACAGCAAGGGTAGTAGTAGTAGTAGTAGTAGTAGCAGCACATTAAAAAAAGAGACTGGACGACAGTCACAGGACAAAGCCCTGTGGTGGGGCAGGCCTCAGGCCTGCTTGTAGCAGACGGCAGTGGAGGTGTATTGGTGGTAGTAGAGGTAGCCAACACAGACAGCAAGGGTGGTAGTAGTAGTAGTAGTAGCAGCACATTAAAAAAAGAGACTGGACGACAGTCACAGGACAAAGCTCTGTGGTGGGGCAGGCCTCAGGCCTGCTTGTAGCAGACGGCAGTGGAGGTGTATTGGTGGTAGTAGAGGTAGCCAACACAGACAGCAAGGGTGGTGGTAGTAGTAGTAGTAGCAGCACATGAAAAAAAGAGACTGGACGACAGTCACAGTACAAAGCCCTGTGGTGGGGCAGGCCTCAGGCCTGCTTGTAGCAGACGGCAGTGGAGGTGTATTGGTGGTAGTAGAGGTAGCCAACACAGACAGCAAGGGTGGTAGTAGTAGTAGTAGTAGTAGCAGCATATTAAAAAAAGAGACTGGACGACAGTCACAGGACAAAGCCCTGTGGTGGGGCAGGCCTGCTTGTAGCAGACGGCACTGGGGGTGGATTGGTGGTAGAAGTAGTAGCAGCACCAACAGCGGCACATTCAAAAAAGAGTGGACAGGACAGAATCCTGTAGTAGCAGGCGGCAGCAGCAGCAGCAGCAGCAGCAATGTCAGATCTAATCAGTGGCATCAGGCACAGGGGTTTTAAAATCCTCACCGATCCACGCTTGATTCATTTTCCAAGCTGTTGGCAGACCATCTTGTTCGCTTAGGGGTGACGAAGCCCCCTGCCGCGCTGAATACCCTCTCTGACGCTACACTGGAGGGTGGACAAGACAGTACACCCATGGCAAACTTGGCCAGTTCTTGTCAATGATCCAATCTGCTGACCCAGAAGTCCATGGGGTCTGGGATCAGCATTTCTGACGGAGAAAGGGCACAGTCCAGGTACGAGTGAACCTGGTTGTTTAGGCGCTGCACCTGGTGATGCTCAACATCCCTTTGGTGACTACGATGTGTGTCAGGTCGGGGTATTGGATGTAAAAATGTTGTCATCATATTTTCCAAACTGAATTGGCTGCTGCTGCTGCTGCTGCGGCTGCTGCTGCCGCCTATTGCAGAGGTAGCTCTGCCAGAGGCGGTGGAACGATGAGACAGTGGGGAGCGAAGAGTGGCCCCCCACTCAGACATGCTTGCAGCAGGTGTTTGCCGTTTGAAAGCCGTGACAAGCTGGCTGCATAGCTTCTCTCGATAATAAGCCAATTTTGCCTCCCTCTCGGAAGGCGCAAAAAACTCCCCCATTCTGGCTTTATACCGAGGGTCTAAAAGTGTGGCTATCCAGTACTCATCTCTTTGCTTCATGCTAACAATACGACAGTCAGCGCGCAAGTAACGAAGCATACAGCTCGCCATCCTGGCCAGCGTTTCAGAGGGCCTGGTTGGTTCCATCTCCGCCCCATACTGCCATGGTTGTCCATCATCAAGGTCGTCGTCAGACTCGTCATCACCACCATCACTGTCATGTTATGCGGCTGCCTCGTCCCCTATCCCTTCCTGTGATTCCATCTCCAAATCCAGCTCCTCTTCAGGTCCTGTTTCCTCATCCTCATCCTCCTCCTCCTCCTCAACATCCATAGCCAGATGTGATCCTTCCTCATTCTATGCTGAATCATCGCTGTGAGCATTTGCTCCATAATGAATATCAGCGGCATAACATCGTTCATTCCGCTAGCGTCACGGCTCACAAATCATGTGGCCTCTTCAAAGAGCCTCAAAACGCGACATGCGTCTCTTACCAGCTGCCAGTGCCTGAGCTCGAAATTACACTGGCTCAAAACGCTGCCCGTCTGCTGCATCAGGAAATCATTCACGGCTTTCCGCTGTTCGTACAGACGGTCCAACATGTGCAGGGTGGAATTCCAGCGTGTTGGAACGTCGCAAATCAGGCTGTGTGCTGGGAGATCGTTTTGACGCTGCAAGTCCAGGAGGGCGTGCTTAAATGCATACGAACGTCTAAAGCGAACGCAAACCCTCCTGGACATGGCCAGCACACCCTTCAAACCAACATATCACTTTAAGAAGCGTGTTATGACCAGATTGATCACATGTGCCATGCAAGGAGCGTGTGTCAGGTGACCTAGACGCAGTGCAGCCACAATGTTCTTGCCGTTATCAGAGACAACATTGCCCAGTGTGAGTTTCAGAGGAGACAGCCAGCATGCGATTTCCTCCTTGATGCACAGCAGCAGCTCCTGCCCTGTGTGGCTTTTCTCGCCCAGGCTCAGCAGGTGTAAGACAGCGTTGTGGCGCTTCACCTTGCACCTATGAAAAGAGGAGGGAGGAGGAGTGGAAGATACGCTGTGTCCTGTCGGGGACGGGAAGACCTCCAAGGAGGAAGGCGAGGAGGAGGAGGAGTAGGAGGAGGAGGATGGTAGGCGCCTGGTGTCCGGAGTTGAAACAGAAAGATACAAGCGTGGAGGTGGTAATGCCTGGAATTGCTGCGGTGGTGCATCGGACTGCAAAATATTGACCCAGTGGGGCATGAAAGACATGTACTGTCCCTGCCCATAGTTGCTACTCCACGTGTCGACGGTGGCATGTGCTCTGCTGCACACGGATAATTGCAAGGACTGGCACACCTTTTCCTCCACATGCTTGTGCAAGGCAGGGACAGCTGTTTTGGAGAAGTAATGTCGGCTAGGTATTCGCCACCTAGGCTGAGCGCACGCCATCAATTGCTTGAAGCCGGCGGAGTCAACCAGGTGGTACGGCAGCGACTGCACCACCAACAACTTAGCCAGGTGTGAATTAAGCCGCACGACAAGTGGATGACTGGGTATATATTGTTGCTTATTGGACAACGATTCCGTAATGGATAACTGACGGGACGTAGGAGGAGCACTAGATGACAGTGATGATGATGATGACAACGACATGGTGGATAAGGCCTGGCTACTACTTAGATGACAGGGACTCGGAGCAGCAGCAGCAGCGGCAGAGGGGTCTTCATTAGATGTACATGATGATGGTGGGGCATGTCGATTGTCCCACATGGCCTTGTGATGCCACTCCATGTGTTTACGTAGAGCGGTAGTTCCTACATTGCTGCCCTGCCCACGCCTTACTTTCTGCTTGCAGGTACGGCACTGTGCCATGTTTTCGTCCTCCGGGAAGGTACAGAAAAATTGCCACACGGCAGAGTACCGTAAAGAGGTAGTACCACGTCCACCACCACCAACACCACCACCACCCGAGCTTGCCCCTTGTCTGGCAGGCTTTTTTCGGGAGCCTACACCAGCATCAGTGTCGCCGTCACCGGCTCCTGAGCTGACCCTACCGCTGCAATGTTTTGCAGATTGACTTCTGCCCCTACCTCGACTTGGCTGTTTATCACGGCCAGTGCCGCCACTACTACCCTCCTCCTCTGACGCCGTCATCACCTCGTCACCTGGTTCCCACGTCCTGTCTAAAACAACATCATCATCATAGCCTTCCTCATCATCCCCGCCACTTCTGTCACTGTGTTGTGAATGTGATGTGACATCATGGCGGGCTCCATCCCCCCCCTCATTACTGTGTCTGCCACCACGGCTACCACCACCAACACCCCCACTACCGCAGCTATGCGTCTCGGACACCTCTTCCACCTCCACCACCGCTGCAACACACTCCGTTGGCTGACTTGCGGAAAACAAATCATCATCATCACTATGTTGTTCAGTATCTTAGGACTCTCAGGAAAGATGGCTTCCCGCTAGGAAGGGGGAGTGAAGACATAGATGATGGAATGGAAACGCTAGAAATACCTATATTACTACTGTCACTGTGCCAAGGAACTGTAGAGGATCTGGAATCCAACGAAACCTGGCTTGAAGCCAGATCGTCAGAGTCTTCCTGCTGAGATGACCGCGAGCCAGCCAACCAGTCCACAATGGCCGTATTGTCTAAAGTAACCCGCCCACCGATTCACACTGAATATTATGCATATTATGTCAACGAACTTGCCCGTGGAGGTAACTTACTTGAATACATATATGAAAACCAGCTCCCCATGGATGTTATCAGATTTATAACAGCAGAGATCGTTTGTGGTTTGAAATTCATGCACACTAATGGAATTATCCACCGGGACTTAAAATTGGATAACATTTTGCTGACTGGGGATGGCCATATAAAAATAACGGATTTTGGACTAGCTCTTTATAAAGTCTATGAAAGAATAAATGCCATAGATTTCGCTGGAACACCTGGATATGGCGCTCCTGAAATGGTTATGGGAGAGTCATATAATGCAGGCCTTGACTGGTTCGCCCTGGGCGTCATTTTATATACTATGATATTCCACTCCGAACCTTTCCGAGGAAATTCCATTTCACGAATTGAAGAGAATGTAGTTTACGAAGAACCATCATATGGAAATGTAACTGACCGTACTGCTGTTCATATCATGTCAAGTCTTCTCTTCAAAGAGCAGTCGGTTCGGCTGGGGGTGAATGGTAACATCAAAAATCACCCCTTCTTTTCAACTCTCAACTGGGCAGAAATAGAAACTGGAAAAGCAACCTCTCCAGTTGCAGTTAAGAAAAACATAGATGTTTACATGAGCCTGCGCCAAACAGCGAAGACTTAAAAGAGGCCATTTCTGCTGGGGGACAAGGGCTTTTTAATCATTTTTCATTTGTGTGTCCAGCATGGAGTAATAGTTACCACGATGCGCCTGTACAGCAACGCGCCTACCATCATAATAACGAATCCATCTAACCATCTGTCACGGACACTGGGTTTGTGGACCCACTAGGCCGCTCCGCCGTAGCGGGGAGGCAGCTGACCAGGTCACAGTCTATGTGAAAGTAGATAGCAGACAGTAATGTTTAGGTAGCTGAAATAGTCCGGACGGTGACTGTGGCCTCAGCACGGATGGAGACAGGTGCGGAAAGTGGCGCCAGACGTGGCGGGCAGTATCCGATGAGCCGATGGCACTTGACGTGGCAGATGGCACTTGACGTGGCAGATGACACTTGACGTGGCAGATGGCACTTGACGTGGAAGATGGCACTTGACGTGGCAGATGGCACTTGACGTGGCAGATGACACTTGAACACGGGTAGGCACAGGAACAATGCGAAATACAGGAACGGTAACAGGGCACGGGTAACAGCAGGAACGGGAGACACTAAGGGACCATTTGCGAGACAGACAGGGAAAGACTAACAACGCTCAGGCAAGGATCAGAAGGGCTGGGGCATTCTTATAGAGCAGGGAATCACGTTGGTTAATGATCATTGATTCCATGTGCGCGCGCTGGCCCTTTAAGAGCGGGCGCGAGCGGGCGCGAGCCGGACGGAGCGGAAGCGAGCGCTGGCATCTCCTAGGAGGGAGACGGAGGCCAGCGCTCACAGATCCATGGCTGCGGGCGTCGGGAGGTGAGTGAACCTGACGGCCCGCGGCCATGGGCGCTACAGTATCCCCCCTCTTACACCCCCTCTTCTTGGGGCCAGAGTGAGAGAGGAACTTTTTAATAAGAGCAGGAGCACTGAGGTTCTCTTCTGGCTCCCAGGACCTCTCCTCAGGACCAAACCCTCTCCAGTCCACCAGATAGAAAGTCCTTCCTTCTACCCTCTTGCGGTCCAGGATCTCCTTTACCTCGAATACATCAGAAGGGCCGCTGGAAGCAACTGTGGAACTAGAGGTCTTGCTGTAGCGGTTCAGGACCACTGGTTTCAGGAGGGACACATGGAAGGAGTTAGGGATTCTGAGGGTAGGGGGCAGCCGCAGCTTATAGGAAACAGGGTTAATTTGTTGCAGGATCTCGAAGGGACCAAGGAACCTGGGAGCAAACTTGTATGAAGGCACCCTCAAGCGAATGTTTCGAGAGGACAGCCAGACTTTAGTCCCAGGAAGATACTGAGGCGGCTCTCTTCTTTTGGTATCTGCCTTACGCTTCATGCGTTCGACCGCCTGCAAAATAGAGGACCGGGTCTGTTGCCAGATTTGCAGGAAGTCCCCATATGCAGAGTCAGCAGCGGGTACCTGAGATGAAGTCGACACTGGAAGAGAGACTCTGGGATGTTGACTGTACACGATGTGAAACGGAGTGGAGGTGGTGGACTCACTTGTGTGGTTGTTATATGAAAACTCCGCCCATGGAAGAAGCTGTACCCAGTTATCGTGCTGTGAAGAGATGAAGTGGCGGAGGTAATTTTCCATGATCTGGTTGATCCTCTCAACTTGCCCATTGGACTGGGGGTGATAGGCAGAGGAAAAGTCCAAACTCACATCGAGGAGTTTACAGAGGGCTCTCCAGAACTTGGAGGTAAACTGAACCCCCCGGTCGGACACAATGTGAAGAGGCAAGCCATGCAAGCGGAAGATGTGCTGAATGAAGAAGCTTGCTAGTCGAGGGGCAGAGGGTAGGCCGGTTAGCGGGATAAAATGTGCCATCTTAGAGAACCGGTCCACCACCACCCAGATGGTGTTGCATCCTGCTGAGAGAGGAAGGTCCGTGACGAAGTCCATAGCGATGTACTGCCAGGGGGCACTGGGTACAGGCAGGGGTTGAAGCAGGCCGGCAGGCTTGCTGTGAGCCACCTTGTTAGAGGCACACACCGTGCAAGCAGAGACAAAGTCCAGAACATCTTTAGGCAGCGTGGGCCACCAGAAGTGACGAGCGACCAGGTCTTGGGTTTTACGGACACCAGCGTGCCCAGCCAGTTTAGAACTGTGTCCCCAGCGGAGAATTATTTTTCTGTCAGCCAACTGAACAAAAGTTCTCCCTGGAGGAATATCTCTAAGCTGCAGAGGATTGGCGGTGACAACGCAGGATGGGTTTATGATCGTCTGAAGGGACTCCACCGTGTCTTCCATTTCGAATGATCTGGACAGGGCATCGGCCCTCACGTTCTTGTCTGCGGGACGGTAGTGGAGCAGAAATTGGAAACGGGTGAAGAACAGTGACCACCTGGCTTGACGAGGGTTCAGTCTTTGAGCGGACAGAAGGTAAGTGAGATTCTTGTGGTCGGTGAAGATCAGGATGGGGTGAGCAGCGCCCTCCAGAAGATGTCTCCACTCCTCCAGGGCCAATTTGATAGCCAGTAGCTCCCGATCTCCAATGGAATAATTGCGCTCATCAGAGGAAAACAGTCTTGAGTAGTAGCCACACACTACTGCCTTTCCTTTGGAGCTCCTCTGGAACAGAAGTGCGCCTGCACCAACAGAGGAAGCGTCCACCTCCAGTGAGAACTGCCGAGATATGTCAGGGTGATGGAGGATCGAAGCTGAAGTGAAGGCTTTCTTGAGGCTAACGAATGCGGACACTGCCTCCGGAGTCCACACCTTGGCGTTCACACCCTTCTTGGTAAGGGTAGAGATGGGGGCCGTCAGAGAAGAAAAGTTCGGAATAAACTGCCGGTAGAAATTGGCGAAACCCAGGAACCGCTGTATGGCCCTTAGGCCTTGAGGACGTGGCCATTCCAGGACAGACTTTAGCTTCTCAGGGTCCATCTTAAGGCCTTGATCCGAGATGACATAGCCCAGGAAGGGCAGAGACCTCTTTTCAAATGTGCATTTCTCTAACTTGGCATACAAGTGATTCTCTCTTAGTCGCAGAAGAACTTGACGAACGTGCCTCCGATGGGTCATCAGATCTGGGGAGAAGATTAGAATATCATCGAGATAAACTACAACACACGTATAGAGGAGATCTCGGAAGATGTCATTAACGAACTCCTGAAATACTGCGGGAGCGTTACACAGTCCGAAGGGCATCACTCGGTATTCATAGTGCCCATCGCGGGTGTTAAATGCCGTCTTCCATTCGTCACCCCGGCGAATCTGGATTAGATTATAGGCCCCTCGCAGGTCTAGCTTGGAAAAATTTTTGGCTCCTCGTATGCGATCAAACAGCTCGGAAATGAGTGGCAACGGGTATTTGTTCTTGACCGTGATCTGATTGAGACCACGGTAGTCAATGCAGGGTCGGAGAGATCCATCTTTCTTTTTAACAAAGAAGAATCCTGCCCCGGCCGGGGAGGAAGATTTTCGAATAAAACCCCTCTCCAAGTTCTCCTTGATATAGGCTGACATTGATAACGTCTCTGGCAAGGAGAGAGGATATACTCGTCCACGGGGAAGAGAAGCATTGGGCACCAGTTCAATGGGACAGTCATAACTCCGATGAGGCAACGTCTCAGCCTCTCGTTTGCAGAAGACATCCGCAAAACTGGCATACTGAGAAGGTAGATCGGAGAGTGACTGAGGCAGAGGGGGCACAACAGGACGGACTTGTGACAGGCAATGGCTATGGCATCTGGAACCCCATTGAAGAACTTCTCCAGAACTCCAGTCGAGTGTCGGGGCGTGTAGATGGAGCCATGGCAGACCCAGCAGGATAGGATTGATAGCCTTGGATAGTACCAGGAAGGAGATCTGTTCTGAGTGAAGAGCTCCGACCCGTAATGTCACCGGCTCAGTGATGAGCATGATTGGATCAGGCAGCGGTAGACCATTCACAGAGGCAACTGCCAGGGGTCTCTCCAGACGGACTGTGGGTAGTTGAAACCGATCCACTAGATCTTGGTGGATAAAATTAGCAGCCGCTCCAGAGTCAAGATAGGCGGAGGAAGGATGTGATGCCTGTCCGGTGACGATGGCCACAGGTATCGATAATTTGGAAGGGGTTTTAACGTTTGGAGACGTTCCACCTAGAGTTGCCTCTCCAACCAACCCTAGGTACTGGAGTTTCCCGGTTTCTGTGGGCATTGACGCACAAAATGACCCTTGAGGCCGCAATACATGCAAAGTCCAGAGGAGCATCTGCGCTGCTTCTCCTGTTCAGATAACCGGACTCTGTCTACCTGCATGGGTTCCTCAGGTAGCGCACTAGGAGTGAACAATTGTGGTGTCTGGGCAGGGGGTGCTGGTCTGTGGACCCGGCTCTCCTGACGAACTTCTTGAGAGCGCTCCCGGATTCTCATATCAACCCGTGTGGCTAACAGGATGAGGGCATCCAAGGTAGAAGGAAGGTCGCGGGCTGCCAGTTCGTCCTTGATGTGAGAGGACAGTCCCTGCCAGAAGGTCGCCACCAGTGCCTCATTGTTCCATGCCAGCTCGGCCGCTAGGGTACGGAAGGAGATCGCATACTCCCCTACTGTGGAGCCTTCTTGCTTGAGGGTCAACAGAGTGGCTGCTGCAGAGGATGTTCGACCCGGCTCCTCGAACACGGCACGAAAGGACTGCAGGAACAAGGCTAGGTCCGCGGATACAGCTCCTTGTTGCTCCAAGATTGGGTTTTCCCATGCGAGGGCCTTGCCAGCGAGGAGGGAGATAATGAACGCTACTTTAGCCTCCTCGGAGGGGAAGAGATGAGGCCGTAGCCTAAAATGCACCGTGCATTGATTAAGAAATCCTCTGCATGCTCTGGGATCACCGTCATAGCGAGGAGGAAGAGGCAGAGGAACTGAGGATCCGGAACAAACAGGAGGAGCAACAGGCAGTGGCACGGCAACAGCTTCTGGAGGAAGATCCGGGGGTGGAACAGCGAGTAGATCCAGGCGGACCAGAATAGAATTCACCGCCTCAAGGAGTTGATCCTGACGAGTACGTAGGTCATGCATCTCCGTCTGAATTTTCTGTACTGGGGTCTTGGGCTGGCCAGCGGGTTCCATGGCCTGAGCGTACTGTCACGGACACTGGGTTTGTGGACCCACTAGGCCACTCCGCCGTAGCGGGGAGGCAGCTGACCGGGTCACAGTCTATGTGAAAGTAGATAGCAGACAGTAATGTTTAGGTACCTGAAATAGTCCGGGCGGTGACTGTGGCCTCAGCACGGATGGAGACAGGTGCGGAAAGTGGCGCCAGACGTGGCGGGCAGTATCCGATGAGCCGATGGCACTTGACGTGGCAGATGGCACTTGATGTGGCAGATGACACTTGACGTGGCAGATGTCACTTGACGTGGCAGATGGCACTTGACGTGGCAGATGACACTTGACGTGGCAGATGGCACTTGACGTGGCAGATGACACTTGAACACGGGTAGGCACAGGAACAATGCGGAATACAGGAACGGTAACAGGGCACGAGTAACAGCAGGAACGGGAGACACTAAGGGACCATTTGCGAGACAGACAGGGAAAGACTAACAACGCTCAGGCAAGGATCAGAAGGGCTGGGGCATTCTTATAGAGCAGGGAATCACGTGGGTTAATGATCATTGATTCCATGTGCACGCGCTGGCCCTTTAAGAGCGGGCGCGAGCGTGCGCGCGCACCCAACGGGACCCGGCCGGACGGAGCGGAAGCGAGCGCTGGCATCTCCTAGGAGGGAGACGGAGGCCAGCGCTTACAGATCCATGGCTGCGGGCGTCGGGAGGTGAGTGAACCCGACGGCCCGCGGCCATGGGCGCTACACCATCATACTCATAAACACAAGACCACAAGCTACAGTTCTCTGCCACTTCATTCATGTGCAATACCATCAGTTACCCCTGCCTGCCTTCTAGTTGCTGCCTGCCTTCTAGTTGCTGCCTGCCTTCTAGTTGCTGCCTGCCTTCTAGTTGCTGCCTGCCTTCTAATTGCTGCCTGCCTTCTAGTTGCTGCCTGCCTTCTAGTTGCTGCCTGCTTTCTAGTTGCTGCCTGCCTTCTAGTTGCTGCCTGCCTTCTTGTTGCTGCCTGCCTTCTAGTTGCTGCCTGCCTTCTAGTTGCTGCCTGCTTTCTAGTTGCTGCCTGCCTTCTAGTTGCTGCCTGCCTTCTAGTTGCTTCCTGCCTTCTAGTTGCTGCCTGCCTTCTAGTTGCTGCCTGCTTTCTAGTTGCTGTCTGCCTTCACCTATTTATTGCTATCAGTCAGATCCACATTCCTATTTCCTAAGGTCATCAATAACAGCAACTGTGACACTTTGGATCATGACTTATCTTCAATATAGTCCAAAACACTATTGAATCACAAAACCTCCTGCCTTCCGATCTGCAGAACCTAATACATCAGATTGCCTGCCTTCTCATCTTCCTAATGCCTGCCTTCTCAGTACCAGATTATCATCACCTGGTAAACTACAGGAGCACAGACAGCGTTTAAAACGGTCAGATGCCGCAGTGTGCCACTGTGATATTTATCATTTTCCGTGCCTGGATGATTGGGGCACAGAAGCGACAATTTATCCGGCATCTGCCAAATCCATCTCTACTTGTGCTGATCTGCCGAAAAGTAAAAAGTCATCATTTTTGTGTCCTCCTTACAGACTGTGTAAAGCTGCTGCTCCATTCATTATATACGACCACCAACACTTTACATCGTGTCAAGCGAGGAGGAACATGATTGTAAAGAGCATAAAGCCTCCTGCACTCACCTGACATTGCGTCTATCTACTCAAGATTAATGTAAGGAACCTCTGCACCTCCCAGTGCTCCTGCATGTAGTACAAGAGGAGATAAGGACCAGGTCCAGAATTAGGAATCTCACGTTCTTTAAGATGCTCCATTAACTACATACTCTTTAAAGGGAAGTTGTCATGATTTTATTTTTTTATTATTATATTAACGACACATACAGAGATGGAATACGGCAGCTACAATGCTTAGGGCACAATGAACGGCTCCTGTCCATTACCTCTGCTATCTGGCTCTGTACTGCGCAGACGCAGGTCAGAGTCACACAGCAGAGAAGCTGTGTGTAGGGAGATAGCAGGCACCATTATGAAGACCAGCTGCACTGCAGGTAAGGTGTGTGTCTCTGTCTGTCCCTCTCTCTCACAGAGCCCCACTCTCGTGACCCCCGACGGGCCCCCCCACCCGATGGGCCCCCCACGCCCCTCCTGACGCTAGATGTATTGTCAGTGTGGACGGTGTGCGGTGCTAAGCTTGTCAGATGCAGCAGTGCTGAGTGAGTGTGTGTGTGTCTGTGTAGCAGAGCTGAATGTGTGTGTCTGTGTAGCAGAGCTGAGTGTGTGTGTGTCTGTTTTACAGAGCTGAGTGTGTGTGTCTGTGTAGCAGAGCTGAGTGTGTGTGTCTGTGTAGCAGAGCTGAGTGTGTGTGTCTGTGTAGCAGAGCTGAGTGTGTGTCTGTGTAGCAGAGCTGAGTGTGTGTGTGTCTGTGTAGCAGAGCTGAGTGTGTGTGTGTGTGTGTGTGTGTGTAGCAGAGCTGAGTGTGTGTGTGTCTGTGTAGCAGTGCTGAGTGTGTGTGTGTGTGTGTGTGTGTGTGTGTGTGTGTGTGTGTAGCAGAGCTGAGTGTGTGTGTGTCTGTGTAGCCACACACAACCCCACCCACTGTTCTTTTATACGCAACACGTTTTTTAAAAACACTTGCGTAAAAAACTAACGGCTCGCTTTCCCATTGTCCCAACAGTTTTTTAAAACGTGTGTGTAAAAATCGCGTTGTATGTACTAGCAGCGCACTTTACCAATTATGTAAGTAAAAAGGGTAAGCAAGCATTTTTTTATTTGGTTTTCGGCACGTAAAATGTGCAAAAAAAATGTGTCAAATACACGCCGTGTGAACCTGTCAACTGAAAAGTCATTCACTTCACTATCATCATTCTAAGGGTATGTTCACACTCAAGGTTTTCAGCCGTTTTTCAGGCCGTAAACGTCCCGAAAAACGGCTGAAAAATGGGAAGCAGAATACCTACAAATATCTGTCCTCTGGTTTCAATGGGAAATACGGCGTTCTGTTCCAACGGGGCGTTTTTTTACGCGCCCGTTTTCCAGAAATGGCACGTAAAAAGACGCCCACCAAAAAGAAGTGCATACCACTTCCTGGGATGTTTTTGGAGTCGTTTTTCATTGACTCTATAGAAAAACAGCTCCAAAAATGGCCGTAAAAAATAACGGCAAAAACGCGAGTTTGATTCAAAAATGTCTGAAAATCAGGAGCTATTTTCCCTTTGTTTAGTATGCGTGTGAACAGAGCCTTAGCTTTTTGGTGTGTCCTTTAGCTTCTGCCAGCTGCAGAATCACACCCAAAATGGCAGCCGGACACTGCTTAGCAATTTGAAGACACCTTTTCCTGGCTTGTAGGGGTGGGGGGGGGGGTGAGATTCTCTCCCACATTTACGGCAGTCAGGTTGTTTTGCCTTATTCACCTTGCTGTAATTCTGGGAAGTGCTCCCTCTGGTGGCCAACATAGGAAAACATGTCAAATTATTATCTAATTTTTAATACTTTTTACCATGTGGAAGAAAAAAAAAACGACAGCAAAAAACGTAAAAATATAATAGAAATAAGTAACTTACTTAAAAAAAAAAGGTTTAATTCGCGACACATTCCCTTTAATGCCTAGTGGTGAATATCTGCCAAATTGAGCATATACAATGATATTCACATCAACTCCATGTTTCTGCACTATGACCACAGATTTTTCTCTGCTGAGATGTGTTACTGCATGCGAAAAAATAATTGCTGTACATTACAGGACCTCAACCACTGGCAGACTTTTCAATGTGCCACAAATATTGATGATTTTTTTCATAGACTTACATATAAAGCCACCAATATCTGCTAATGTATCAACATGCAATGGTGGTACATTGTAACTTAATACAAATGTTATTTTTTGACTATTGGCCCATAGAGCCTACCAATTATATATAGAAATCTCCCAGAGATTACAGCGACTATGTGTCATTACCAACCTTGGGGTTTAAAGATCAGACTTTTTGTCTCCCGTGCTCTAGTTGGCTGCACTCCGGATTTATTTAAGATTTTTTTCTGGATATCTCTGAAATACAGAGAAAACAATTCATACCTATGCAGTTATACTGTTTTCTTGCAATCCCAGGCCTGGACAATTCATGATTCTTCAAGAAATTACAGACCTTTCTGCCACATAATAAAAAAACAACAACAACAAACAGTATCCATGAGACTTCAAAAAACAAAGACCAACAATGAAGATAAACACAAAGAAAGCAGTAATTCAGCTGCACAACCGGTCGACAGAGCAATACCAGCCTAGTGTGAACACTCTCCAGAGAAGTCATCTCCGCTGCTCCAAACCCAACAAAGAACTGACACTTATAATATTGGAGGTAAGTAAAACAAGATAGTAACAAACAGATGAGCGGATACTGTATACTGGGATGACTTACTGTCTCTGGATCTCAATGACAGCTTCTATAAGTGATACTCCACAAGATCCTTCCTTCTGATTTCATCATTTCTGCGCCGCTGTCTACCAAGATATTATAGAAAAGAACTGAAGCTCCGTGACAATGTGACAGATCCCACCAGTGGAAAGTTAAAAGAGCTTCTTCAAACTTGGTGACAGGTCAGTCCTGCTTCATACACATTGTATTCTACTAAATGTTAATAGTCAGAGTTTGTTTTTTTATGCCTAGTTAAATAAGAAAATGACAAATATTTAGGGGCAGAATTATCAAAACTGGTGCACAGGAATAGTAGAGTCGTTTCTCATATCAACCTATCAGTATGGTGCTTTCATTTTCCAAAGAGCCTCTGAAAAATGAGAGGTGGACTCTGATTGGTTGCTATGGGAAACTTTTGCTTTGCACCAGTTTTGATAAATCTCCCCCCATAATGTTTATGGGTTTAACTGAAGAAACATAACAGAATAATCCCACCTAACAGCACTTGTGTTTGAGTATTTGTAACGTGTGCTCCATATGAAAAATGTCTGGTTTACTTACCCATAAACTAACATATTCTGTTCTATTCGTTCAGCAGATATAAATATATCATCAAGCGGAGATGTTTACCGGGAGTCAGAAAAACGTCATCTTCAGACCATCATCAACGCATCTCATCTACATCTTATTCACTGCAAAACATTTATGTGTTTACAATAAATAATCTCTATTCTTACTGTTTAATTTGTTGTGTTATATATAAATATAGTTATAATATTGTATCAAAATATAATAGTAGTTTAAGGAATTTTCCAAGAAAACCCCATCTTCAGTGTACAATACAACGCTGTGAAATATACTTGTCTCATCAATAGTCTCCCATTTCACCAGCTCGTCCCTCATGTGTCCCGCTACCAGCCGTCATATGTTAGGCCCCATGCACACGAACGTAAAAACGCCCGTAATCACGGGCCGTAATTACAGCCCGTAATTACCGGCCCATAGACTTCTATTGGCCACGGGTACCTCCCTGTATGCTTACGGGAAGGTGCCCGGGCCGTTAAAAAATATAGAACATGTCCTATTTTAGGCCTTAATTACGGCACGGGCAGCCCATTGAAGTCTATGGGGCTCCCGTAATTACGGGTAACGTTGCTAGGCGACGTCAGGGGATAGTCACTGTCCAGGGTGCTGAAAGAGTTAACTGATCGGCAGTAACTCTTTCAGCACCCTGGACAGTGACTTCCGATCACAATATAAATCAACGTGAAATCAAAGTTCATACTTACCCAGAACTCCCTGCTTCTTCCCCCAGTCCGGCCTCCCGGGATGACGTTTCAGCCCTTGTGACCGCTGCAGCCAATCACAGGCCAATCACAGGCCAATCACAGGCTGCAGCGGTCACATGGACTGCCGCGTCATCCAGGGAGGTCGGGCTGGATGTCAAGAGGGGGACGCGTCACCAAGGCAATGGCCGGGTAAGTAGGAATTTCTTTTACTTTTACCTCGGAAAGGGCTGCCCCTTCTCTCTATCCTGCACTGATAGAGAGAAGGGGCTGCCGATTGGTGCAGTGCAATTTTGCAGCAAAAACGTGCCTGTAAATACGGGTGGAATACTGGTGACACCGAACCCGTATTTACGGGCACGGGTCCGTAAATACTGGTGCAATACGGGTCGAATACGGGTGACCCGTATTTACGGAAGGAAAAAAATAAGTTCGTGTGCATGAGGCCTTAGTACTGGAATAGCCATCTATGTTATAAGGTCGTAGCGGTGCCAATTGTTGATGGATTCTTTTCGCAGCTTGTCAGCCCGTTTCGGCGTCCCCCTTTCCGAAGAAAAAACTGAGGGCCCTACTACAGTGTTGTCTTTCCTTGGTATTGAGATTGACTCTTCGGAGATGGTTTTCCGATTAAAGGCTGATAAAGTTTTAAAATTGCGCTCGCTTTTGGCAGCGGCCATTTCAGCTAAGAAATTACAGCTCCGTCAGGTTCAGTCCTTGTTAGGTCTTTTAGTGTTCGCCAGTAGAGTCATGCCCATGGGGCGTATCTTTTCGCGTCGCTTGTCGTTGGCTACGGCCGGCGTTCGGTTGCCAACTCACTACGTGCGCGTCACCGCCGCCCTGAGGAGTGATTTTCAGGTATGGTTGACTTTTCTCTCTGATTTCAACAGGCGCACCTACTGGAGGTCACCTACTGTGTCCAATCAGGAGATTCACTTGTTCACGGATGCGGCGGGAAACGCCGGGTTTGGGGCTATATTGGGCTCTTCCTGGTGTTCGGCTCCATGGCCTGATTCATGGCGCCTTCGGGGCTGGTGCAGGAATTTAACATTGCTGGAAATGTTCCCTATCATAGTTGCAATTGAATTGTGGGGTGTTAAGTTAGCTAATTCATCCATGGTGTTTTGATCAGAATATGCAAGCGTGGTCCACGCGGTGAACCATTTGACTTCCTCTTCCATGCCGGTGGTGGTTCTACTTAGACGTCTGGTACTTAGATGCTTGCAGCACAACATTCAGTTTCGGGCGCGACATATTCCAGGTGTTCAAAATAATGTTGCTGATGCCCTTTCCCATTTTAATTGGCAGGTTTTCCGTTCCCTCTGCCCGTGGGCGGACTTGGAAGGGGCCAGCTGCCCGGATACACTGTGGAGGATGCTGGATCTCAGCTGGTCCCGCTCGTAAGGTCATCTCTCGCTTCGTCTACCTGGGCTACATACAGTAAGCCGTGGAATGAGTGGTTGGATGTTGTTGGGGTCCGTCCCCTGGGTCCTGACGACGCTACCCTACGTGTGTATGTTTTGGAGTACTTGTCTAGGTTATATGACCGTGGGGTCTCGGGTGCGGTAGCGCAGCGTAACCTTTCAGGTCTGCCATTTTTCTTTAAATTGCGCGCATGGTCAGATGTAACCAAATCCTTCTTTATTGCGCAAGCTATCAAAGGTTGGAAGAAGTCCGCAGTTAAAAGAGAGGCCCAACGCCCGGTTTCATTCCCAATTCTCATTAAATTGTTACAAGCCCTGGAACATATTTGTTCTTCCCCTTTTGAAATATCGTTGTTTACAGCGGCCTTTGTTTTGGCCTTTTTTGGGGCATTACGTATCTCGGAGTTGATAGCAACGTCGGCCACCTGGCCTGGCGGTTTGTTGGCAGACGATGTTGCATTGTCCAATTCAGGGGTTCGTTTCCGCATTCGGAAGTCAAAGACAGACATTTTTGGCAAAGGGTGTTGGGTATCTTTGAAACCGGTTCCCGGTCCGGCATGCCCTGTCCGGGCTGTTGGACTTTATATAAATGTTCGTGCGTCAGGTACGCAATTCTTGTCACATGCCAATGGTAATCCACTCACTAGGTTTCAATTCACGTCTATATTTCGCTCAGCATTAACTCATGCTGGCTTTCCCCACAAGGAATTCGAAACACATTCGTTCCGTATTGGAGCCGCTACCACGGCCAGTGGTTTGGGCTTATCTGTTGAGAAGGTGCGACGCATTGGGCGGTGGCGCTCTGACTGTTTCGCCGGTTATATCCGTCCGGATTTGATTTTGCAATAACTTTGGATTGTTTTCGTTCTAGGTTCACGCCCCGTTATACGGATACTTGGTCATTCTTATGTTTTTTGGGCAGAACGAAGGAGGTATCTCGCTGGGTCTGCTGGGAGCCGACGTTCACTGGAGGGATTTACGAGGCCTGAGGTGGCTGGATGTCTTGCCGGAAGTGCTGGCTATAAGCGGTCAAAGAGTCGGTCCTACGGTACTGGTTATCCATGTCGGGGGGAATGACCTATGTTCCGTTCGCTTGGGTGAGTCATAGCGCTGATTCAGTCCGACTTGGAGAGGTTTACTTAGTTTTTTAACGAATTGGTGCTGGTGTGGTCCGAGGTCATTCCCAAGGTCAGTTTGGCATGGGGCCCGTGATGAGGCGGCAATTGAAAGGGGCAGGAGGCTGCTTAACACCAGGGTGTCCAGGTATGTCAGGGCTGGTGGAGGTGTGGTAATTAGGCACCGGCAGTTGAAAGGTGATAACCGGTGTCTGCTGCTGCCAGACGGGGTACACCTCACTGATATCGGGTTGGATATCTTTTTGTCCGGGCTCCAGGATGGTATGGAGGAGGCTCTGTTTCGGTTGACCGGAGGTCGTGGGGGAGGAGGTGTGTGCAGTTAAGGATGCCCACCCTCCTCGTGGCGGTATTTGTGGAAAATACGACCTACATGCCCTGCCTTAGGCGGGCTGGCATACGGGTACATTAATAATGGTTTACAGTTGTATATTTTGAAAATATTAAATTAATAAATAAATAAAGCTGTGGCCGACCTTCCGTGTCAACCCACGTTTAAAAGTTCAGTGGCAGTTTGGCTGGTTATTTATGGTAAAAGCTTTTAGTCTAACCTAGCGTGATAGAAGGGTATATGCACACAGTCCATTTTTTCACATTTTACATTACCGTTTACCGATTTGTAATAAGGACAGGTTCATGAATCATCCCCATTGTTTTGTAGTTCATAAAATGCTGTACTGCTGAAGGGCACATGCACATTGGGATATCTCATGTATCTATGTTTCCTTTTCCGTGTTTTGTTTTTTTAACTGGTTTTCGGATGACATATTTCCAATTGTACAAAAAAAGAGCAAGGAGCAATATTAACAGACAGAAGAAGACTTGGTCACATTGTAAAGAGAGATGTGGGCAGCTGTTTGGGCAGCACTTCACGTGTTTTAGGCATCTTGTCTTCCAAATAATAAGAAGGAATTAACAAGAATAGTGCAACCTTTGTCTTTTAACCATTTAATCATATAGCCAAATCTATGTGGGAGAGTGATTCAGATCTTTTCCAGTGCATCGCTTTTAAAGGGGGTTTCCAAGACTTCAACAATTATGGCCTATCATTAGGATGGGCCATCAGTGCTTGATCAGTGGAGGTTGGACCCCCACTGATCAGCAGAATGAAAAAATGCTCCAGCAATTGCCACAAGCCTATAGTAGTTAAAGTGTAGCTAAACATTTCACAAACTTCTGACATGTCATAGTGACATGTCAGAAGTTTGGATTGGTGGGGGTCCGAGCACTGAGACCCCTACCAATCGCTAGCCTGATAATACCAGCCTGTGGCCTAACCGTCGTTTCAGATGGCCAGGTACTGAATCGTATTTGACTCTTCCCGGTATCCTGGCGGCAGTGGGAACCGGGGTAATAATAGGGGTTGGTTAGTGATAGCCTTGTTACTGGCTAATGCTAAGCCCCAGCCTTAGTAATTGAACGCTGTCAATCAGACAGCAGCCCTAAGGCCATAATAAAGTATTAAAAAAAACAGACATAAGATTTTTTTTTATTGAAATCAAAACTTCCCCATGCAACCCTCTCATAATTTTTTTTTTAAAAGTAGATCATTGAAGTAGTCCAATGAATCTACGGAGTAGTCCAAACGGTCCAGCGGAACCTACCAAAAAAAAGTTAGCAGTATCAAATTTTAAAAAATAAATACATTTGCCACAATAGAAACCCCTGCTCCGCCGTTTGCTCTTGTAGGCCACAGCCTGGTTTAGGCCTGAGGCCTACAAGAGATCGGGAGCACGCTGATGACGTCAACTGCCCGGCACGATGACGTCACTGCATCATGCCGAACACGCCGGGCCACTGAACTCGGTTAAAAATCATAAGTCAATTAGGTAATAAAAAGGGGGCATAGAAGATGTTAAACCATTTTCAGTGATAATGCTGCGTTGCTGATCTATGATACTAAAGTAATACAGTAAGAAGAATTCTTTAAATCTTTTCTATACATTAAATAGCACTTTACAAATAAACAACAAATGTTTTCCTATTTAAAAAAATGTATATATTGCGTGTTTGTTGTGTAAAGCCAGTAATGAGAAAACTGATAGATGGGGGGGGGGGGGGGGGGGGGCATCTTTTTATAGTTCACCTCAGGCAGCAGAGGGGCTAGGTTCACCCCTGGGCGCCTGCCCTTATATATGGGCGAGCTCGAACTCCGCCTTGACCCTAAATAGGCCCTTTACAGCCCTAATCCTGTACTCCTTGAACGTCTTAAACGTCCATGTGATGTTACACGGACCTATATAATTCAATGTGTCCGTTCACACGGCCGTTGTTTTAGCGGACTGTCTGAAAGGTCCTATTTTTTCACGCGTTCCCTCCATAGACTCTAGGAGCACAGATGCACCTCGGATGTGACAAACGAACGTTTTTTACGTCCGAGATACGCAACGCCTGTGTGAATCTAGCCTAAGGGTATGCTCACACGACAGCGTCCGTAACGGCTGAAATTACAGGGATGTTTCCGCCTGAAAACATCCCCGTAATTTCAGCCGTAACGGCATGTGCAGGCGCTTGAACGCCGCGTCCATTACGGACGTAATTGGCGCTGCTATTCATTGGAGTCAATGAATAACGGCTCCAATTATGGCCAAAGAAGTGACAGGTCACTTCTTTGACGCGGGCGACTATTTACGCGCCGTCATTTGACAGCGGCGCGTAAATATACGCCTCGTGTGAACAGACAAACGTCCGCCCAGTGCTTTCAATGGGCAGATGTTTGTCAACACTATTGAGGCGCTATTTTCGGACGTAATTCGGGGCAAAAACGCTTGAATTACGTCCGTAATTAGTGCGTGTGAACATACCCTAAGAGGTCGCATTCACTTCAATGGGAGAAAGCTGTAATACTGTGAACTGCTGCTACGGGTGTGTCAGCGATTCACAGTGTGAGGAGTAAAGGAAATGAAGGGGAAGCAGTGCTTCAAAACAACTGTTTGACGGGAGGAGTGGGAGTCGGACCCCAACTGATCAGATATTGATGACCTATCCTGAGGATAGGCAATCAATTGTTCATAGAATTGTGCCCGCCATACCAAATTACTCATAAAACTGTCAACCAGATAGCAGTAATCAGAAAACAATCTCACAGCAGTGCCAACAGAGTAATTTTTTTTAGATTACTGCCAGGCACATTGCCCCTGTCTACAGAACAAAATATTTGTCTCTATTCGTGTAAAGATCACAGTCGTTGGGGGTGCGATCGTGACCACGCTCGAAGGGTAGAGTGCCCAACTTTGATCCTCCCAGGCTGCCACATCAGGCCTTGGAAAAGGTTTGCCCCACAGTGCATACGAGGTACGAATCGGCGCTCGTTTACCGGCAGAAAAATGCCATTGTAAAAGGACCCTTGTTGAGCACTGTTATCTGAGCAATGTATAGCACTGGTATTTAAAGAGGCTCTGTCACCAGATTTTGCAGCCCCTATCTGCTATTGCAGCAGATCGGCGCTGCAATGTAGATTACAGTAACGTTTTTATTTTTAAAAAAACGAGCATTTTTGGCCAAGTTATGACCATTTTTGTATTTATGCAAATGAGGTTTGCAAAAGTACAACTGGGCGTGTTTAAAAGTAAAAGTACAACTGGGCGTGTATTATGTGCGTACATCGGGGCGTTTTTACTACTTTTACTAGCTGGGCGTTGTGTATAGAAGTATCATCCACTTCTCTTCAGAACGCCCAGCTTCTGGCAGTGCAGACACAGCCGTGTTCTCCAGAGATCACGCTGTGTCGTCACTCACAGGTCCTGCATCGTGTCGGCACCAGAGGCTACAGATGATTCTGCAGCAGCATCGGCGTTTGCAGGTAAGTCGATGTAGCTGCTTACCTGCAAACGCTGATGCTGCTGCAGAATCAACTGTAGCCTCTGGTGCCGATGTGTCCTCGCTCGTCTGACACGATGCAGGACCTGTGAGTGACGTCACAGTGTGATCTCTCGAGAACACGGCTGTGTCTGCACTGCCAGAAGCTGGGCGTTCTGAAGAGAAGTGGATGATACTTCTATGCACAACGCCCAGCTAGTAAAAGTAGTAAACACGCTCCGATGTACGCACATAATACACGCCCAGTTGAACTTTTACTTTTAAACACGCCCACTTGGACTTTTGCAAGCCTCATTTGCATAAATACAAAAATGGTCATAACTTGGCCAAAAATGCTCGTTTTTTAAAAAAAAAAACGTTACTGTAATCTACATTGCAGCGCCGATCTGCTGCAATAGCAGATAGGGGCTGCAAAATCTGGTGACAGAGCCTCTTTAAGCTGTTTATTATCCGTGCACTCTATAGAACTATTATTTTGTGCACTGTATAGTAATATTTTGTGGATTGTATGGCATTGTAATCATTATCTTGTGCATTGTGTGGCATTATTATTATTTTGTGCACTGAATGGCATTATTATTATTTTGTGCATTGGTGGTATTATTTGGACCTGCAGGGAATATGTACCCAGTTGCCTCCCCAGGTTGTGATCCGGCCCTGTATATGAGTTTGTGTATTTGGAAGGAACGCAGCTGTCCCGGCAAGTCTAATAAAATGTAACCTCCAGATTCAATGGCTTTATTCACAATCTTTTTTTATGGCGAAATCCTGCAAACAAGGAATCCTTCTATAAAGAGATTTGTATTCACGTTGTTCGTATGGAAATTCATATTTCAGCTTTTTTGAGGCAGATCTAAGCTCAGCTCGTAGCGTATGAGTAATATAGGTCCCTGAGGTCTCGTTCAGACACATATGCCGTATTACTGAAGTAAAGGGGACACCACGGAAAAGCTTTTAGCTCTGAAATATCTTAGATGGTAATTGACTTACAGCGTCCACACCAGTACATGACTCAGTAGCGGGCGTTGCCAGTTATTGGCGGCGGTGATGGCAGAAATCACTTCCAAATAAGTGGAAAACTGAATATTTTGCTATTTTTAAAGATGTAATGAGGTTTATATCCGCCCGTCATGTCACTCTGCCAAACAATGTTTACCTTTAGTCATAAGGAAGAAAAGCAGTTCTCACAAGTAGGCACAAAGATGGTGGGCAGAGTGGAAGAGGGGGTGGGGGTGGGGGACATCATTGAGATTGGCGCTTTTTCCTGGGACACAAAGGGTCAATAACTGCACCCAGGGGGATGTCCATGATTCTGCAGTGCGCAAAGTTAAATTATTGTCAACTTCAATGGCTTGTACAGGATTAGGAAATCATAGCTGCTTTCTTCCAAAAACAGTGCCATTCTTGTCCACAGGTTGTGTGAGGTATTGCAGCTCAGCCACATTAACTTGCATTCAATGGTGCCGAGCTGCAATACCAGACACGACCCATGGACAGGTGTGGAGCTATTCCTGAAAGAAAGCAGCAATATATTTTCTGATCCAGTACAACTCATTTAAAGGCATTTTCCAGGCAACACAAAGTCAAATTTAGTTGAATGATAGAATACGTGCATAAATACAGTTATATGTCAATTAAGTCTATTCATTGTAAAACGAAAAGTTCTACAACTTTTTAATATACTTTAATCTTTAATTCTTCATAATTCTCAATAGCTTTGCTTGCTGTCAGTGAACAGGAACATTCTTGTTAAAACCCAAAGGTCTGAAACCTGTCCTGATCATGACACATGCACTGGATTGTTAAATGAGCTAGAAAATCTTCTTTCTCATAAAAACAATTGCATCCTACTATTGTATATACAGTAATAATGTATTGTTTCCGTAGGACCATTAAATATTTATAGCCAAGGTGTGAACTTGTCCTTAGGATAGACCATTAATATTAGATTGCTGGAAGTCCGACTCTCAGCACCTCCGCTGTTCGCTGTTTGAAGGGGGCGCTTCATTGTTTTCCAGGCACAGCTCTGCAAAAAATCTTTGTGGGGTGGAATGGGGAAAACAGCAATTCCTCCATTATTTTTGGTTTTTATGTAGTTCACTGTGCAGTAAAAACAACAAGTTACCTTTATTCTGCAGGTCAATACGATTACGGCGATACCAAATTAGTTTTTTCGTATTTTACTACTTTTACAAACAAAACACTATTTGTAAAAAAAAAAAATTGTTTAGTGACGCCATTTTTTGAGAGTCACAACGTCTTTATTTTTAACTCAATTGTGGTGAGGGCTTATTTTTACGCCTAGAATTATGCCTGAAAAAACGGCTCCATTACGCCTACCAACATCTGCCCATTGCTTTCAATGGGTTTTACGATGTTCTGTTCCCACGAGGTGTAATTTTACACGTCGCAGTCAAAAGACGGCGCGTAAAAAGACGCCTGCGTCAAAGAAGTGCAGGTCACTTCTTGGGACGTTTTTAGAGCCGTTTTTCATTGACTCCATTGAAAAACAGCTCCAAAAACGTCTGTAAAATACGCAGCGAAAAATGTGAGTTGCTACAAAAACGTCTGAAAATCAGGAGCTGTTTTCAGGTGAAAACAGCTCCGTAAATTCAGACGTATTTTGCTAAGCCGTGTGAACGTATACCCTTACAGTAATATGATCGCTTTATTGCTTTTTCTTCCTTTCACCCTATATATAACCCAGCGTCTTATGTATAGTGTCCGTGGTAGTTTTATTTTTTGGCTTTGTGTTTGCTGCCCCCTACTGCCTTGTATAGGTATAACAATTTCTGCTGACTGACAGCTGCACTAGTGAAATAGTTGCAGCATCCCAGAAGATACCCTTCTGGTTCCCTGTTATTTGTATGTCATGCATTGTATGTGTTTTACATGTCTTTATTATTTTTCACACAGTGTGCTGTTCACCAGCTGAAGAGAAGGATGAAGGTATCAGTGGGGAGCCACTAGAGGGTGCATTGTACATCTAGCATTGTTTGAAAAGGGGGTGGAGCCTGGCTACAGCCCTAGAGCCTCACTCTGACTCTGTCTCACAGTCTGCACAGGGGAGTCGGGTCGTGTCTGTGAGGGGACACACATGTCTGCTAGCTGCTCTGACACAGCAGATTAATACAATCCTTTCAACTGGCAACAGGTCTCAGCACCTGCAGCCCAATGCAAGAGGAGGAACAGTAAGGAGATTGTAACCAGCATATCATCTCTATCATCACCACAGCAAGTATTATTTAGCTGAAAAGCTGTCTGTCTGTTTCTGAGGAGAAGTCTATATAATATTGGGCCTCAGAACTCCTGCTGGCGCTGTTACCGGTTCTGCCGCACGCCACAATTAATATAGGAAGTGTCTATCAAGTCACTCAACTACAACCCTCATCACTGAGAAAAGTGAGTTCATTTATTACACACGCTGCTGGAAAAGTGAATGATTTCTAGATATAGCTGGACAATTGAAACCCTCATTGGTCACCCACTGGTCCCTTCTTCCCCTCAACTGCTGAAGTGGACAGAAGATAACGTGCCTCCATTTTGGAAGACTGTATAAAGTTCTTCAGTAAACGTGAGTTATTCAAATCCCCTGTGTCGTCTGGTCCCTGCACTGCATAACATCAAGGGCACCCCACATACCACCTTGCCAGGCGCACACATACTACTACCACCATCACGGGAGTTGCTACGGGGGAAAAGACTATCACCACCATCATCCATAGTGCAGCCCCCCCTGTCACTGTGCCAGCCCGAGAAGGAGCGAGGGAGGAGAGGTAGAGATTCCTACAGATACCTCAGGCCATACACCGTGCACTTCACTACTGCTCCCATCCTCCTGGGAAGCTCTTCCTCGTGGTTGCTGCATATAAACTTTGGCGTCACGAACAGGATACGTTTAAATCTCATGTGGGCCCCAAACCAGAGAGACTTTGTCCCAAAGCCCTGGTCCCCACCGTACAAAGCTGCAACCGCAGCTGCAAGAGACTATTTCAGCCCCAAAAGGGGTTAAAATCACTGTTTCCCGGCAGTTCCAGCCCAAAAGGGGTTAATCCGCCATTTTACCTCACAAACTGCTGCGTCACAGTTCCACTTACCCGCTCCAGACAGGTTAACCTGCGGCGCCAGTCTAGCGCCACCATCTGGATGATTATAGGAACTCACAATATCCAGCACAGGCAAGAGGGAACGGCCGAAAACTGCTAGGCGCCGCCATCTTGGAGGAGTGAAGCCTCTGCACGGCACCTCCACCGCGGATCCCCTGCAACCAGCAACTCTCCCAAAAACATCACAGGAGAGCAACGGAACAGCCCGGTAACAAAGTACAGCCCAGAGGGAAGCAACAGCATACCATCGGTGAGTCCCGATTCAATTGGCCATCAAGTTAACCCCTGCTGTACCACCACCGGTGCCCAATAAAAAGGCCGGGAGCATCCTGGACATCACTCCGGACCCAATAAAAAGTCCGGGAGCACCTTTAACAAGACCCCCGACTCAGTTAAAAGTCCGGGAGCGCCAATAATAGACATTGGAAAAATTTAAAGGGACAGTAACAATGTCGGACTCAAGTGACACGGAAGAGCCCGGTCTCAGCACGGTCACTACACCGGCCATGACAGAAAGAACAACACCTGCTGCAGCACCCTGCATCATGCCGCTGTCCATGCCCTACTATGCAGGGGCCCCATGGCTGCCCCACTACAAAGGTGAACCACACACCTTAAAAGACTTTAGAAAAAAGATGCTTGCCATGTTCCGCCTCTACCCCATTCCAGAAGAACAGAAGGTAGAGATCTTAATGGGACAACTACAAGATGTGGCCCTAAAAGAAGTGGAGTCCTGGCCACGTATCCAAAAGAAGGCTGTGGATCAGATCCTGGTCCAGCTACGTACCACCTTTGAGCCCAAATCCATCTCTGAGCTCAGGATGAGGTTCATGGACAGAGTTCAGCAACCAGGTGAGACACTCCGAAATTTTGCTCTTTCCTTACAGGAGACCATGAGGGCCATGATACAAGCCGACCCCCATGAGGCTGAAAAAGCAGACAGAATCCTGAGGGAGCAGTTCATTGAAGGAGTCGCCTCAGATTCCATGAGTCATCAACTACAAATGATGTCCGTCCAGAACCCTGACAGCACCTTCCATGAGTTTAAAGAACTGGCCATAGAGGTACTAGAAAGAAGGCCCAGAAGAAGAACAGTCAGGGCTACCACCCCTCTTAAAGAGGCAGAAGAGGAACCTGCCCCAGTAGCACCACATCCAACACCTTGCAAGCCCATCACCTACCAGGCTACACAGGCTCAAATCACAGCTGGAGGAGATCAGTACCAAGATCAACTGAAACTCATTGCCAAAAGCCTGGAGCAAGTCTGCCAACGACTGGAGAATCTAGAAGCCAGCTCTCCAGTAAAATGTGAGCTGCCAACATCTAGAGACAGTTATCCAAATAGTCCTAGCAAGGGCTACCGCAATAGTCCCAACAAAACGTCGACAGATCGCTTTGATGAACATGGGAGACCTGCCTGCAGACACTGCCATAAGATAGGTCACCAAGAACGTCAATGCTGGGCGTTAAACGGACGTCTCCCGAGGCAGAGGACCATTCCTCGGGAGGAGAAATAATAGGTCCCAAAGATCCAAAATGGCTGCCACGGTTTGTCGGACCTCGTCCAGAAGTTACCATCCGCATCAATGGAGTACCATTTGCTGCCCTCCTGGATACGGGATCCCAAGTGACAACCATCCAGCAGGCCGCCTTTGAACAACACTGGAGTGGCGAGATCCTGATGCAACCTCCAGAAGCCTGGTTAGACGTCATCGCTACCAACGGCCAGTCCCTACCTCTGCACGGGTACTGGGAGCCTACTGTCCAAGTGGGAGGAGTGCACTTACCTCAGCAAGGAGTCCTCGTGATCAAAGTTAAAGATCAAGGACAACCCACAGTAATTCTGGGAATGAACATCCTAAAGCACTGCTATGGAGAAATGCTAGAGGCCCTACGACAATCCGTCCCCACGGCTTCCCAGGCTGCCCAGAAGGTAATACACAAGACCATCCGTGTACTGGCTGCCCAACAGCGATTCACCAACGCCAGAGGAGAGATCTGCAGAGCTCGCATCAAGGACCACCATCCAGTAACCCTAAAACCTGGCACAGAAACACTGCTATGGTGTCGGGCCCGTTCAGGCCTACAAGGACTTGACTACCAAGCCCTAGTGGAACCAATACCACTAGATGAACATCCAATGGTTATGGCTGCCCGAAGTTTAGTGACTGTGGTCGAAGGGAAAGTACCCATCCGTCTTCTCAACTTAGGAGACCATTCAGTAACCCTGAGGAAGTACTACCCTGTAGCACAGCTGTCCCAACTCAGTGTGCAAGACCTGGTGGACATTCCAACTGTCACCGCTAAACAGGCTGCACAGCAACTAAAGACGTCAGAAGAAGCACCAGAAACACCCTGGTGGGGAGAAATCCATGTGGGAACTGCAACAACACCTGCCTACCAGATCCAAGGAGTACTTGAAGTGGCTCAGGATAACCATGAAGCCTTCAGTAAGCATCCTCTGGACCATGGGAGAGCAAAAGACATTGAGCACACTATTCCCACTGGTACTCATCCTCCCATTAAGGAAAGACACAGGCCTATACCACCTGCCCTATACCAAGACGTGAAGCAGATGGTCCACGACATGAAAGAGGCTAAAGTCATCCAAGAAAGTCACAGCCCCTGGGCTGCACCACTAGTTCTTGTCAGGAAGAAAGATGGCAACCTTCGCTTCTGTGTGGATTACAGAAAAATTAATAACATTACCCACAAGGATGCCTATCCTCTTCCAAGGATTGAAGAATCTCTGACAGCCCTGGGATCAGCTGCCTACTTCTCTACACTGGATCTCACAAGTGGTTACTGGCAAGTACCAATGTCTCCAGCTGATAGGGAGAAGACAGCCTTCACCACCCCAATGGGCTTATTCGAGTTCAATTGCATGCCCTTCGGACTGTGCAATGCTCCTGGAACATTCCAAAGGCTGATGGAAAGATGCCTAGGTCACAGGAACTTTGAGACTGTGCTCCTATACCTGGATGACGTCATAGTCTACTCCAAGTCCTATGAAGATCATCTCAAGCATCTAGCTGAAGTGTTCCAGGTCCTAACCAAAAATGGCTTAAAAATCAAACCCTCCAAGTGTCACCTCCTCCAACCTCAAGTCCAGTACTTGGGACATATAGTGAGCGCAGAAGGCATAAAGCCAGATCCTGAGAAGATAGCTGCTGTCCACAATTGGCCTACACCTACCACTGTGAAGGAAGTAAGAAGCTTTCTCGGATTTGCCGGGTACTACCGGAGATTCATTCCTCATTTTGCCCGCATCGCTGAACCGCTACAAGAACTCTTGAGGGGGCACCCTAAAGAACACTTGAAGAGGAGAATTCCCATTAACTGGAAAGAAGAACAAGAAATTGCCTTCCAGTTACTAAAAAGATTATTGACTGAACCACCCATTCTGGGCTACCCAGATTACAGCCTGCCCTTCCATCTTTACACAGATGCAAGCAACCAAGGACTTGGTGCAGTGCTAGCCCAACAACAAGGAGACAAAGAAAGAGTGATCGCCTATGCAAGTAGAGCACTCAAAGGAGCTGAAAGAAACGATCAGAACTATAGTTCCTTCAAGCTGGAGTTCCTTGCATTGGTCTGGGCCGTCACAGAGAAGTTTAAGGACTACCTTGCCGCTTCTTCCTTCACTGTCTTCACAGATAACAACCCGCTAGCACACCTGAACACCGCAAGGCTGGGAGCCTTAGAACAGAGATGGGCTTCACGATTAGCAAATTACAACTTCGTGGTCAAATACAGAACAGGCAAGTCCAACATCAATGCGGATGCCTTGTCCCGCCTGCCTACAGGAGAAGACCCGGAGAATCCTGATGATGACAACCACAAAGAGGAAGTAGAGATGCCTGCATTCTACAACCGCTTTGCAGATCCTGATGCTATCAACAACAAAACCCAGGTACATTGTTCTTCCCAACAGGCCAAGAAGCAGTCACCAGAACAAGAACAATGGGCCCTGTTGCAAGCTGAGAGCAGAGTGATTGGAGATATCCTAGACTACCTGGATACCAAAAAAATACCCATTAGAATCCGCCGAGGCAACACAGACCCAGAACTACTTCGCCTTTGGAGACAAAGGAAACGTCTCTTTGAAGAGAATGGTCTGCTGCTGAGGAGAGTGCTGGATCCCATCACCAGTAATCGGCTGCACCAAATTGTCATCCCAAGGAGAGATGCCAAAGTTGTCCTTGAGGCATACCACAACAAGTCTGGACACTTTGGAGTTCAAAAGACAGAAGCTACAATTCGCAGAAGATTCTATTGGATCGGAATTAGAGGTGATGTCGAGAAATGGTGTCAAGAATGTACTGCTTGTGCCTTAGCAAGAGGAGAGAAGCCAAACCAAAAGGCCCCTCTGCATCCTATCGTGAGTCATCGACCGCTGGAGATCGTGGCCATCGACCATGTGAAAATGGAACCAAGTAGAACAGGATACACTTATGCCATGACCATCATCGACCATTACACCAAATTCACAGTCGCAGTACCAGTAAAGGACTTGACAGCAAAGACCACCGCTGCAGTCTTCCTAAAAACTTTCCTTCTACCCTATGGCTGTCCTGAGAAGATCTTGACAGATAGAGGTTCTGCATTTGAATCCCAACTATTTCAGGAACTTTGTCAGCTGTACAACTGTAAGAAACTAAGAACAACCGCTTACCATCCCCAAGGAAATGGGTTGTGTGAGAAGATGAACCAGATTCTGATTGAGATGCTCAGAACTTTACCGCCTCATCAGAGAGCTGTCTGGCCAAATCATTTGCCTGAGTTGGTGTACATCTACAACAACACTATGCAAGCCTCCACAGGTTACACCCCATACTTCCTATTGTTCGGAAGACAAGGAAAGCTGCCTTCAGACATTTCATTGAATGTGTCCGTTCCAGATGACTTGAACCCTCTACCAACCACAGAGTGGGTGAGTGAACACCAAAGACGCATGGCTGATGCAAATGAAATTGTTGAAGCTAGGATGGAAGAAGCGAGAAAGAAGCAACAACATGATTATGACCAACATGCTAATGCTAAACCCTTTCAAGTTGGAGACCTTGTCTGGTTGAAAAACTTTCAAAGAACCAGCAAATTGGACACTAAGTGGGAAAGAATCCCTTATACCATCAAGGCTGTCCCATACCAAGGAACAGATATCTATGAGATCCAAAGAGATGGTAAACAACCGCAAATTGTCCACCGTAACAGGCTTAAACTGTGCCTACTAGATCAACAGTTGCCTACCATTGAACAGGAAATATCAATTGAAGAACCAGTTGCAATTGATCTACCAGAAGTAACTGAAGCTATTGAAGCAACAACTACTGAGTCCTCAACTCAAGAGCAACACTTGGACATAAAGAACCCACTGAGTTGGTGGTTTACCCCAATTTTGTCATTCCTTGCACCTGATCCTACACCTACAGTGTCTACAACTCACACAGAGGACAGATCACATCATGTACCTGCTGTTGTTGTACCTGAACCTGTCAGGAGATCAGAGAGAACCACTAAAGGAGTGAAACCAGTTCGCTATAGGGATTGAATATAATTGCAAGTAGGAAACAAGAAAGACTCTTATGTTCTAGAGCCCCTTCTTCATTTCTTCATTTATTCCTATCCAAGTTAGGCCGAAGCCTACCAACCCTTGTTACGTTCAAGAGGGAATATCCCCATAGACTCTGACGTACCAGAGCCCCTCATATCCTAAGTGCCATAAACTGTTGGACACTGCCGCTCATCTTGACTTGAGACTTCTGCCCCTCATTTTCCAACTGTTACAGAAGAAATCTTCGCCCCTATTCCCCCTTCGAGAGTCAAGAATACAGGAATACAATGTTATTAAAATGTTTGCATTTCATGTTAACCCTTTTTACATCTTTTAGGCTGTTCATATCCAAGAAAACGACGAGGACGTCTTGTCTTAAGTCCGGGAGTATGCAGCATCCCAGAAGATACCCTTCTGGTTCCCTGTTATTTGTATGTCATGCATTGTATGTGTTTTACATGTCTTTATTATTTTTCACACAGTGTGCTGTTCACCAGCTGAAGAGAAGGATGAAGGTATCAGTGGGGAGCCACTAGAGGGTGCATTGTACATCTAGCATTGTTTGAAAAGGGGGTGGAGCCTGGCTACAGCCCTAGAGCCTCACTCTGACTCTGTCTCACAGTCTGCACAGGGGAGTCGGGTCGTGTCTGTGAGGGGACAGACATGTCTGCTAGCTGCTCTGACACAGCAGATTAATCCAATCCTTTCAACTGGCAACAGGTCTCAGCACCTGCAGCCCAATGCAAGAGGAGGAACAGTAAGGAGATTGTAACCAGCATATCATCTCTATCATCACCACAGCAAGTATTATTTAGCTGAAAAGCTGTCTGTCTGTTTCTGAGGAGAAGTCTATATAATATTGGGCCTCAGAACTCCTGCTGGCGCTGTTACCGGTTCTGCCGCACGCCACAATTAATATAAGAAGTGTCTATCAAGTCACTCAACTACAACCCTCATCACTGAGAAAAGTGAGTTCATTTATTACACACGCTGCTGGAAAAGTGAATGATTTCTAGATATAGCTGGACAATTGAAACCCTCATTGGTCACCCACTGGTCCCTTCTTCCCCTCAACTGCTGAAGTGGACAGAAGATAACGTGCCTCCATTTTGGAAGACTGTATAAAGTTCTTCAGTAAACGTGAGTTATTCAAATCCCCTGTGTCGTCTGGTCCCTGCACTGCATAACATCAAGGGCACCCCACATACCACCTTGCCAGGCGCACACATACTACTACCACCATCACGGGAGTTGCTACGGGGGAAAAGACTATCACCACCATCATCCATAGTGCAGCCCTGTCACTGTGCCAGCCCGAGAAGGAGCGAGGGAGGAGAGGTAGAGATTCCTACAGATACCTCAGGCCATACACCGTGCACTTCACTACTGCTCCCATCCTCCTGGGAAGCTCTTCCTCGTGGTTGCTGCATAGTGGCCTACGATCACGTAATCTACATCCATCCTGACTTCAGTAATGGTTGTGTATATATGTGAATATTGATGTAGCTGATGATTTGAATCCACACAACTTCTGTATGGGAACACCGACCTTGACAGAAATCAGAACGGAAGTGTTGTCATGCGATCACATGGGTATTCCCATCTCGGACATTTATGGCATATCCACAGAGTATACTATAGTGGTCCTAGCTCTGGTACCTACACCTATCTCTAGAACAGGGCCCCCTGACCCGTCCTACCCACTGTCGCTGGGCTCCGGTCACTGAGGTACCGGGTGGCCAGGTTTTCTGGAAACAGCTGAGCTTGCTGGGCTAAGCCATTTCCGTAACTCCAATAGAAGCGACAGAAACAGCGTAGCACAGCGTTCTTGGCTATTTCCATACTCATGGCCACCTTGTAACACAGTGGCTCTAGCCCAGCGACAGCGGGAGAAGGATGAGTGTCAGGGGCCCCGTTCTAGAGAAAGATAGGGGTCCAAGATTTGGGTCTAGCATCCTGTGGATATGCCAGAAATGTCCCGGATGAATATCAGATCTGTAAACAGCAATAATGTTATAAAGATAAGAAATTATAAAATGGTTAAATATTTCTGTTATGTAGGGAATGAAGAAAATAAGCACGTTACCTCTATAGGAGTTCAAAATAGCTGAGCAGAATATTACATTTCTGGTAATTTTTTTAAACAACAAAATTATTATTTCGTAAAAATAAAAAATCTCATCTGGTCTGAACTTGTTCTCTGTCGATCCCCTGTATAACAGATATCTTATATTTAAAACCTTGTCAGCACCCTCTAGTGTCCAGATAACAAAACTGCATGTGAGAAGCCTTTGATTTCTACATCGACCATAACATTACAACCACTGACAGCTTTAGTGAAGACGATTGCTTATCTGGTTACAATGGCGCCTGACAAGTGGTGGGATATATTAGGCAGCAGGTGAACAGTCAGTTCTTCACGTCCGCGGTAAACTCGTGCAGGACGCGTTATCACACATCCCCTGGAGACAAGTGTCTATGGAGGGATGCGTGAAGCGCAAAATAATAGGACATGTCCTATTTTTTCACGGACCCTTCACACGCTCCGTTGAAATAATGGTCGGGTGAACGGCCCCATTGAAGTACACGAGTCCTTGTGACGGCCGTTGTTTTAACGGCCGTCACACGGACTACATATACGCTCGTCTAAATGAGACCTAAGGATCTGAGCGACTATGACAAGGGCCAAATTGTGATGTCTAGACGACCGGGTCACACCTTCTCAAAAACTGCCAGTCTTGTTCCCAGTAGGCTGTGGTTAGGATCTACCAAAAGTGCTCCAAGGAAGGACAACCGGTGAACCGACAACACGGTTATGGGCTTCTAAAAAAATAATAATGAGTGCTGGCTACGAAGAAAGATGTCAGGACACACCGTGCATCGCAGTTTGCTGCATTTGGGGCTGAATAGCCACAGACCAATCCGAGTGCCCACGCTGACCCCTGTCCACCACCGAAGGCTCCTACAATGGGCACGTGAGCATCAGAACTGGACCATTGAGAGAATTTTGGCTTTTTATACACCTTTACTTGCAGATCTGATCATGGATTGCTATTTTGCGTTGGTTCTAATAAAATGTGATTCTGTTTTCATAGCTGGATGTGCAGGCCTTCAGTTTTGTGCTCTATTTTTTGGTATATTTCTTTCACATCTTGTGGACTGTCGGGTGCGTCTCCGTCCATTACCTGGGGAAGAGATGGCACCATGATGCAATATGGGAGGAAGACAAGCCGGCGGAGGCAGTATGATACTCTGACAATGTCCTGGACACGCCACATTGACAAAACTACTGGTACATATTCTGTAGCGCCATACAATGGCCATAGGGTAGGAACACACACGGCGTAAACACGGCGGATTTTCTGCAACAGATTCATTGCGGAAAATCCGCAGCGTATTACAGTAGCAGCGGTGTGGGTGAGATTTCAACAAATCTCGTCCACACACAGCGGAAATAAGCCGCCGAAAAAAACGCACATAAATTGACCTGCGGTGCGGTTTCTCCAGCCTTAGATTGTCAATTAAAGATGCGGAATCGCTGCTCTTCTGTTCCAGGTTTACCCCATTGAATTCAATGGGGTGCTTAAACCCGCAACAAAGTAGTGCGTGTCACAACATTTACAGCAGAATCGCAGCAAAAATTGCAAGTAAGTTATACTTACCCAGAGTTCTCTGTTTCTCCAGTCCGGCCTCCTGGGATGACATTTCATCTCATATGACGTCTGCAGCCAATCACAGGATGCAGCGGGTCACATGGCCTGCAATGTCATTCCAGGAGGTTGGACCACGCACAGAAGAGAGGAAGGGGGGTAAGTATGAACAGCTTTTGTTTTTTTCTGGCGCTTGCTGTAGCGGAAATTCCACCCGAATAAACGTACCACAATGTGGTCCAGATTTTCGGACGGCATTCTCCGCGGTGTTCAAGGCGGATACGCTGTGCAGCTTGATGCAGCATATCCGCCCTGAACACGCCGCGTGTGTTTCTACCCATACTGTGTGAACATAAGAATGTCCCTGACAACTTTCTAATGACAATGATTCCCTTGTCGTCACCTAAAGGTTTTTTTTCCAGAACCATAAATTATCACCTATCCACAGAATAGGTGATAATTTTCTGATCGCTGTGGGCCCCGCCGCTGATCTTTGAGTGGGGGTCCCGAACCACACGTTCCTCCTCACTGCTCGACCGCAGTGAGGACATTGAATGAAGCGGCGGTTCATGATGTGCTCGGACACTCCTTTCAATGTCTATGGGAATGACAGAAACAGCAGAGTACACGGTCAGATGTCACTCTCCGGGGGCAAACTTCATACACCTTATTTGGGGGTGCATGTGTGTTGGCTCCTTCTGGGATAAAGTAATCATGGTCTTAACTGGTATTGTATCGGTACCCAGGGGCGTAGCTAAATGCTCATGGGCCCCGATGCAAAAGTTCTTATTGCCCCCCCACCCACCCAAAAAATTCTCATGGCCGACGGTCCGCAGCTTTCAGCTGCATCGCTGGGTCTCCTAAGTGACCCAACAATGCAGCACTAGCAGCCGGGGCGTCACTAAGGCTGGGTTCACACACACTATTTACGGACGTAATTCGGGCGTTTTAGCCCCGAATTACGTTCGAAAATGCGGCTCAAAAGCGTTGGCAAACATCTGCCCATTCATTAGAATGGGTGTTACAATGTTCTGTGCCGACGGTCATTTTTTTTACGCGCCGCTGTCAAAAGGCGGCGCGTAAAAATGACGCCCGCGTCAAAGAAGTGCCTGTCACTTCTTCAGACGTAAATGGAGCCGTTTTCTATGGACTCCATAGAAAAACAGCTCCAATTACGTCCGTAATGCACGCAGCGAAAGACGCCTGCACATGCCATTACGTCTGAAATTACGGTGCTGTTTTCTCCTGAAAACAGCACCGTAATTTCAGCCGTAACAGACGCTGCCGTGTGAACATACCCTCAGGGCTTAAAATGTCAGGGGAAATAGCCCCAATACATATGTGTCCGCCCCCAAAAAAATGTGTGTATAGGAGACAGCATAGCATATCTATAGCACTACGACCCTATAAACTATGGATAGGATTAGATACAGTGGCTCAGAAGGCAGTATCACACATGATAGGATTAGATACAGTGGCTGAGCAGACAGCATCACACATGATAGGATTAGATACATTGGCTCAGCAGACAGTATCACACATGATAGGATTAGATACAGTGACTCAGCAGACAGTATCACACATGATAGGATTAGATACAGTGGCTCAGCAGACAGTATCACACATGATAGGATTAGATACAGTGGCTCAGCAGACAGTATCACACATGATAAGATTAGATACAGTGGCTCAGCAGACAGTATCACACATGATAGGATTAGATACACAGCACAGCAGACAGTATCACACATGATAGGATTAGATACAGTGGCTCAGCAGACTATCACACATGATTGGATTAGATACACAGCTCAGCAGACAGTATCACACATGATAGGATTAGATACACAGCATCACACATGATAGGATTAGACACAGTGTCTCAGCAGACAGTATCACACATGATAGGATTAGATACAGTGGCTCAGCAGACAGTATCACACATGATAGGATTAGATACAGTGGCTCAGAAGGCAGTATCACACATGATAGGATTAGACACATTGGCTCAGCAGACAGTATCACACATGATTGGATTAGATATAGGGCCCAGCAGACAGTATCAAACATGATAGGATTAGATACAGTGGCTCAGCAGACAGTATCACACATGATAGGATTAGATACAGTGGCTCAGCAGACAGTATCACATGATAGGATTAGATACAGTGGCGCAGCAGACAGTATCACACATGATTGGATTAGATACAGTAGCTCAGCAGACAGTATCACACATGATAGGATTAGATATAGGGCCCAGCAGACAGTATCACACATGATCGGATTAGATACAGGACTCAGCTCGCTGACATTGCGGCACCAGCGCTGGACCCAGGAAAGGTAAGAATAATAATTTTGCTTCTTTATGTGTTACTGATTATTTTTGTGTGTTTTTACAGGTTCGGTTGTTGGACTTCGGATACGAGGACTTCAATGACGGCGTTTTTTTATTCTCAATAAAATGGTTAATGAGGGTTGTGTTTTTTTATTTCAATAATTTATTTTTTCTATGTGCTTGTATCTTTTTAAACTTTATTATCACCGCCTTAGTGATTGACAACCTCCATTACTAAGACGGGGCTTAATGTTAGCAGGTGCAGAGGCCAACACTAACCCCCATTATTACCCCGGTATCTACCGCCAACAGGGTTACTGGGAAGAGCCGGGTACGAACCAGTACCCGACCATCTGTAGTAACGGGCAGGCACCGGGGTGGCAGCAGGCTGGTAGTATTAGGCTGGGGAAGGCCAAAAACAGTGGCACCTACCACCCTGGTAATGTTGCCTGCTGCTACTGTGTTGTATCTGGCTGGTTATGAAAATTGGGTGGGACCCCACAACGTTCTTTCCAATTATTTTTTATTTTATTTTTTTAAATGACGTGCGGTCCCCCCTATTTTTCATAACCAGCCAGATACAATAAAGCAGCAGCAGCCTAGCATCACCAGGGTGGGCAGGGCCACTGTTTTTGGCCTTTCCCCTCCTGATAATACCAGCCTGCGGCCACCCCAGTGGCCGACCATCACTACAGATGGTCAAGTACTGGATGGTACCCGGCTCTTACCAGCACCCCTGGTGGCGGTGTGTACCGGGGTAATAAAGGGGGTTAGTGTTCGCCTCATCACTGGCTAACACTAAGCCCCGCCTTAGCAATGGATGCTGTCAATCTGCCGGCAGCCATTACTAAGGCGGTAGTAATATAATTTTAAAAAAACACAAAGACATAGAAAAAATATTTTATTGAAATAAAAAAAAAACCCACACAACCCTCATTAACCATTTTATTAATAATAAAAAAAAAGCCGTCATCGAAGTAGTCCTGGAATCCGACCTAGTCCAACGACCGAACCTGTAAGAAAACACACCAAAAAACTGACTAATAATACGTGTTAGGCTTAGATACAGGACCCATGTGTGATACTGTCTGTGGGACCCTGTATCTAAGCCTACCACAAGGTAGGCTTAGATACAGGGTCCAGCAGACAGTAATCTTATACAGTATAAGATTACTGTCTGCTAGGGCCCTGTATCTAAACCTAGTGTGGTAGGCTTATATACAGGGCCCAGCAGACAGGATCACACAATCTGTGATCCTGTCTTATGGGCCCTCTAAGCCTGCTACATCGTAGGCTTAAAGGGGTTGTGCAGTCCCTAAACATTGATGGCCTATCCTCAGCATAGGCCATCAATAGCTGATATGTCGGGGTCCCGGGAGACAATCAGCTGTTTTGAAGGGGCCGCAGCGCTCGTACGAGAGCTACTTCCCCCTTCATTTCACTACTCGCTCACACTGTGAATCGCTGACACCGATTCACAGTGTGACTGGAATGAAGTGACCGGAATGAAGGGGAAGCAGCTCTCGTACAAACACTGCGGCCCCTTCAAAACAGCTGATTGGCGGGTCCCGGGAGTCGGACCCCGCCAGTCAGGGCTACTAATCTTACCTTCCTCTTCAGCCGCGGCGGTAGTTCTGTCGTCGCGGCGCATAGCGCTGTGACGTCATGAGCTGCGCACAGCGCTTGACGTCAGGACCTCCACTGCGATCCGGAACCAGGAAGGTAAGTACAGTCTGTTACTATAGTAACAGGGGCCCGCGACCCGAGTTACTATAGTAACTTTTTATTGATGTGGTGCGGGGGGCTGTGGGCCCCCCTGGCTTCGGGGTCCGGTCGCAATTGCGACCCCTATAGCTACGCCAGTGTCGGTACCTATACCCAAAACCCCGGAGATTTGTCTGTTGGGATTGTTGCAGGAGGAGAGTTGGCCATTTCATACTCGAATATTTCTCAGAGAAACTTTATTTCTGGCTAGGAAAGTTATAGCCTTGAGATGGATGGCGGATCGGCCTCCCTCGCTTGCACAATGGAAATCCCTGGTTAATAATGTCATCCCGTTTGAGAGAGTAGCCTACAGTAATAGGAAATGTATCCACAAGTTTGGGAAGATTTGGGATGGATGGCTCTCCTCCTCTACGACCATAGATCCGGGAAATACTATGCATTCCTTATTGAACAGACTGACCGTGGAGGGTGGGGAGGGATAGATCTGTTGGGATAATGTCCTTGAGTGCTGTACTTTATTCTTTTTGCACTGTTCTTATGTATGTATGTATATGGAATTATATCAACTTATGTCATGCAACTGATTTGCCGAAATGTTACCTGGAACTATTGCCTGAAATGTGCTCTGTGTTGTGTATAAGGTGATCTGAATGGTATGTAATCAATCAACTGATGTATGATATACTGTAATATTGTATTTTCTTTATTGCAAGCTTTGAGTTCAAAAAAGAAACAGCAGAGTACAGCGCTTGGCTGTTTCCATCATTCTCAAAGACTTTGAATGGAGCGCGGATGCATGCCTGACCGCCGCTCAATTTAAGCTCCTCCTCACTGCTCGTGTGCAGTGAGGAGGATCTAGGGGTTCCCAGCAATCAGAAAATTATCTATACTGTGGATAGGTGATAATTTATGATGCCAGGAAAAGCCCTTTAAAGGAAACACAAAAAGCCTGAGGCATGGTACAACCCTACACCTAGGTGTGGTCACTTTAACAGTTTGGCAGTTACTGGTTCCAGAGCCCAATATATAGGTTCAGCACCCCTTGTGATGTAATCAGTCACCACAAGGGCCACCTGTGACACCACCACCTGTTCTGGTGTCTTTAAGAGGAGCCATCAGGCAATCTCAGACATTGCCCTTTATGAGGTCATCACTGTGACATCACCACATGCACTGGTTTTCTACAACGGACCCACCAAGCTATTCCCATGACAACCCCCCGTTGAAGTCATAAGTGGAGACATCACATAGGGAAGTGACATTTGCCCACCCTTCCAATGCCACACTGGTGCCCACTACGAAGCCTGAAAGGGGAATCACCACAACTCCAGCATTAGCTATCCCTGCTCCCATGTACAGCCCCCCTGGCTGTCTGGCAGCTGTGGGTCTGGGTGCTTAGTCTAATGGTTCGGCACCTTTTGTGACATCACGGCCCACCTGTGACGTCACCAGATTCTTACTCTATTGGTAATTTTTCCCTATTGATTTGAATTGCAGCAAGATAAAATGTGATACAGCTATCTACAGTATAAACAGATTGTCTTCAAAATGACGGTGTGACTGGTATCGTTACATAGAGTGATGTAGAAATAGAGGTTCACTCACAACCAAGATATGTGGAATGTCAGATTATATCCAGCAAAATATGATAGCTGGATCATAATAAAGTGTTTGTAATACACGTTACATTACATATGGTGGCATCACGTACAGCCATTGGAGGTTAGGTGGAGGGTCTGGGTATAGCATGAGGCCATCCTAACCGCATCCCTGGTCACATATCTTGCATTTTCACACTTGTTATATATGTTAGGCTACTTTATCACAATAATTTTGTATTGAAAATTTATTTTACCAGGCCACTGGTTTGTAGGATTTAGAATGACAAAGGGAGATCCATTTTAAGCTTCACAAGTCTTCATCTTTGAGATGCTCAGTAGTTTCCTCCAAGCTTAAAGAGCTTGTTCAGGATTAGAAAACCTTAGCTGCTTTCATCCAAAAACTCAGCTTTATTGACTTCAGTAGAGTCTAGCTACAATACCAGAAACAACCTGTGGATGGGCGTGGCGCTATTTCTGGAAAAAAGCAGCAATGTTTTTCAAATCCTGTACAACCACTCGAATTCTTGCCCTTTATAAAACCCAATCACAGTATTATTTTAATCTAGTGTAGTGTACCTTTGTTTTGGGTTCGCTTTGGTTCACTTTTGGATTTGGATGTACATTGAGAACACTGTGTTCCCAATCCCAGCTATTGGATTGCTTGATGGCTCCAGATTTGATTGACTCCAGATCAGACAATCAGAATACATTTCTGGATCACCGACCCATCTCCAGTATCTAGTCTAATCTAGTACATAAAATGTATAAACGCGGCAACATGTGGTAGAGCGTTACATAGTGTCACTGCTCTTACAGTAAAGAACCCCTTCTATGATGATGGTGAAGCCTGCTTTCCTCTAGATGTAGAGAATGCCCCCTTGTGATAGTTACACTCCTGGGTATAAATAAATCATTAGATCTCTGTATTGACCTCTGATTTATTTATACATAAATTATAAGGTCACCCCTAAGCCGCCTTTTCTACAGTCTAAATAAGCCCAATTTTCACAATATTTCCGAGTAATGCAGTCCACTTATTCTATGTATTTCTTTGGTTGCCCGCTCCAACTTTGCTATAGCTTTCCTGTACACTACTGCTTTATAATAGTGTACACAGTATTCCATGCATGGAAGGAGGGTTAAAGCTTAAAATATGCAGTCATGCTCTTTAACCAATGATTCAGGACTTCCCAGATAAAGTATGTTTTGTATGTTTTCTCCAAATCACGTTTAAAATGGATGTCAGGTCTTCTATTGGAGAGCAGCACCGACTAGATCACAGGCTTCAATGCTCAGGGATATATAGTTTTCTAGGATTTGATTTAGTATTTTCTTGTAAAAATTGGTTAAACTGCTATCAGGACTCTGAGAAAGCCTGTGAGTCCTGCTATCCCCACCCATTTATAGAGAAAGCCTGTGAGTCCTGCTATCCCCACCCATTTATAGAGAAAGCCTGAGAGTCCTGCTTCCCCCACCCATTTATAGAGAAAGCCTGTGAGTCCTGCTATCCCCGCCCATTTATAGAAAGCCTGTGAGTCCTGCTATCCCCACCCATTTATAGAGAAAGCCTGAGAGTCCTGCTTCCCCCACCCACACACAATGATTGACCGCTCTACATGTATATAAACTCATACAGGAAAAGTAGCCAGTGTGTGGGCGGGGATAGCAGGACTCACAGGCTTTCACTATGTGGGCGGGGAAAGTAGGACACACAGGCTTTGTGTCCTGGCAGAAGTTATATAGCTTTTTGCATGAAAATACTGAATCAAATCATAGAAAACTAGATATCCCCGAGCTCAGCGTCTTCCCCTCTATATTATACTAGATCAGATAGGAGCCCAGACAGATCCACTTTAAAGCAAACAAAATGTTTTCACTCAAGCAAACAAAATGATTACATAAAAACTCATCCAGTTATGCAAAATTCTCTTTATTTACATAAAATACAGTCTCTCTATAAGATGTTGGATACATTGAAGTACAGTAATCATATTACTGCTAGAAATCAGTCAAATGATACGGAAACCATATAAAGTTTTAAAAGCAAATGCTAAAACTTCAGCCATTGGGGCCTATTTAATAACATGGCAATGATATGCTGCAACGTATAGCAAACTTTTGGCTATAGAGTGACTTATGAGTTGGTAAGGTCTATAGCCCATTATCTGCTTGCCACATTATATTAAACAAGCCTTGTTGGTCAGGAGGAGGTCTCTGCTCGCCAAGTCAAACTTTAAAGGGGCTGTACGAGACTTGGAAAAAAAAAAAAGTCTCTTTTGTTAAAAACAGCGCCACATTTGTCCATGGACTGTGTCTGGTACTGCAATCACAGGCCATAGACAAGAGCGGTGCTGTTCTAGAAAAAAAATAAAAATAAAAGATATTTGTTTTTTAAATCTCAAAACAACTCCTTTAAATAACGGCGAATCTAGCAAATATAGTCAGTCGAATAATTATTATGGCCATTTAGGTGAAAAAAACCTCTACCTGCAGCTGTCCCCTCCTGTCACATTGTGAGATTATAGAAGACGATAACATACTTGAACCACAGGGGCTTCTAGGCCTTGGGCACATATAGGATTTTTGACCACTGTGTTGTATTACAGATATAGCAAATGGGCCGCTATTCCCACAATGGGGCAGATTTACTAGAATGTGTAAGAAAAAAAATAAAAAATAATAATTTTACTGCATTTCACGTTAGAATTTTCTTTTAAAGAAAAGGTTTCGCAAAAAGGGGCTTGGCTTAAAATGCGCCCAAGATCAGGCACAAAATTCTGTCTCAAATTAAGCCAAAATCAAAGTTGATAGAAGAATAGTGTCTAGCAAGATGCACCAAATTTATCATACAGGATGCACCACTGTGATTTATTTGGTGCATCTACTGACTGCCCGGTCTAAATTTACACTCTCTAAACTTACAATTTAGTAAATCTGGCCCACTGTGTTTTAAATCTGTCACATGCCAATGGCTGAGCAAGTAAACTTAGTTATTCCAATGGAACGAAGGCCACACGTGCCGCTTATTGCTGAAGGGGTCTTGACAGGTCCTCTTCGTTCAGAGGCAGTTCTTAGACTCCTCAACCACATCTAAATGAAGAACCCCTTTAATTTTGACTTCTTGTTCAACTCCCTCAAATGTGTTGTATCCTTTGATGGTGCCTGCACTGTCACTCCTCCCATGGTGGTCGGACCAGACTTTTTCCGTCACAAATCAGACTTCTCGCCTTAGCGACAAAGTGCAGTGACCATTTCCCAAATTCTATATGACTTTTTGGAAGGTACAGACTATGGGTTGAACTTTGGCACTAGAGTGATCGTTCTCTTCCTTCTGGAGAAGAGATTTTTTTGCTAGGGTAACTGACCAACCTAGACAGGCCCATTTAGCATCCTGAACTATCAATTTCATGTGATTGTCAAAAACCAACCAAGCATAAAAGTTGTCATAGGTCTTCTAAAACCAGGCCAGATCTTAAAGGGATTGGACAAATTCTGTTGAAATGCCCTAATAGAGCATGCTAGCCTCAATCAGAACCCCCTATTTTGGCAATAACTTGGCTTTCGTCTCATTTGGACCGCCGAGATACGGCAGCGGCTTGTAAAATTAGGATAGCAGCTGATCCCTGGGATCCCCAATGATCGTCCCATCAGTATGAAAAAGGGTCGTCCAGATCCATAAACCCAATCTCTAGGGCCATTCTGGTCTTGGATTCCCACCTCTATCTAGTATTTAATCCCAAACCGGATCATACTGCAGATACATTTTGACTCATGATCTATGGCGTTTGCATTTTATCAAACCTCCTTTTCTTATTTTTAACTTTTTTACTGAGATATAAAAACGAAACCATAAAATAATTTTCTATATCGCCACCAATCTTGATATCAGATTATGAAGAGATTAGAAAGGACACTTCAGTTTACAAGGGTCAAGGTGATCGCCTTCTGTGAATATTGCACTTAACCTTTGTTCACTAACAACATTGCATACAAAATATCACAGCTTGGAGCCATCATGAGTACACGGATGAATGAAGGTAAGAGGATCTGGAGTAAACATCTCATACATTGAAAAGAAAGAAAAAAAACATACAAATATATATCGATCAAGTACGACAGACACCCACCGCTCTTGTACAGGAAGAGGTAGGGGGCGCTGTAAATATGTGCAAAACTATTTTTTTTTCTTTTTGGTCAGCTTTTCCTTACCCAACACCCTTTTATCGTATGAGGCAGCTACATAGTTACATAGGCAAACACCCCGCTGCAAGGCTGTAAAACATTATTTTTTTCATTGAGAGGGTGCTTTAATACTAGGACTTTAAAAAGTGCTGTTGGCACCATGGAGGACACTATTGCCTGGGCAGTGGTTCATAGGAACATGCTGGCACAGCAGTTTTCTAAAATTCTTATTGCTTATTGTCGAAACTATGGGGCAAGTCCTGGAGACCCTGGTTGGTTCATACTAGAGAGACTCCTGGATATGTTTTATACTCACCCCAACAAGCGAAGGAACAGCAATGGATTTGTAATGAGCCGTATCTGCTATGCTGTCACCACTTGGCTCTTATAATCACTGATGTATTAAAGAGGTTGTCCGCGTTTTAGAATACAATCCGATTTTGTGAAAAATGTCCCTCAAAATATGCTGATCACAGGCTGTCCTGCCGCTGGGACCCCCAGTGATCAACTACAATCTGCAAGGGAACCCAGCAACAAGTGTTCAATTCCACTGCAGTGCCCCCACAGGGGAAATGAAGCATTGCATAGTGCCAATTGAAGGTGTAATCAACAGGATCCTTCTATTAGCTCAGGACTCCCTAATAGGGTATTTGCAAATAGGTTTTCTAAGCCGGACAATCCCTTTAATGTTAGTTACCTACATAAATGGGCTTTTTAAGCAATGTCACGAAAGTGCATCACTGGTTTGGAGGTATCGAGACAGATTTATTAGCGAGTTGCTTTATCTGTAAATCCTTAATATATACTCTCCTTAGCATAATTTCTCCTGAAGCAGTCTGGAGCTGGCTTGACAATAGCAGCTGCAGGGAAACCCAAGTCCCTGCAATTGCAATCACTCAATGGCGCCCTACTCTATGGTGGTCTATAGCTAGTAGCCTGTAGGAAAGGAAAACTATACACCATCAGTGGTCTCTGACTTTTTCAGACTCTAGCTGCACTGCCAGTGTAAAGTATATCAGACAGAATTTGCAATTATTTAATATCAGATTCTAGGAACCTCAAAGGTGCCATTTAGAGCCGTGTCCCCCCAACCTACGGCTTTACAGCTGTTGCAAAAGAACAACTCCCAGCATGCACTGTCAGCTGGCAAGACACAGGTTAGGTAACACTCATTTAGAGTAAACCCGTCGCTACGTAAGAATATATTCTGTGAGCTGGACCAATTCAAGAGAATGCCGCCTGACTTTAATATGAAGCAGCGATGTTGGCATCACTGAAACACATTAAGTGCCTCAATGATGCTCCGTGCCAGTCGATTGGCAGGATGCCAACCGTATCCTTGTGATAGCATACATCCTCATGAATATTGAATGGCACACATAAGATTCTTACACTGTGTGAATCGGACATGTTCACTTTAAAGCATAAAAGCCAAGTGCACACCAATTTATAATGCTTCACATTAACACCAAATATGCCAACAACCTTATAAAACGCTATATAATTATATTCACAAAATATTATCACGTGTGCCATGACTATGTTACCGGAGTACAAACAGTTGTTTTCTGCATTCCCTTACAACACAGCGTCTGGCTCCACGGGGCAGGAAGTCTGGTGTGCGCTGGAAAATTCCTTCCCCTATTATATCCTATTTCAGATTTTTAAACTACATAACACTTTGGGGCGACTAACGTGGCACATTATGTGGCACCCACTAGGTAGGCAATCACTGGCTGCAAAGAAAGAATGCAACTTGAAAATAACGCAACTCTTGTTAGATTTGGATGTGAGCGGTCAGTGGTGGGCAATATCAATTCTTTCAGGGATCAAACTAGAGAATACTGGTCATGAAACAAGACCATTGACGGTCGATGCCTTGGTCAAACAAGAAACGGTCAATCATGGCTTGGTCAGGAATAGACATCAGTTGTGTACTGGTCAGGAAATAGACGTCCATACCGGACAGCCATACTTAGGTCAGGCAGGGGGCTAAAAATAAAGTATGGGTCAGAAAAGACATGCCTTGGTCAGAAACCAGTATTCATTGCGTATAGGTCAGGCAAGAGACCACTGGTTATGCCTAGGAAGTTAGAAAAAAAAGACCATTGACAGTCATGCCGGAGTTAGGCAAGGGGGTTACAGCTATGCATTGGGGACGGTCAGTCATACCTCAGTCAGGCACGAGAGTCCGTTTTGTTTGCGTCAGGCAGAAGACCACTGGTCATGCCTTATCGGCTAGAAATTCGACCATTGAAGATCAATCGTGGGTTATTTACGTATGGGTCAGACAAGAGACGGAGTCATGAATTCATCAGGAAGGTGAATTAGTTGTACATGGGACAGGCAAGACACCCCTGATCGTGTCTAAGTAAAGGGACCATTAATGGTCATACTTGGGTTGGGCAAGGTGAAGAACGTCATGTTTGGTGGTCAGACATTTCTGACAGTCATACCTTGATGAGGAAAGAGCATTAGTTAAGGATCGGTCAAGTAAAAGACCACTGGTCATGACTGGGTCAGAAAAGAGACCATGTCTGGGTTACTAAAAATATTATTGATGGTCATGCCTAGGTGAGGTAATAGTCATAGAAGGTCAGGAAGGAGAATCAGGAAAGAGACCACTGGTCATACATGGGTCAGACCAGAGACCAACGTCTCAAAATTCAGACAGAAAGTCACCAGTTGGTCAAAAGGGAGACCATCATGCGTAATGGCCACCAGATTGTTTAGGCCGCACCATGATTAAGACTACACATAGCCCATGATTAACCTACAGCTAGCTGGAACGGATACTACACCAGCCAATACCAGATAGCTTTTTAGTTGAAGACCGACCCTCTATATAGAGTAACCATTTTGCGTTCAACATAATCAGGTTAGTACAGCCAAATTATCATGGTCATAGGGCTTCTACGAGGGTCACGTCCACCCACCCATTGCCCACCACTGGCTCAAACACCTTCAATTAGTTCAGTCTATTCTGAATACACTGCTGTGTCATAAAAAAAGAAAAGAAAAATCCACCCTAAACGGCTAAGAGAGTCTCTCGGATAGACAAAGTGTTAAAAAGTACTCTCTACAGTATTCAAAAGCCAAATATATAGCAGAGCTTTGCACGTCAGTAGGATGCTGCAAAATATTCCACAAGGGATAAGGATATCTTTCACATTATTATTTTTTTTCTTAGCCGGCAGCTACTATCCACATTCAGTAAAAATTATTTTTGGCAGAGTCGGTGAATTATAACTACCAAGTCTGATCTGAGATCACATGGATGCAGAAGCTGCTGAGCTATAAAGTAATACCGGTATGTACAGATCTACAACTTGCATTTATGGCACAGATTCTGCTTTTTAACCAAGTTGATGGCAAAATACTGGTTAAAAAGTTTATATCTTCTATGATTTAGACAGTACAGCTTATTTTCCTGTTTTTTTTCAAACATTTTTTTCTAGGTTTTCCATTTTTTCCCCCTCTCTCATATAAAACAAAAGTACTACACGTAAATGGAACAAGGCAAACCAGAATTGGTTATACATATATAAATGTATGTCTGTACATAGGAAAAAAAAAAAATCCCAAAAATCTGAATCCTGTGCCTAAATAAAACTTTCTAAGAAAGCAGTGTGGATTAGTTACTGCTGAAAAGTATAAAAAAAAACAAAAAAAAAAAAACCCAAAAACATCATAGTAGTGCCATTTTGCTAACATTAGTAAAGATAGAGCATTGTAGAAAAAAAACCAAAAACAAACACAGGTCATTCATTGCACATTACTGCCACATTTTGGCCAGCATGGACACTAGAAATGCATATATGTTTGATGCTACATGATAGGCGGTCGCTGTTGTTGTACTGAAAGGTGAAGTCGAATTGCACGTCAATGATCACATGCAAGACCTCAGGTCAGGTGACGGGTTATAGCGCGCAGGACATACAGAAGTTCCGCCTGCATACGGGCCTCCATGAGGAGCAGGTTAACGTGGACCTGAAAAAACACAGAGGAGCAGACATTAGGAGACGGTTGCAAGGTTAACAGTGATATAACAAATCAATATAGGCATACGATACAGCATATGCATTTATTATGATGTACAATGGGAGCTATATAAATTGTGTACAGACAGCTCCCCCTAGTGGTGGCTGCAGGCAGGTAGAATTTTATTATTTAAAGTGGTTTTTCCGGGACTGTATAAGCCTTAGGATAGGCCATCAATATCTGATCGGTGGAGGTCCAACGCTCAGCACCCCTGCCAATCAGCTGCGTGCAATTCCGTACATTTGGTTATGGCAGTGCCTGGTACTGCAGCACATTCCCATTAATTTTAATGATACTGAGTTGCTGTGCGCTGCCATACCAGGCACAGTCACAACCAAATAGACAGCGCTGTTCATGGGTAAACAAAGAAGGGGACACAGAACTCCAGCTGTGGCGCTCCACCCCTTCACGCGGAGCCCTACCGATCAGAGGTTGATGGCCTATCCTAAGGCTATTACAGTCCGATCTCTGGCAGCCCTTTGGAAATGAATGGAACAATGGCCGAGCATGCGCAGTAGCAGGGCACTGGCGGCAGTCATTCCCAGGATCGGTGAGGATCCCAGTGGTCGGGCCCCCACCGATCAGACATTTATCACCGATCCTATGGAAAGTTGATTCATTGTGATTATGAGAAAAACCTTTTAACCATCATTTAGTTGTGTCCTCTATAAAGATATTTTATAAAACAGAATATTGGACCTCCAGAATAATATCTGGTCTAAATTGGGGAAAAATTATGAAAACGGTTTATCAGCAAAACTATCTTTGGTGCCCATTCCAACCAATCACAGCTTTAATTTTTCAAGAGCACTATAAGAAATGAAAGCTGCGCTGTGATTGGTTGATATAGGCAACAAAGATAGTTTTGCGGTTAGAAAGTTTTCATGAATCTCCCACAAAATGCAGATCATGCTCTGTACACTTAAGGAGGCCATATACATTAGATCAATGTCGGCCAAACCTGCCGATTTTGGCGGGATCGGTTGACCATCTAATGTGTATGTGCCTCCAGCCATTCCCCCGATGGTAGGTGTTGGGGGACATGAGGATCAGGCAGTTGGATTTCAACATGCTGATCATTTTGTTCTCAGGGGAGATAAGCCGCCACCAGAGACCACAGACCGACAAATTTGTTATCACTTACTCCAGAATTTGGCGTAAACTATGGTACAAATCTACGGATACTGATAGCAGTCAGAATTTAAATTTCTGGCACACGGACAGAGGCGTGCGCCTTTTAACAAATATGGTGCATTGTACACTTCATAAGTTATGAAATGCCAATCTTAATAAATTCACCCCTTTGGGTTTCAATTCCTCACCATGTTTAAGATCTCTGCTTGTTGTTCGTGAACAGGAACATCTTGCTTACATCAAGTGGTGGAAAACCTGGACAGACCTAAGACTTCTAACCGCTGAGGGTTTGCTACAATCGTCTAGACAATCCTCCGTGCGCTAAATAAATCAGCAGACAAAAAAAGTCTGTCCTGTCCTGAACATTTGCTACAATGTATCGGTGCCGGTAACATGTTAGACTGGAGTCCATGCTGTTTACCTCAGAGAACTGCCTAGACTAGTTACAATTACTCCTGGAATTTTCCTTAACCTTTGGGTGTAAAACAAAACAATTCCCACTTACTGACAGCAAGCAGAGGTCTTGAAAAACAATATATATATATTTTTTAAAACTGTATATTAAAACCAAAAAAAACACAGACGTCTTCATTATACAAGTATAACATCCTGAATTGTATTTTGTCTAGCATCAGAGACGAGGAAGGCCTCAGCTTCAAGCAAACCTACCTTTTCAGAGTGCTTGAACTGGCGCCAGTACCCGTCATACATGCGTTTGGTGGCTCGTTCAGGGTAACAGGTCACAGTTTTAATGTAAACCTTAAGGCTTCTCTCGAGTAACTGATTAACTTCCCCGTAATCATAGTCATCGTACCTGGGGAAAATCAGGTCAGATAGAAAATTAATGACTTTGCTAATTTCTTGAGTGTACAAGTTCTGTATATAGCAGCTCTAGACAACTTTATTAATCATTACACGGCATCTACCTGCACAAGACACCCGCTCCCCTAATCCGGTGCCTGGGAAACGGCATTTAATGCAGATCTGTTCATTACACAGTTTCCACTGATGACAACCAGCGGCGTACGGAGGTTCCTTGGTCCCACCAGAAGAAATGATTCGGAGGTCCCACATATGCACAGGGCAATTCATCAGGAAGATCTAATAGGTTATTTGTAAATCATCCCGTAAGAAATAGACCCCGGTGACAGGTGGTTGGCTTCAACGTCCCCTCCAAAGGGGGTTATATTTTACTGGGCCTTTGGGACCCATTATTGTGTCAGAGACTGGGCCCAACAGAGGATCCTCTGGTTCTCTAGTAGTCCAGTCCGACCCTTATGATAACTTTCCTTCCACTGCTGTGGAAAATTGCTCTCATTAAGAACACAAAGTTAATATCAGACCTCTTAAAGGGGGTGAGATAGGTGTATGAGGCCTTGTTTTTTTGGAGAATAAATTGTAGTTTTATTTAGACCTCATATTGGGGTAAAACTATACACAATACACACAAACAAGGCTTTATATGCATCTCCACGTCCCTGGTCTCTAGATGGGGGGAGAAGTAAATCTTTTTCTGGGGACTATTAGTCTCCTGGCACTATTTGGACCATTAACTTCCATTTATTGCAGCAGCCGTAAAGCACACACACCCTGCTGCACTGGAAGAAAGTGTGTGTCTCCAACACGGCCGCCCCCAGAGAAGTTTTTCGTTTAAATATCTACATTTAAGAAAGAAAGAATGTAAACATTATTTCTCTTTTACAGACCGAAATCTAATTAAAGGGGTTATGCGGGGACCAAAAATTATTAGTAGTGTAGTCACTGCAGTATGTGAGTATACTCTCTAATAAACATTCCGCTACAAAGTCGTGCAGATTTAGAGATTTTAATAGCGGTGGCGGGGTACCGGTAGCCTAGTTGCAGTCTTCTTTGATGACGATACGACTCTTCATCAGGTTACCAACCCCGCTGTACTCTATGTATAAGCAGTAGTTCATCGATTACATAGAGTACAGCGGGCCCGGTCACATGATGAAAAGTCGTATCGTCATCAAAGAAGACTGTGCAACTATTCTACCGGTACCCCGCCACCGCCATGAATATCTCAGAATCAGCGTGACGGGGGACAGGAATGTAGATTAGCAGGTGTATCACATACTGAAGTGACTACACTGCTAATAATTTTTGGTCCCCACATCACCCCTTTAATGAAACTTAAATGACATACACGAGACATTCCTGTTAACAGGATTTTAAACAAAATTTCAATTGGATCTGCAACATAAAAAAGCATAAAAAAAAAAAAAAAAAGCAGGAACTACAAACCTGATTCCAAACATACAGTGAACATAGTTAAACAAGGCTCTTCTCAACATGGTGGTGTCTACGTCCTCATGAGTGGCCATGGTGTTGTAGGTGAGATTATAGACCATGCGAAACTTGTCGTCTAGTAGATGGCCAATGTCCGAGTAAAGTCTGTTCACCAGTGAGAAACCGTGATCCTCCCAGGAGTAGTCCTGTGCCGCATAGACAATGAAATAAGAACACACACAAATAAGTCGTGGACTTTATAAAAAAACTTTTTGCTTTGAATTGAACTACAATGGTCCGCTACTATGGGGCGTAAACCGGGAATGAAAAACCTGTGTAGTCAGACCTTAAAGTCACGTGATACCCCCTTCCAGCTCCACCCTATTCTACTGTTTGTAACTTAGGAAGAATGAGCGGAGTAACACATGGCTGCAGGATAAAACTACAGTCTTTGTTTGTAGTCCGTAACCATAGAGACACATAGCACTGCATAGGAGTTGCATACACAAAACGGTAGGATATATTTAATAAGAGCAATTTGCAAAGTTGCTCCATTTTTTTTATTCTAAAATCATTGTAGGAATTAAAAAAACGGTTGTTGCATCTATATACCTTTAAAAAGGGACACAAACACGTAAGTGACATCTAGTATATTATTTTTTCATGTGTATCCCTATAAAAGTATTTGAGGGGGTGGGGTTATCTAAGAGGTGTGGTGATGTCACAGTAATGGGGCGGATTTATCTGGGAAGGACCGATTGTATCAATGCGCATCTCAAGTTCTAGACCGCATTGACTGTAAAGTATCTCTCTCCTGCTGTGAAGAGAGGGGTGAAGACCATCTCCACTAAGTAAACAAAAAATGATACAACACAAAAATTTTTTTACTTCAATTCTCTTGTTTTTTTAATTTTTTATGTAATTAAAAAAAAATTCAAATTCTGGAATTATAAAGTGACCCTCATAAGGTGACCCTAGTCTAATGCTGTCGTGTGTAGGCAGGATCCCCAATAAAATTCCAACAAAGCCTAGGAAAATATTTATTGGCCTTGACAGAAAAAGCTAAACAACTTCATTGGCCTATTCTTCAGAATATCTATAACCTCCATAGTATCGTGTGATGGATCTGTGAATTTTTAACTAGGGAAACCAGATGAGCGCATGAACTTTGCTTTGCTTGGAGCAGGACTCGTCTGCACTGTACTTTATTGCCATGTCTATTGCTGTGGAGTGTTGATTCTGGCTTAGTAAATGTCCTTATAGTCAAACTGGCTGTTATGTAGTCTTGTCCTATGGCAGACTGGATACAGGTGGGTGCTACCACAAGCTCCGTGCAAACTGTCTGGTCGTATTTCTTCCTTAATCTGTATAGTGGTCAAAGATCAATCTTTATGACACAAAGCTCCAAAATCCCTACATAGACATGCAATTAAAGCGTAACATTCTAACTGCCTGTAGCAACCACTAGAGGGAGCTTAGGTTACGGTGTTATTATTCAATGTATCAACAGTATGCAGTAAGCTCCCTCTAGTGGTGGCTGCAGGCAGTCAGAATTGTAGCCGAGACCACTATACAGATATATTAGGAAATTAATCAGCACAGAATTTTTAACTCATTTCGATAAAAAAATAAAACGAAATTATGGACAATCAATTTAAAGTTGGTCGTAGATATAAAATGTAATTTTGTCGATCCAACAGAGAAATGAACAGTCAGTCCAATGGTATATACAAACAAAATAATAATATTCAACTAAGGCTCTATTCGCAAGACAGGATCTTGTCGGCCGATAAAAACTGCCATTTTGGTCCGTTCAGTTTACGTTCCGAGCCGTGTTTCCGTTTGTAACGGCCAATTTTGACCCGTTTTGCATCAGTTTTTTTTCCCCAGTCTGCTTTAAAAACAGATGAATTTCATTTGTCAATATTTTTTGCCACACACATCCCTCTGTAGATAATGCCACACACATCCCTCTGTAGATAATGCCACACACATCCCTCTGTAGATAATGCCACACACATCCCTCTGTAGATAATGCCACACACATCCCTCTGTAGATAATGCCACACAGCACCCGGTAAATATTGCCACAGAGCCCCCCTCTAGGTAGTGTCACAGAGCCCCCCGCTAGGTAGTGCCACAGAGCCCCCCGCTAGGTAGTGCCACAGAGCCCCCCGCTAGGTAGTGCCACAGAGCCCCCCGCTAGGTAGTGCCACAGAGCCCCCCGCTAGGTAGTGCCACAGAGCCCCCGCTAGGTAGTGCCACAGAGCCCTCTAGGTAGTGCCACAGAGCCCCCCTCTAGGTAGTGCCACAGAGCCCCCTCTAGGTAGTGCCACAGAGCCCCCTCTAGGTAGTGCCACAGAGCCCCCTCTAGGTAGTGCCACAGAGCCCCCCTCTAGGTAGTGCCACAGAGCCCCCCTCTAGGTAGTGCCACAGAGCCCCCCTCTAGGTAGTGCCACAGAGCCCCCCTCTAGGTAGTGCCACAGAGCCCCCCTCTAGGTAGTGCCACAGAGCCCCCCTCTAGGTAGTGCCACAGAGCCCCCTTGTACATAGCACCCTGGTAGATGCCCCACCCTTGTAGATGGGACCCCCCTCCCTCCCTGTAGATAGCACCACTGTAGGGGACCGCTCCAGAAGTCCCTGACTTTACTGTCCATATATGGCCAGTGATGTCATGGACTTCTCCTGGAGCGGTCCCCTGCTTCTGAAGCGGAATCCCCGGCCACAGTGGCCCATCGGCCGGTGATTCTGCTCCAGGAGAAGTCCCTGACTTCACTGTCCATATATGGACCGTGACATCAGGCACTTCTCCTGGAGCAGAATTCCCGGCCACAGCTTCGGCAACGCTGTGGCCAGAGATTAGGGATTCCGCTCCCACAGGGAGCAAAAAAATCTTCTACTCCTCACATGCACTTCGCTCTGTGAGGAGGAGGAGAAAAGAGTGAACGGCAGAAAGCACGGCCCTCACTCGGATCACATCCAAGTGGCATCCGTGCTTTACTTGGCCCCATAGACTTCTATGGGAGCCGTGTGAATAGCCCCATTTGGGGTCTATTGTTCCTACTGCGGCCGTGTGACGGTTGAGAATCCCTGTCGTGTGAATAGGGCCTTAGTCAATGAGTCTGATTATTTTTATACCTGTAGTGCCCCCTTCAGGAGAACCGATAACAATAACATTCTGTCCATAGTCCAGAACTGTGCGCTATACTATGAATAGCTTCAGCTTAGATATATATTCCACTAGAACAGCTTATTTTATAAGACACTTTATTGAAGGTTGCTGTTAATGTATTGAACTTTTGTCAAAACTTTTGCTCAGTTAAATATAGATGGAAAAATTGTGTTGTAACGTTCAAATCTATAGGTTGGAATATTAATTATGAACATTATGGCACAGACTGCAAACAAAGCCTCTAATACAGGGGTCAGCAACCTTCGTCATTCCAGCTGTTGCGAAACTACAATTGCCAGGATGCCCGCCTTTGGCTGGAATAAGGCGGCTTTTGGCTGTCAGGGCATGTTGGGAGTTGAAGCTACGCAACACCTGGAGTAACAAAGATTGTTGATCCCTGCCCTAACATAAAGACCTAGATCTTCTGTGCTTTTTAATCTGAATAGGTCTAAAATTATGCGCTGATTAATTTCTTCTTTTAACGGTTGGAGCCTAATTTTTCTGATACAGTGCTCCAAATCCATAACAATTTGCCACCACTAGGTGGAGCTGGTGAGTTTACTGCATACTGTTTATACATTAAACTCAGTGAGCTCCTAGTCTTCCCCTAGTGGTGGCAGAATTTTATAATTTAACTATGTCTATGCAAGAGATTTGTGGATCTGCATCAGAAAAATGGAGCTCCAACCACTATAAAAATAGCTGAAAAAAATAAAAGCACAGAATTTAAGACCTAAAAGCACTTTAAAATTGTGAGGTCACACTTAAAATTAGCAGTCAATGTAGACTGCAAGGGTTAATGTATGTATAGATAATGCATGCGTACATGTGCTCGGAATGTAGGCAGATGTTCTTCTCCTCGTCTTGCAAAATCTTTATATCCAAATCCAGGGTCTTCTATATAACGGGAGGCATTTGCCATTGAAACCACATCGTCATCAAAAGCTGATGAGAAAAAGTTACAAAAAAAAAGTTTTTATACAAAATAAGGTTTAGCAAATGTCAGCAATTTTACTTTTCTGCTGCAGAATATTTCCCCGCACTGTAGAATTGAGGTCAGATTTCACAAAACATAGAAAACCCAGTAGACACATGCTCATATAACAACTAGTGCAATATGTGTGAACGCGGGTCGGATAGGGTCAAATTGACACGTGACAGATTTCACTGACAGCAAGCAGAGATCTTTAAGTGGCAGAACTTACATAATTCAATAAATCAGCTTTTTTCACATACAGCTGGAAAACACCCTTAAAGGGGTATTCCCATCCGCATCTATGTCTAGAACCCCCCGACTCGAGTCCTACCTTGTCCCCAGCTCCCTGGACACTGTCTGACAAGGTTTCCATAATTCTCATAGAAGTGAATGGGAGTTATGGAAATAGTGTAGAAAAGTGAGCTGTTTCCATAGCTCCCGACCACCTTGTCAAACAAGAGCTGGACAAGGTAGGACGTGGGTCAGGGGGTCCCGTTCGAGAGATAGGTGTGGGTTCCAGAGGTGGGACCCGCATCTATCGGACATTTATAGCACATCTTGTGGATAAGTCATATATGTCCAAGTTGGGAAAACCACTTTTAGTTTAATTCCAGATCATTCATAGGTGTGAATCTCCAGATCCATGAGATATGTGGTCCCCCTTCTTAAAGAGTATGTCGGCGTTTGAACTCCATTTTACATATTGAATTTTTTTAACATAAAAAGTTAAGTAACTTATTAAATACATTACTTAAGTTATACTAATCCTGAGTTACATCCTGTATTATACTCCAGAGCTGCATTCACAATTCTGCAGGTGAAGTCACTGTATACATACATTACTTATCTTATACTGATCCTGAGTCACCGCCTGTATTATACTCCAAAACTGCATCAACAATTTGTCGGCTTCAGAGCTGAAATGTCCCAACATCTCTGCACAGAGATGAAACTTGATGTGCATTCTGGGGAGCGTAGTATTTACACCTGACACTGTTCAGCAATCTGATGCACAAAAAGCTAACTGTCCCCTACATTATAGGAGCTCAGCTGGGGTGTGTGTCAACAAGCTTGCCGACTGTTTCCATTAAAAACCAGCAGAATTATGAATGCAGCTCTGGATCAGACTAACTCAGGATCAGTACAAGATAAGTAATGCAATGTGGTTACAAAGTCTCACCTTTTTATGCAGAGTATATTTATATGCGATTGGTAAAGTGGTGCTCATAGGTGGACAAATCCTTTATGGCGTTGGGTGCACTGATCAATTACATGTCACTGAAAGGTCAGCTTTATGGACTGGTGTCTAGGTAGGTGACGTGCGATTGAAGCTGATGTGAATGTGGTGTTTGCAGTAGCCGGGCAATTCCCTAGAGTTCTAACAACGTGTTACTAAGCAAATAACGTTCCTTTATCTATAGAGAGCGTCCTTTATTCCTGAAGGGGCAGGTGGCTACATTGTGTAACTAACTTCCATGGAGTTAATTACCTCCTGGCTGACTGCATCTGACCTTGGTGGCGATGCTCAGACAGCTCCTCCGAACCGTGCAGAACATAGCGCCATATGGCCTCCGCTAGCTGCTAACAATCACGAGGGATGCGTCATGCCCTCTGCTTCATTAACCAATCAAAACACTATTCTGCAGCGGTTCGCTAGAAGGAAGAATATAAGGTCTATTAAATGAAAAACTTCATCTATCCTTGAAATCACCACTAAATATATGTCAAGTTACGTAAAATTATATTAAGTTATACCTGTAACCTGGGTGACAGCCAATATGGGCACGGTTACAGCGACTGTCCTGGTAGTCACCCATTTTTCTTAGAATGTAAAGACTCCCAAGTTAAAGGGACTGCCTGCTCCTTGTTACAAGGGCACCCTGAAACGCAGCTGTTCCCAGGTGGTCCTAATGCCAAGACCCCTAACAATATAATCCGTTGGGAAGCGTGGCAATAAGTGTTCAATTCTCCTGCAGAACAACCACTGGGGAAGCATTACATGGTGCCCATTGAAATCCTTGCAATGCATGTGGAGACGATCGTTGTAGCCATAGGGTTTGATTGCCGGAGGTTCCATATAATGGACTTCCCTGTCAACTCATAAGGCACTAATACGGTATTTCAAAATGGGTTTTCTGAACTAGACATCTCCTTTATGCCATAAGATGCCCCCACTGATCCCATAATGCTGCATTCTTATGCAGATGCGCTCTGCAGGGGTCTGTCCCCCATGTTAGAAGGAGGTATCTTTTGGCAGGTGCGTCTCTCTGTATGGTCAGCGGTAGTACTGTGTGAATGCTACGGTTGATCGTGCGTGGTGGGGTCATTGTGATGCCCCCTCCTTGCGCAGGGGAGGGAGCTGCGCCCTTGTGTCAGCCCTGGACTTACGAGTCTGCTACATGTATATATTATAGGGTAACTAAACCTTCAACAAACCTCTGAAATGTCATAGTGTCATGTCAGAAGTTTTGATCAGTGGGGGTGCGAGCACTGAGACCCCGACCGATCGCTAGAATGAAGAGGCAGAAGCGCTCGGATGAGCGATGAGCCGCTTGGTTTGTGATCGGCTTTTCTCGGAAAGCCGATGTAGCGGTGTACGGACTCAATAGAAAGTCTATGGGCCTGTACACTGCTATATCGGCTTTCCGAGAAAAGCAGATCAGAGACGGAGTGGCTCAGCGCTTCTGACTCTTCGTTCTAGCGATTGGTGGGGGTCTCAGTGCTCGGACCCCCACCAATCTAAACCTCTGACACGTCACTATGACATGTCAGAAGTTTGTTGAACGTTCAGTTACCCGTTAAAGGCATTGTGCAGTTTCAGTAAACGAATGTTATTCTTGTATAATAAAAAGTTATACAATTTTCCAATATACTTTCTGTATTAATTCCTCACGGTTTTCAAGATCTCTGCTTGCGGTTATTCATTAGGAACATTCATTGTTTTCGTTCAGTGAATAAAATTCTGTCCATGGTCATGTGATGGACACACAGATGCACGGCTCGGTACAAGACACAGCACTGAGACACCTACTGTAACGAGGCGTGCAGCTGTGTGTGCATCACATGACCATGGACAGAATTTTATCCACTGGAAGTAAACAATGACTGTTCCCACTGAACCTGAAACATCAGTCAACAGTATAAATCTACATCAAAGGTTACATTTTCTTCTCCATTTATGTCTATTCTGCTGGTTATCAGAGAACAGTGGATTGTGGGAGCTCAGAAAAGTTACACAGTTACAGCTCATCCCTGAATTACATGTCTGACAGCGTGACAGTCTGTTTCCAAGGGCAACCAGATGAAGTTTTATTATGGACACGTACATCATAGTCTGGAGGGGGGAGGGAATATGGAACGGACTGATGGGCTGAGCCTGCCCCATACATCGCGGGTGTCAGCCGTATATTACAGCTGACACCTCGCTCTAATGACCAATCTCAGCCATTTGACTGCTTAGATGCCAGTCAATAGCGACCGCGGCATCTAAGCAGTTAGAGGATGGGCCCCGTCTTTCATCCCATCGCCCCCCGTGAGGTGCACGTGGGGTGCAGATAGGCTCTCAGTTGTCACGACAACCTAATTAAGGCACCAGGTCTGCCATGTTGACGTTCCTATTAAGCCCCGCTAGAGGAATGGCTTCATAGGAGACTGCAAGAAGCACAATACACGGCAATACAGAAGTTCAAGTCCCCAAGTAGGACTAAGAAAATAATTAAAGTTTTCAGGAATATAAACTCCGTTTCACAAAACAAGGAGGGGTCCAACTTCTTCTCTGCTTCGTTAGGCCAGGGCTACACCGAGACTTTTTGTATCGCTAATGATTGATTTTCACTCTTGAGTGACAGCTGCAGTCCACAAGATTGCGTGTAACTCCATGTATTCATTTGGACTGCAGCTGTCACTTAAGAGTTAAAATCAAGAAGAAGCGCTACAAATAGTCTAGGTGTAGCCGTGGCCTAAATGTGTAGATCCACTGCCACCGATGAACTTGATATCTGACTGGATCGGACAGGACTTCCCAGTCAGGTTGTTGTCATTACATTACGAGTAATTACAGTGGGAAATCTGTATTGCTGTCCTTGGAGGCAGCCGTCAATGTTCTCTGAGGTGTTGACGTTTCATGTGCATGAAATACGTATCAGCGATGTGATCAGTAAACAGTGCTCGGAGTGAGGGTGTTAGCAGTAACCAGTTCTATCCTGACAAGACGGCGCTGTCAGCCGTGATCTCCGACTCCAGATAATATGACGATGCCAGCTGAAAACGCTGAGGCTTGATATCACGCCCGTGTGCCAGCTTTCTTAAAGTGGGCTTAACCCATGAGGTTATTTTCTCTACGTAATCCATATTGATTAGAATGCAAGTTATTATATGTATAGAGGGGGTCTCTGGGATTACACAAATAGGATTAGGTCAGTGGGAATGCTATAGCGGGTGCCGAGATAGAAGTCAAACAAGGACCCTGGTGCCACATAAGAAGAAACCAGTATTGGAAATTGCACATGGTAGATGGAGGTGCCAGGAGCTTCAAGTTATGCCTCTAGATTAGGTTGTGCCCCCTTTGTTGCGTCGTAATTTAAGGGAAAGGGGAGGACAAGAATCAGTTAAGTATCACAGATGTCGAGGAGGTATTTGACGTCTATGGAGAGTAGATGTGCCTCCACAGAGATGCCTTCGTCCGGCCTACTACGCTACTTTCCACGCAGTACCACCTCGGTGCCCAGCATTTAATTTGCACCAGAATCCATGGTAACCAATGAAATGATGGCGGATCATGTCTGGATTTTGTCACGGAATCTGCGCTTCAATTCAGACAGCATTTACAGCGTGTGAACATGGCCTTGCGTTGCTATGAGAATTTAGGTGCTCGGCAGGTTCCTTGAGACTGTATTCTAAGTGCTATTTACAGACTACAGACTTTTTTTTATATGTTCGGCTGTAGCATGCAAACAGACAGGCAAGAAATTTACTTTCCACTGGCAACCCTGCAGTCAATTTGGTTCACGCCCACAGAAAACGGGAGCAAATCAAACAAAAACATTAGAGATCAGGGAATTAAATATGCCCAAAAAGATACAGATATCACTTCCCCTTGTACCTGTGTCCAGGAAGCCATTTTTAGCGGCTATGGAGCTACTATTTAGTCACAGGGTCACCCAAACGTCATAAAAATGCAGAATCTTTGCTTTCCCTTCCCTCCAAATCTTTTGATGATCAACAATAGCCAGTAATATCTCCATATAAAGTAACGCAAACATGGAATTTCCTTCACAATGTGCAAGTCCCCCAATGATTGAAGAACTTTAACTAGGAGTAATTATATTGTAAGCCCTCATTTTATGCATTGGGGAATACTTTAGAAGATTTTGTCTGTTATTGCTCAATACGAACTGCAGCCGACCTGACGTTACATTTAAAAAAATAAAGTTGTTGAACTAGAAATTCCAGAAATACAAGTTTTCTTTAGTAAATAATAAGCTAAAAATGAAAATCATTACATAAAAACGAGAATAGCAAATAGCGATTTTTCAAGTGTTGACTTTTGCTATGAGCAAATATTCGTTATTACCTACATAAAGTGACAGCCCTGGTATTTTTTACCAAGGGGTACTTAAAAAGATCATATAGTTTTATATAAATACAAGTTGAATAACAGAGTTTATGTTAAGTTCATTTCTTTTTTATTTTACGAGTATGTGAGCTCTCCACAGAAGTTATATGAAAAGGTAAAAACTGAAAGAAGCAGCTCTTCCTCGCCCCCAGCAAGAAGTCACAGCACTCATTTCAAAAAGCAATCAACAGCTGAGTGACAAACACAACGGTGACAAACAGAAACCATTGGCACCGGATCAGTCACCATTAAAATCAATGGTGAGGTAACAGAAACCTATGGTTTCCATTAGGGTTCCGTTCTGACGGAAAAGCTCTCACGGACCGCCAGAACGGAGCCCTGACGCAGATGTGAATGAAGCCTAACCTATGTGCACCAGAGAGTTCATCCCGTCAGATATAACATTTGGGCAGTTGCTCCTGGCACACAGCTGATTTTGTGGGGGGGGGGGGGGGTGCCTTATCTGGCCAGACATTTCCCCTGTACTAGAGAGGAATGGCCGTCCATAGCGGGAGCCATTGTTATAGATCGGCTTTCCGTTCTGGCTCAGAGGGAGGTGCCAAGCGGTGCAACCACCTCTATGACATCCTTATGGCCTATTAGTCCTAATGAAAGATAACCTTTAAAGGAAGACTGGATCTAAAGGCTATGTTACCTCGAATTTGCTGTGCAGATGAATGCAGTCTATTGTTCTCTATTATCAGCAACTTCAGACTGGGGAGTGGCTGACTGCAGTGTTATTCACTGGGATTAGCCTTTACGTTATATTAATATTTAACCATTCATAAAATACATAATCTGAAGTACAATGTCTATGGTGACAGAAGTGTCGCTGCAGAAATCCACGAAGATCTGGGTGGCTTCTGCTGATTCCAAATGATGAAAATCTGTCTTTGGGAGTTATAAATTCTGCAGGAAAGCTGCTGGTTTATTTTGAAGTCAATAGCATTTGCCCCCTGAGCCACCTCCTCTCCTCAATGTCTTAACTGCTTTATTTGACATAATACGTATAATGGTGACTGCTCCTTACATAACTTAATGTATAACCAGTTCAGGGTCAGTCACTAGAGGCTCCATGCTCCACCTCTCAGATCTCTATCTTGCATTATATTCAGTTAAACAGAGGAAACAGCCATTTTGTGAACTGCAACACAGTTTAATGAAAACGCTGCCTAGCATGACGAGCGCTTTAAATCTATGGACACCTTTGACATGGAAAACATGATTTTTATATAGGTTAGTGGTTACATGTAGATAAAAATCCACATGCTGGATGTGAAGTCTATGTCCAGGATGCTGCTGCCTTCACTAGCTCTCATGCATCAGCAGTTTCATCACTGTACTGCTTTCCCCTTCAAATACAGCTCCTGTGTGATCTCCTCTCCCTGTGCATACGCTGACACTAATGCTGCCTGTGTGTGAGATCTCAGATTCTGGCATGAGTGCTCTTCTCCCCTTGCTGCTGGTATCTATAACACTGAGAGAAGAGGGGGGGCAGAGCAAATGACATCAGCCCTGAGCCGACAGCAGCCAAGAGCTGTGTGCCACTTTTCCCACTGAGGTCAATAGAGAGATGGCGCACGGCTATTTTTTAGAATTTCTATATGGAAATAAGCAAACCCGGGTCACGAGATCCTCGTTCTCCTGATAAGGGAGTGTTCCCGGAGGTGGGACCAACACATATCAAGCATTTATAGATTGGAATACCCGTTTAACGCTAGATTTTATTTATGTACAAAAACTATTATGGCTTTTGCCACAAAACCTGCCATTAGGGACAGACCCCCAAATTTCCTAAAGTTCTGAGAGATGTGTAGTCATATATCGATACATACTCCGCTGTATATCACCGGATTACTAGGCAGAATTACCATTCAAAAAGCTGGGTATTCTTTTTAATTTATATTTAAATGAGTTCCCTGTCCATATGCCCTACTAGGATAAAAACTGAGGGGGCCCAAGAGACAATCGTGGCCCCTTCCGTTTGCTGATGGGTGGAGGTCCCGGGGACATCATTTTGTATTTCTGAAAACCCCTTTATATCTATTATCTTGCTGTACTTGCCTCCGGAGACAACTAAAAGACTTTCCTTCTTTTCTTTCTCAAAACGTGTGGCCATCTCCTCCTGGGAGGCTTCTTCCTCCTCTCGTTCTTCTTGAAGTTTCTTCATTCTTTCCATCAAAACTTCTATCTCACTTTCATAGTCAGTATTCTGTGAATGATTCAAAATTATGCGTTTATAGTGCATTCAAAAAATGAAATTACAACCCATTCACAGGAGGTTTGCGATTATGGACCTTTCTTCTAGGTCAGTCATTAGTAAGAATCCATCAGCTTCAACACATGACTCAGGTCACAAACAATGGAGAGGCGGTCATGCAGACTGAGATAAGCAGCCGCCAGTTGCATATGGCGCCGCTGATCTCTGGGAAAAAACAATAGGCCTGAGCAGGTTGATATAAAACCTATATGATTTTCTCTGCCCATCAACAATAAGGGGCCCAACTTCTGCATCCCTACAGTTGTGGGTTTTATAGGGAGACTGAACCTAAACCCTATCTCATCTATGCTAGACAGAGGAGTGTAGTCTATTGTTCCCTGTTATCAATCACATCAGGATTGGATTCGGCTGACTGTGGTGTAGAACGACCGACCATGCAAAAAAAACGTACGGAACCCTTAAGCAAATGAGACACACAAAAACTATTTGCACCGGATGTGTCACCGTTAAAATCAATGGTGATTCAAACAGAAACCTATGGTTTCCGTTCATGGGTTCCCCTGACGAAAAGCTCAGACGAAACCCATGAACGGAGTCCCGACGCAGATGTGAACGAAGCCTTAGAAAGGAATGTGGCGCATCTGACCCCAAGAGATATTGGGGGTTGCTTTTCAGAAACTGATGTGGGTATTTTCTATATACCAATTATATAGGCATTATATACTTACAGCCCAATATACACAGGAGCAAAAACAGCCTCACCTCACATCCTAAATGACATAGAACATATGTAGCCCCATACCATGACCATACGTTTTGACAGAATCAATAGCGCAGTCAACGGAACCCTTGCACAACTGAGACAAACGGGAACCATTAGCATCGGATCCGTCCCCATTGACACCAATGGTTTCCGTTTGTGTCAGTCAGGGCTCCAGCCCGACGGAAAGCTCCGACATTCTATCGGAATGGAGCCCTGGCGCAGATGTGAACGACGCCTAAGTAGTACAGGGACTGGCAGATGGTCAATGGATCCAATAGGTTTTATATCAACCTGATAGGGCCTATTGTTTTCCCAGAGATAAGTGGCGCCATATGCAACTAACAGCTGATTATCTTTATCTCGCTAATTTTTCGTCCCAGCCAAACGTGCTTGTTTATAGGGGGCTGTCGTTTGCATTATCATTTATAGTGATCATAAGGGGGAGTCTGGAGACGGTCACCTATAGGGAGAGTCTCTCAGTTCAGATGATCAAATATGAATAATAATTAGACCGTATGGTTATGATGCCAGCCATGTTTACAGCACGATTGGCAATGATTTACCCACCACACATTCCTTAAAATCTGTAGATGTTAGAGAGATTGGAATAGAAAATCAGATTTGGTTCTCTTCACTGACCTCAGTGCTGTTGCCCATCAGGCCCGTGTTCTCTATACTGTTATCGTTGGCAAGATCACAAACGCAAAGCTTGTTTTTCACCACTAAGTGCAGTCCATTCGAAGTTTCGGGGTCCCTATCTGGATTTATTCCGCTGCCGAACACAAAACTTGCCAACGCGTGGTAATGAGCCAGCAGTACCACGGCATGCACCAGCTCAGCCAGCGACCAGTTGTTCTCTCCTGTTTTCACCAATTTCTAAAAGGGGAGAAATGAGAGCAAAAATACATTTGGAACCTTATATCAGATGAATATCTCTTATAATTAACGGTTCACCTGTGTCAGACATGACCAGATAGGTTATCGGCCTTGTGCAGGTTTCCATTCACTGACAGAAATCACAAGTCTTGATAAAGTTATGTGCCTTTCTAATCTTTAATTCCATAAAACCACTTAGAAGGAGATGTTTGGATTTAGACTAGAAAAACATAGCTGTTGTTTTCCAGATACAGCGCCATCTTTGTCCATGGGATGTTTGTGGTATTGCAGCTCAGCCACATTAAAGCGGATGGGGTTGAGCTGCAATACCAGACACAGCCTATGGACAAGTGTGGCACTGTTCCTGGATAACAGCTGTCATTTTTCTTTCATCTCATATAAACTCTTTAGGATGACCCAACTAAACGCGTTGCCTTGTGATGCCCGTAATGAATAATTTTACGTATGGGCAGTGTGAATGGATTGATAGGGAGGAAGTGCCCATGTATTTATACCCATTATAGTGGTTTACACTTTGGGTAGAACCATCTCTTACTGGGCGCAGCTGGTACCATTACCTGTATGTGATCTTTGGTTATTAACCAAGGTCTGTGTGCGAGGAGCTTGTTGATTTCGTTTAGATTTTTTAGCCTCTGTGGCACATATTGCAACCCGTTCAGCCACTCCGAGGATCCTCCTGTGTTCAGGAACTCATCCACATGCATGTTTATCAAGTACACACATTGGTGCCGGGCGGCTGCCTGGAAAGGGGGGAGAAAAACGACGTGGACGGTTACATATTACACAGATTTCATGATCTAATGTGCAATAGGTACTAAAATATACTGAGCCGATGCGGGACACATTACAGAATACGCAGATTTTGCTGAATTTATTTTTGAATTATGCGGTCCACGACCCCCATAAACTCAATACACAATCAGGTTAGCTGCAGAAGGTGGCGTCAGGTTGTGACTTTGCCTAGACTTACTAGACCAGTCACACCGCATAGGAGACAATGGACACACTAGTGCATGATTACTACTGAAACGTATGGGGATAATAGAAAGTTGTGCTACCACCATCATACAGCTCAAGGGCCCATCTATCCGCAGCCTACACAGAGCGGCCTAGAATATCTTTACCACATCAATAGGCCATTTCCATTGACGCGTATGAGGTTAATATATGTGAATATTATGTATTCTAATGTCAGAATCCATTGATTATACAGCTATGCACAGAGTTCCATTAGGCACTGCCAATATGTCATAGGTCACTGCTACTGGGAGTCCCACAATCTGTGCCAATGCGGCCGACACGTAATATATGGCTGCCGCAACAGAAAAGCTGACCCCGAAAAGTGTGCGGCTAGTACCTAAAACATCTAGACCCCAGAGCTAAAGCATTTGGCAACATCTTAGTACATTTACAGATGGACAATAAACCATTCTCTGTCCCAGGATTTATTATTATATTGCGATAAAAAGCAACAGAAAGTAACAGAACTCTGAACACATGGCGAGGAGTACTTGCCATGATGGCGATGTAGTGCCTGTAATGGTAAGGCAGGGGTCCGTCCATACGTAGCATATAGAACTGTGTGCGGAGGAAGGACTCCAGGTATTGCGGGTGGAGGCTCATGACTCGTGTGATGTTGTCCAGGCGGCCGGAAGTGCTGTACTTCTCCACCAGTCGGTTGACAAGTGTAACCACATCATTGGTTTGGCCAAACTAATTGAGAAAGAACAATAAATTAAGACCCTGGAAAGCAGACACTTCCTTAGATAAACAGAAATACAGATTTATATTTAGAAGATTATTAATATTTTTTTTTTTTTTGGAGACGATTGCTGACATTAAAACACCACGACAATGTTATAGAGTGCAGAAAAGAACAAACACGGCTTCACTTCAACATAGATATATATGGGAATTCCATCTACTTCTCTCCATATATATCCATCTACTTCTCTTCATATATATCCGTCTACTTCTCTCCATATATATCCATCTACTTCTCTCCATATCTATCCATCTACTTCTCTCCATATATATCCATCTACATCTCTCCATATATATCCATCCGCATCTCTCCATATATATCCATCTGCTTCTCTCCATATATATCCATCTGCTTCTCTCCATATATATCCATCTACTTCTCTCCATATCTATCCATCTACATCTCTCCATATATATCCATCTACTTCTCTCCATATATATCCATCTACTTCTCTCCATATATATCCATCTACATCTCTCCATATATATCCATCTACATCTCTCCATATATATCCATCTACTTCTCTCCATATATATCCATCTACATCTCTCCATATATATCCATCTCCTTCTCTCCATATATATCCATCTACATCTCTCCATATATATCCATCTACATCTCTCCATATATATCCATCTACTTCTCTCCATATATATCCATCTACTTCTCTCCATATATATCCATCTACTTCTCTCCATATATATCCATCTACTTCTCTCCATATATATCCATCTACTTCTCTCCATATATATCCATCTACTTCTCTCCATATATATCCATCTACTTCTCTCCATATATATCCATCTACTTCTCTCCATATATATCCATCTACATCTCTCCATATATATCCATCTACTTCTCTCCATATATATCCATCTACTTCTCTCCATATATATCCATCTCCTTCTCTCCATATATATCCATCTCCTTCTCTCCATATATATCCATCTACTTCTCTCCATATATATCCATCTCCTTCTCTCCATATATAGCCATCTACTTCTCTCCATATATATCCATCTACATCTCTCCATATATATCCATCTACTTCTCTCCATATATATCCATCTACATCTCTCCATATATATCCATCTACTTCTCTCCATATATATCCATCTCCTTCTCTCCATATATATCCATCTACTTCTCTCCATATATATCCATCTACTTCTCTCCATATATATCCATCTACTTCTCTCCATATATATCCATCTACTTCTCTCCATATATATCCATCTACTTCTCTCCATATATATCCATCTACTTCTCTCCATATATATCCATCTACTTCTCTCCATATATATCCATCTACTTCTCTCCATATATATCCATCTACTTCTCTCCATATATATCCATCTCCTTCTCTCCATATATATCCATCTACTTCTCTCCATATATATCCATCTACATCTCTCCATATATATCCATCTACTTCTCTCCATATATATCCATCTACATCTCTCCATATATATCCATCTACTTCTCTCCATATATATCTGTCTACTTATCTTCGTATCTGTCTCTCTCTCAAATCTATCTTTTCCATATCTATCTTTCATCTCATATCTATCTCTTTCGATCTCATATTAATCTATCAATTTATCTCACGCCTCTCTCATATTTATTGAACAAAAATGCTGACAGACCAAATTTGTTCTGCACTGAACACAGGTAAGGTATGATTTAATATCAGTATAAAATTTCCTGTCAATTATATCCCGATGCCACATGAGCCAGATTCCAAATATTAGGTACACACGTAGAAAATACCTTTAAACTGGCATAATGGAAAGTGATAGATGCCAGATTATCAAATGTTCTGGATTATCAGACAACCAAAGAAAAAAATATATATAAAGCTTACTTGTAAGAGTAGAAAACATCTAAAAAAATCAGCCTTAAAAAAAAACAAAGCGCCAACACACACTATGACTATTTAAATCAGGGGAGTCTCGCAAATTGGTTATTTTTGCTCAGCCCATTACTGGGGAAAGGGGAGGGGGAAGGGAGTGAGATCAGGGGAAGAGCGAGGAAAAGGCCCGGAATATGCCTTTATCCTGCTATGCCACACAGACTGAAATCTACGCCCGCCACACCGATTTTCTGTTGGTAATTATAATAAATTTGTTGTCTGGACTAAGCTCCTCCAATTTTCTCGCCACTTTCGTAAAGTATCGAGAAAAGTAGAAAGTCACAGTTTAGCGCAAATATGGTGTGCGCTAAAATCTGCGACTCCCCCATTGAGTATGATGAACCTGTCCAAATTCTCTGCTTCCCTTCACTCATGTTCCGGCTACCTGCAACCACCACAATCCGGAAAACTCTGCCCCCATGCGAACAACTTTATCTGACATATCTCCAGTTCAGTGAACTTCCAAAAATACATACTGTATATACATAGGCGGAACTGATAACAGCGGCACATACTTTTTTGTGGTGGTTTTTGGACGGCATATGAAACACACACACACACACACATACACACACAATTTTTTGAAAGAATGCAAGCACATATATTCTCCACCCGGCTTCAGATGCCAGCTCAGCGCTGTGTTCATTTTACCAGACAAACCCGCTGACCCTCATCACAAAGAAACTGGAGAACATGAAAGAGATGGATGAGAAGACAAGCCACGAGACCTCCCTAGACAACTGCTGTGCTTAAAGGGGCCGATGGCCACAAAACCCCTATTCAATGCTGCATACCTAATTTCACAGCACCGCCCATTTCATAGACCCCCGACATTTTTAATATGAGCATTAAATTGAATAAGAAGATCCTATGACAGACTCGGAGATCTTAAGAAGAGCGCCAAAAATCCTTTTTCTACAGACTGACGGGGGCCAAGAGGCCTAGATCCCAAGTCCCAAACCAAACATTTCACATTACTCCAGTTCCACAAGTGCAGTAATTTTTTTTTCTCTGGATTTGGTTGGATTTTTCCTTAAACTGACTTATAATGGGGGGGGGGGGGGGGGTCAGGTTAATGTTTGGGTTCCTGTATTTTTGATGGCAAGACTAGTACTGCAGACTGCGCTATTAATGCAGTCAAAATACCGGGAACTCTCATAGAATGGCAAAAATGCCAATGTGAACAGGACTTGTCATGTCCCCACACCAGGGAGTGCAGGGAACTGTGGTGAAGTCAATGAGGAGGAAGGTCCTGGCAGGTCTGTACCTAGATATTCTTATAATATCTGAGGCCTCATGAACACGTCCGTGCCTGTAATCACGTCCCGTGAAGACATGGCCCGTAAAAACGAAAAGTAGGACATGCTCCATAATTCCCGGCACGGTTAAACGGCACGGACACCTATCCGTAGCGATACAGAAAGGTGTCCGCAGCCAATAGAACCGGGCGGGTCCATAATTGCAGACCATATTACGATCCGCAATTCCGGAGATTTTTTTACGGTCGTGTGCATGGGGCCTGACCTGGGAGTGGAGAGTACTGCACAACGGCGCAAGCAAGCAGAAGTCACTGGGCTATTTGGGATCTGAAAACGCTATGAGGTTTAGGGTCTGTACTTCTTTTGGGGTCACGTCTAGGGTCTGAATACTATTTGGTGTGTGAGGCCCGTATTCATATTGAGGTCTGAATTCATTTTAGGGTGTGATGAAAGGGTCATACACATTACATGTTATTTAAAATTCTGGTAATCTTCCGTATGTCACTGATCAAATGTAGGCAAGTACGCTTTAAATACTGCGGTATGAAAAAACACCAAACGGGCGCTAAATTCTCAATGAACAAAGCTGTGAACCATTCCAACCATTTTCCCGAAGAACTAAACATAGGGAGACAAACCAACAATATAGAATGCCAAACACCCGCATAAAGCCTGTGGCTGCAGACACCCCACTGCTCAGGTGTCTGCCCCAATATATCCTTGGGGCTCATATGCTGTTCACCTATGTGACTACACTGGACTAGCGTGATGTCCTGGGGGTCTTACAGACGCACACACAATAATAATTGCATTTGGTTTTCCTTCATGCTCATCCTTTTCCTGTTTCCTATATCCATTTCCTTCCTTATACTCACTAGTGGTCATTGTAAAGGTTAAAAACAACTTATACATATATAAAATAAAAAAAACAACAGTAAAATGAACAGGACCCGATAGATGCCAGATTATTGGACATCTATTGATATTTCTCTCTCGCTCCTCTCTCTCTCATATCTCTCTCTCTCTCTCTCTCATATCTCTCTCTCTCTCTCATATCTCTCTCTCTCTCTCTCATATCTCTCTCTCTCTCTCTCATATCTCTCTCTCTCTCTCTCATATCTCTCTCTCTCTCTCATATCTCTCTCTCTCTCTCATATCTCTCTCTCTCTCTATCTCTCTCTCTCTCTCATATCTCTCTCTCTCTCTCTCATATCTCTCTCTCTCTCTCTCTCATATCTCTCTCTCTCTCTCATATCTCTCTCTCTCTCTCATATCTCTCTCTCTCTCTCTCATATCTCTCTCTCTCTCTCATATCTCTCTCTCTCTCTCATATCTCTCTCTCTCTCTCATATCTCTCTCTCTCTCATATCTCTCTCTCTCTCATATCTCTCTCTCTCATATCTCTCTCTCTCATATCTCTCCATCTAATATCTCTCCATCTAATATCTATGTATCCCTCTCATATCTATCCCATATCTATCCATCTATGTAAACACACACACTCACACAAGACGACAACAACGACTGACAGACAACAGCTTACATATATGGTGTCTATAGATTACAGATTCCTGTAGGTGTTATAATTATGTTACACAATTAGATATAATTATTTTAGAATTGATTGATTTTATCATTTAAATTTGACTATATAATTTAGGGTTGGATCACATCTAGAAAGCAAGGCCATGATATTAAAATCAGATTGAGTCTCATTATTGTATATGAAGCGTTTGAACGTATTTACCTCTTTTTCGGGTATAAAGGCACTTGGTCCTCTTGATGGTTGGGATATTATGATTTTCTTATCCTAAAATAAAATGGACAAAACGGCTTATAAAAGACTGGATAAAATAAAATATCTAATCTGACCTCTATGAAGGGATTCAGGATGTTACGTTGTGGGGATAAAATTCATGTGCCACCATATAGTGATACAGGTTTAAAGCAGGATTAATGAAGTAAAGCACATTTCCCCTAAGGACTTGTTCACACAGTGAAAAACATTTCATCAGGTTCTCGGAAAACTGGGTGACAAACAGTATGGCTGTCATTTCTCCTGACACCTCTGTTTTACTAGAATACATGAAACTATACTATATACTATACTAGTACACATGAAACAATTCTGGTAGGACGGGTCTCTGCCATTCCTCTGTTGTTCCTCCTGGAAAGGCATATTAAATCAACAACTGGGTGTTACAACTCTCCTTGTCAATAGTGTGTGTCCCTACACCGTATTACGCTGTCCAATATGTCGCATCTTGCTGACAAGGGAAATGGTAAGACGCAGTTGTTAATTTATTCATACCTTTCCAGGAGTAATAACAGAGGAATGCGACAATGCAGAGTTCTAAGAAAAGAGGATTGTGACTTCATGGGCATATAATTTTTAACAACTGAAGAGGAAATTAAGTTTTTGGATAGAAATGCTCTTTAAAAGGACTGTTGTAAAATCAAGAAAAAGGGTTTATAAATAACAATAAACTCGCCAATAGGTGGCGATGATAAGGTCAGAAGCGGAGGCTGCCTTTACAAAAGGGTATGGAAATCCTAAATAGAAGATGTTTTGGTTAGTGCAAAACGGAACTAATTTTTTAACCACCATTTAGAAGGGAAACAATACACAAAGCTGGAATACACGTGAAGTACTGCTTTACATTAACACGTGGTGAAATAAAAATTGTGGAGCACCTTTTCTTATGTTCCTCTATTATTCCTCCTGGAAATGTATGACTAAATAGAGGTTACCATTTCCTTGTCAATAGGGTGTGTGACACACAACCTTTAACAAGGGTAATGGTATAGCCCAGTTGTCAATTTATTAATACATTTCCAGGAGGAACAGCAAAGGAACGACAGCACAAAGTTAGAAGAAAAGATGCCCCAGAATTGTTCTTTTTAGGGGAATACAAGTATTTACTATAACAGACATATCAGGAACGTGGACAGGTCCTCTTTAAAGGGGTTCTTCAGTAATTCAGTATCCGGCTACTCTCTTGCAGTAAGCAATCCGGTATCCCAGGAACATATCTTATTTAGTGATGTTCGTACACGTACAGGGAATGATTGGCACCCCCTCACCATGGTAGGTGTCAGGCTTGCAGGTGCATTACTGGAGAACTAACTCCAAGCAGGACATATTTCTACGTGGAGACAATCAGCATTCAGGTACATAAACTAGCTCTAATGACATGTTTAATAATACAAAAAAACAACAACATACATAAAGCAACTTTTTGGATCAAAAGTTCACACTTCCCTATTCTCAAAAATAAACTTGAAAAGTCCCACAATTGGGGATTTAAACGTTAAGTATAGAAAGCTCCAACCTATTTATTTCCGAATGCATCTATAGCACCGACATATTCTGTAGCGCTGTACACAGACTATAGTCTCTCACATCAGTCCCCGTCCCCATTGAGCCCCACAGTCTATTTTCGCAATGCGGGCAATTTGATAGGAAACCTATTAACCCTTCAGTATGGTATTGGGTTGTGGGAGGAAACACGTAAATGCAGGGATAACAAACAACTCCACGCAGCGGTGGCCCCTGGTCGGATTGGAACCCAGGACCCCAAGGAAACCGTGATAACCGTGCTGCCCACATGTATTGACATTATACTTGCTACAAACTACCACATCAAGACGATAAAAGAACGAAAAGATAAAACCGCGCACATTACTTGCCAAGTCTAATCCTTTGATTCATACGGATTATTTGTTGACCTGGCATATTCTATCCCATTCAGTCCTACTGAGTAAACAGCAGCCATACAATTTACATGGCCTTTGGTGAACTCGATTTGGCATGGGTGACTCGACTAAGAGGCTTATCGAGTGGCAGAGGGAACGCAGAACATCAAGAGGCTTGAATGTCAAGATCATGAAAAATGCATCTACAACATGACGGGTGGATACAAATCGGAAAACAACGGCAAATCCGTTGGGAAGGTCCAAAGTAAAAAAAATCCCAAATCACTGTCCAAGGGTTTTGGGCACCAAGCATCATAGTCACTTCATCCTAGAAGTCTGTGGGGGTCCCAGTGCCAGGACCCAACAATGTTACTTTCTGATCCTACTAGATGACAAGCCAGACAATAAATTTAAAGGGGCGCTCCAGGCAAAACTGATACACTGTGTAATGCCTAGTGGAGAGGCTGAGGGGGCGGTGCATGACACCATGCATCAGTTTTTCCAGGAATGTTCCTTTAAAGAGGACCTATCACCTGCCTCTTGAGTAAATAAATGTATTTCCCATGGAATAACAATTCTGGAGCAGCTTTTCTTGTGCCGTTCCGCTGTTATTCCGATTAGAAATGGGGCGTGTCCCTACAGTCTCATTTTGTCAGCACTGATTGGACAGTGGCAGTCTGTGTAGGGACACACCCCCATCTGGTAACACCCAGGTGTTAATTTATTCATAAATTTCCTAGATGAACAACGGAGGAACAAAACATAAGAGCTCTGGAGTTTGTGGAGTGTTTGAGCTTAAACCTACTCAGATTTCCATTACTAACATATATATATATATACAATATATACACACACACACACATTTAATTATTTTTTATTCACAGAAAAATGTGTAAAACACAAAAACACAATGCCCATATTCAACTGCTCTGATTCTACTGTCTGTTAGGTAGAAGGTAGACACGGGACAACTAAGTTCCACCCAGCATAGGACAGGCTTAAAGAAAATCCCAAAACAAAAATGACAATTAAAAAAATTAGGGAGGATTTATAAAAACTTTTTGTTGAAAAACCCGTTTAAATGTGTTGTAGGAGATGAGAAAAAAAAAAAAAAACTCAGAAACTGAAACAGCTCCACTTATGTACACAGGTAGCTCAGCCCCATTCAAGTGAAGGCAATACCAAACATGGCCAGAGACAAAAGTGGTGGCGCTGTTTCTTTCTGAAAATAAAAAAAAGTGTATTAGGGCCTGTTCACATAAGCGTTGCCTTTCTGTTCCGCAGTTCCGTCTGAGGTTTCCGTCGGGTGAACCCCGCAACGGAAAGTCAAACTGAAACTACAGCTTCTCTTTCAGTCACCATCAATATCAATGGTGACGGAAACATTGCTAATGGTTTCCGTTCGTCACCATTACGGCAGATTTCCGTTATAATGACGGGATCAATAGCGGAGTCGACAACGCTATTGATTCTGTCGGAAAAACAGAAACCTGCCAGAATGGTGATGAACGGAAACCATTAGCAATGTTTCCGTCACCATTAATACCAATAGTGACGGAAACGGAAGCTGTGGTTTCAGTTTGACTTTCCGTTGCGGGGTTCACCCGACGGAAACCTCAGACGGAACCGCGGAATAGAAAGCCAACACTGATGTGAACAGGCAAGGCTATGTTTACATCTGCGTCGGAGGCTCTGTTGGGTGCCTCCGTCTCAGGTCCGGCAGTTTGCCGGAAACTATTTCGCAGCATGCTGCGCTATCGTGTCCTGTAAAATCACGGACACCGCGACGGAAAGCCGGCGGAACCCATTGAAGTCAATGGATTCCGTCGGCAACCGGCGGTATCCGTTGTGTGTTGGAACCGTCTGTTCCGTTATTTCGTTGTTCGGCTCCTCTGACGGAGCAGAACAGAACGTAGGTTGTGAACGCAGCCAAATATATATATTTTTTTTATTGTTTAAAAGCATTCATTTTCATTTTGTCATGTAGATCTATATAAAAATATGTATATATAAAAAACATGACGGTGCTTCCCAGTACACAGGTTACGCCTGCCGCCCTCGGCGTTGCACCCCAGTCCATGTGCTATTGGACGATACGGACACACCTTCCTGTTTATACGTGAGAGAAAAGTGCAGCGACCTGGAATGACCTTTGGCCCAGAACAATCTCACAATCTGCAGATCAGGTCGTTAGCAAGCGCCGGAGATAATAATGTGGTAACAGCGAGCGGTATGTGAGCACCTGTCATACGGGAGCTGTGAACGTGTCGCTGATAACACCCTCACCACAATGACTTTCAGAATTCTCTGCGATACAGGCAAACAGCACGGCGACTTGCACCCATCATACTGCTTTATTACATTTATCAATAATGTCCTATGAACAAACACATGGGATTTGCCGGATTATTAAACGCTCTGGACTATTGAATGGCCCAAGTATATATAACCTTACTTTAAAGGGGTTGTCCACTACCGGACAGCTGATGACCTATCCACCGGATAGGTCATCAGCATATGATCTGTGGGGGTCGGACACCTGGGCCCCGCACCTACCAGCTGTTTCGGCTGCCTGCGGGCACCGGATGTCATTGCACAGTATGCAATATACGGACCCCAGAAGCAGTTGGCTCCGTACATTGCATAGCGGCCGTGCTATAGAACTGCATCTCTGCTCCTATTCACTTGAACAGGAACAGTACTGCAGCTCGGCCTCTATTTCGTGACCGGCGCGATCTGCTTCCGGCATGGACATCCGATGCCCGGAGGAAGCTAGATCGGCTGATCGGTGATCAGACCCCCCACAGATCATATACTGATGACCTATCCGCTGGATAGGTCATCAGTTGTCCGGTAGTGGACAACCCCTTTAAGGATTAATTCACACAGCCATATTACGGCTTCATTTAACCTTTGAGTTGTACAGAGCTGTATTGTGGCGCCCATACAAGTGTTTTCGCCCTTACTGCGCCTCTGTATCCCTCCAATTTCATACAGATTTCTTTATTTTTCGGATTCCGTGGAAATAATGGGGCAGATTTACTTGGACTGGCGTTTCATACGCCATCCTTAGTCTGATGCCAAAAGGTGTAAAATGCCCCTCTCAAAAAATGTGTTGCATCTTCTGCTGTCCGTGCGCCAGAAAAGTGAGATCTACACCAGCTATGAGCTGGTGACGACTTCAGTTATAACTTGCGCCAGGAGTAAATTATAGTGAATTTGTCAAATCGTGGGTGGCCACGCCCCTTCTGATAAGCCCCACCCACTGTATTAAAGTGCCGTGAGTGGAGGAAAAGGGCAAGAAGTCACAAATTATTGCGCTAATATGGAGTACAATATGGCTAATTCTCCCTGACCGCCCCTACAAACATGCAAGCTCGGCCAAATACTCATGTTTATTTCAATGGGGAGAGGGGAATAAGCTGCTGCCAGACACTCGTCAAAAGTCTCGCTGGAACAAAGGATCGGGCATGTTGAAATCCAACAAAGACACATAGTTGGATCCTTCTTTCCCCCGACAGCAGAGACCCCCATACACATTACATAATCGGCCGATCACGCCAAAATCGGCGGGTTCTTCTGACTTTGCTTTAATGTGTATGTAGAGAAACACTGGTCTACATGGGTGGTCTCTTCGAAGAAGAAGTCCAATATACATGGGAAGCGGGTGCTTTTCTCAAAGAAAAAAATAAATAAATCGTATTTCCCCCAATATTAAAGGGGATGCCCACAATAAGAGGGTGTAGACGTACTATCGAGCCCAATCCAGTGTAGTTCTTAGCGGTGGTGAAATACCGTGGACATAGATGAAAAAAAGGTTGATGGCCACTGGTTTTACTGGGTCTATTGCAGAGAAAACCAACATTAACATTGCAGTTTCTGTCGGTCATGGGGTTTTCAGGAGATCGACCCACCACCATTACTACCACTCAAGATCAGTTAGACGCTCATAAAGCCGTCGATGTAAGGTCGAGTTATCCAAACTATGGAAACCCTTAATAAAAAAGAAAGAAAAAAAAATAGGTAATTATCCGCATACTTCTGCACTGAAAGAATGTTTGCCTGTATTTTATCATAGAGGATTCTGGGAGTGGAAACTTCTACAGGCAGCTTAGATTACAGCGGCAATCAAGTGACAAGTCAGGGATTTTTTTTCTTCTCCCTACAAAGAGTTGCATTTTGCGGTGATTGGAGTGGTTGTGGTAACAGAGAAGCTTTCACAATATAGATACGAGCGAAGATCTGGCCTCAGCAATATTCCTCATGACATCACTGGAGAAATGGGAGGCCTAAGCCGCATTACTTCCATGACCTTGGCCTTGTTCTTGTCAGAATTAACAGATACAACTCAGTGGCTTCTGGGGGTAATAGATCTTCCAGAGTAGTTTAACCCTTAAAAGTAGAGCAGAGTGAAAGATTACACGGACGTGAACTGGAAAATTGACGTTCGAATGTGCCGCACGGGTTGAGTCAAAAGTCAAGAACCACCTGAACTAACAGGGGTCATAGCAACCAATCAGACCTTTATGTTTGTATGACCTCATATGCATTATATATTTTTTTGTATTATTTTTTTTAAGTATCTTGCTGCCTGGAAACCATCAACAGGCTGCTTTTAACAGATTGGTTATTCCTTTTATATGTATTTAGGATGCTATTGTGAATGGAGTGTAAATCAGGTGGTCTCATTGACACATCAATACTTCCTGTAGCCCTGTTCAATTCCACATGAATACGCAGACTGGGTTTCCACACAATGCCATAATTACAATAATAATAAAAGACAAAAAGATCTATAAGCAGCACACATCCTACTTGCTGACCGTTTCCATGGAACATGAGATTTGTTTAGAAGCTGCACAACACAAAAACAAGATAAAAAACACGAACACTGCAAATTACGTCATGAAGGTATGTTGCTAGGTTTTGCATTTGTTGAATCAACAGTCAAAATGCTAATTAAAACACGTACAGATCATAATTGATCATACTAAAAAAAAAAAAAAAATATTCTAGAATTATGTATACACTAGCATTTGACATAGATCTCATATGGTTACACAGGATGCACCTGTGTTTCAGCAATGTACAGGCCAAAGTCAAGGTCTGTACCCAGTTTCTATTCTTAAACCACCCGCAGGGAAATAGACTGTACCCCTTTAAATGTGAGCGGGCTTAGAAGTGGTCTGCAGACGCATAGATCTACCCAGAAAACAATGGATTGTGCCGATATTCTGTACAAAAGGGAACCAAATGAAAAATGTCTAGTTAGGCCTCATTCACACGGCAGGGTTTCCCGTCCGGGTGCCGGCCGTTCATAAATCGGCCGGCACCCGGCTGCATTAGGAATGATAGACCCCTAATGGGGCTATTCACACGACCGATTTTTTGACGGCCGGAAAATCCGGCCGTCAAAAAATAGGACATGCTCTATCTTTGCCCGGACACCCGGCCCCCATAGAAGTCTATGGGGCCGGGTATTACACGGCCATCACCGGAATGTGTTCCGAGTGATGGCCGGGTTTCCCGGCGCTTGCGCTCTATCTCCTCCTCCTCACAGCGCAGAGTGCATGTGAGGAGGAGGAGTTGATGCCATTCTGACGAATGGCATCGCTGCACACTGTGTTGCAGGGCCGGGGTGTACAGCAGGTGGAGGGAGCGCTGCGCTGGCTCCCTTCCCCTGCTTGTTAAAAGCACCCTGGCTCGGCGACACCTTAGATGGCGCCGCTAGTAGCAGCAGCTGCTGCGGCTGCTACTACTGCAGCGACGCCACTATAGCAGAGCGGGGAGGTATCTCCCCGCTCTGCTATGTGCTAGCCGCACTTTAGCTCCTTGAAGGAGCGGAATCCCCGTGTGTTCGGGGATTCCGCTCCTGGACAGAGCGCTTGATGTCTCTGTCCATATCTGGGCAGTGACATCAGGGGAAACTCCTGAAGCGGAATCCCCGAACACATGGGGATTCCCCTTCAGGAGCTGCCGCTGATGTCACTGTCCGGATCTGCCCGGCCCGGCACGGATGCATAACTTTATGCAAACCGGCCGGGCAGAATGGCCGATTTTACCGGCCGGCACTCGGGCTCGGACCCGACCCGGTCGTGTGAATCCCGCCTTAATCTTTGCTACAAGCAGAAAAAAATTAAGTGTAACTAAACTTTTTTTTACATTTTGACATGGGATAGTGACGTCAGAAGTTTTGATTGGTGGGGTTCCAAGCAATGAGAGCCCCGCCGATCACTAAAGCGAAGCGCTTAGTCTCTGATCAGCCTCTGATCGGAGCAGTGTACACGCTCAGTAGAAAGTCTATGCGCACGCACTGACCGCCTCACTCAGATCGCTGCATCCTCATTCACGAGTAGTGAATGGCAGTACGTGGCTCATCTTGCTCCTGACCTAAAAATTGTAAACTCACCTGAAGCCTAAATGTAGAAAATGGACCTGTCCTAAACACATGAAGTGAGGTCAGGTGACTTAAAGGGGTTTTCCCATCACGGACATTTATGATATATCCACAGGATGTGTTATAAATGTCAGAAAGGTGCGGGTCCCAGATCGATTTCTAGAACGTGGCCCCCTAAACCCTGTTCTACCTCTGTGCTGTGGCTGAAGCTTGTGATTTCCGACAATGAATAAGAAAACAGCGTAGCGCAACTCGCATGATCCGCTGCTTCCGTAGCTAACATTCACTACTATGGGAGTTACAGAAACAGCGCAGATCAGCGAGCTACGCTGTTTTCTTCTTCATGGTCGCAAATCAGGCGGAACACAGAGGTAGAACAAGGTTCTGTGTATATGTCATAAATGTCCTTGATGGGAAAACCCCTTTAAGTAAGTCAGAACAACTTACCATTGCAAAGAGTCGACTGCGCTCCTGACTGACCGACGCAGGAGCATCATCATCAATACCGGCGAACATCACGCGCCTCACCACAGAGAAGCAGTTCCAGCCATCACATTAGGGGGAGTTAATTAAATGTTTGACCATCTATAGCAGGGTAATTTTTAATTTTGTAAGACCCGCGAATGATGTTATAAATATCCAAAAGGCCCTTGGCAGAAAAAAGGTTCCCCACCCCTGGTATAAATCATAAAAAATAATGTCGTCCCCCCCCCCATGTCCTCCACGTCCCCTCCCTCCCTTTTTTTCTCTCCCGTTGTGGTCTTCTCTTATCCTTTCTTTGGTGCACGTGTGTACGTGTTTCCCTTTAGGAGACGTTACGTATCCTTCAATGCGCCCACGCGTATTGAAGTGTGACACCATCTAAACTTGCTATGCTGTAACGGACCTTCGAATAATAGCCCTTGCCGTACCTCATCGTGAGACATTTAGATCTATAGGACTGGACCAATTCATTACATCTGTTATTATAAAACTATGACCTCTGACTTTCTCTTGTATGTCACTCTACCCATGAACGTCCTATGATTCCTAAGATCTTTATGCGTCACGTGCATCAAGATGAGTTATTTGCTTCAAGGTGTTTCTCGATGACATGGTTTCTCTTTTGTCTATGCTTTTATTACAACAAAATAAAAGTACTTGAATTGAAAAAAAAAAAAAATTACAAAATTTGCCATTTACATGGTGTCAAACAACAATCCTGTGAAGAGTTCTGACATTACTTACATAGTTTGGTGCCACCTGGTATTCATAAAGTACAGCAATGTGTACGTCCAACTACTGAGCTGAGTGTCCTGGACATGCATGTTCAGTCACTCTCCCTACAGCCAGGTCTCTGCAGAGAAGCCAATAGAAATAGCTTTCTGCCCTGCTTGTCAGGGAAGGAGCAGAGCCTCAGCAGTAGTCAGGGAAGGAGCGGCGCCTCAGTAGTAGGGAAAGTAAGGCATTATAGCTGCAGGGAAAGTAAGAAGGGACTATATGGTTAGCTGCCAGAGGAAAAAGGAGACCTAGTGTGCTCAGAGCTCCTCCACCATAAGCACAGATTAGCAGCAGTACCAAGGAAAGCACAGATTCATTTTTATTTTATTTTATGATAGAAACACTACAAATTACATTAAAATAGCGGTTAACATAATTTCTGGAATTTTTCGTATGAAAATAAAGGCGTTATCCCATGAATCAAGGTAAATTGTTGTTGCCCTGGAAATCAGATGACTTCCAGGTGAGCTACACAAACAGATCTGCAGTGTAAAGCATAGGGGTCAGGGGCAGAGAAGCAGTTTGATCCTTGCATGCAGTTTGTATGAGCCTCCTTTATTCCTGAAGGTACAGAAATGTCAACGTCTGCTTCTTATTAATCAAAAACCAACTGCACCATTATCAGCAAGCACGAAACCTGTGGTAGCGACAAGGTCGGCGGGTTTAACTCCTCTTCCGCTGAAGAGCTCATTAGAGTTCTTTCCTTCCAAAAACAAGATATAACTGTGATACTAAGGCTACATTCACACTAGCGTGACAGATTTACCCGCGTCAAAAACGCACGTAAATCTGTCCGTGCTTTGAATGTGGCATGTTTTTCATGCACTTTTTTTCAATGTAATTGATGCGCGAAACGCGGATGTGCGTCCATGTGCGGTCTGTGGTTTTCACGCACCAATGTAGGACATGCAGTGAGTTTCACGCAACAGACACTCGCTGCTTGTAAACACGCATGTGTGAATAGGCGCATTGAAATCGGACCGTGTGTTGTGCGTTGTCTCAACGCACAGCACACGGACGAGAATCACGCTCGTCTGAATGAGCCCTAAGAAAAAAAAAAACAATCCCTGGATTTCTGGCATCATTAGATCTGCGCTCTCCTCGTGATCACAATGCTGTTACCTGGAGGGTTCAGCTATGTAAATATTAACAAGGACGAAACATTAACCCCTTGCGTACCTTCGCCGTAATAGTACGTCGCTGGCCGCTTATTCCAGCGTACCTTCGACATACTATTACGGCGCAGGAATAAACTGTCACTATGTGAAATCACATAGTGACAGAACAGCGGCGGCAGCTGTCATTGACAGCTAACCGTCTCTGCTACCGGCCTGGGGACCAATTAGCAGTCCCCAATGCCGGCGATTGCTGTGATTGGTCAGTCTTCAGAGACTGACCAATCACAGCCGTCTGTGACGTCGTCTGCAGGAGAAAGCTCCTGTCACTTTCTCTGATCTCCTCACTTCTGTGAGATACGTGAGATCAGAGAAAGCGGTGTAAAAAAATATAATATACAGCCGACATCCCACTGCAACTACAGCGATCACTGTCCTCTCCGATCGCTGTAGTTTAACCCCTTAAATGCCGCTGTCAATAGCGACAGCGGCATTTAAGTGATTGATACAGAGGGAGGGGGCTCCCTCTGCACCCCATTGCCCCCCCCCCCCCGCGAAAAATCGCGGGGTTCTGATGGTTGCAATGGCAGGTACGGGAGCCTATTAGGTCATGCCCAAGGCAGGACGTAATAGGCTCAACTGTCAGTTGTAAAGTGACAGTTACAATACACTGCACTACATCAGTACATACAGAAGTAGTGCAGTGTATTGTGCAGGGGATCAGAAGATCAGATCTTCCAGTCCCCTAGTATGTGTAAAATAAAAAGTTAAAAAAAAAGTTAAAAATAAGTTTTAGATAAATAAATACATACAAGTTTTACGTAATAAAAACAATAATCGCCTTGTTTCCCTGATCAAGCCCTTTATAATTAGAAAAAAAATGAAAAAAAAGACAAAAACTAGACATAATAGGTATCGCCGCATTCGTATCGGCCTGACCTAAAAAAATATCATATTATTTATCCCGCACGGTGAACACCGTAATAAAAATACCATAAAAAACAATGGCAGAATTTCCTTTTTTGGTCACGTTGTTTCCAAAAAAATGGAATAAAAAGTGATCAAAAAGTCGCGCGTAGCCAAACATGGTACCAATAAAAACGACAGTGTGTCACGCAAAAAACAAGCCCTCACAAAGCTCCGTCGACAAAAAAATAAAAAAGTTATGGCTCTCAGGACATGGTGACACTAAAACATTTTATTTAGAAAAAAGTTTTTTTTTTTTGTAAAAGTAGTAAAACATAAAAACTATATAAATTTGGTATTGCCATAATCGTATCGAACCGCAGAATAAAGTAAACATGTTGTTTATACTGCACAGAGAACGCCGGTAAAAAATTATAAAAAAAATAGTGAAAGAATTTCTGTTTTTTGGTCTCCTCACCTCAGAAAAAATGGAATAAAAACTGATCACATTATCACATTTACCCCAAAATGATACTAATAAAAACGACAGCTCCTCCAATGAAAATCAAGCGCTCACATAGCTTGTCAACGGAAAAATAAAAAGTTCTGACTCTTGGAACGCTATAATGCAAAACGACGGCCCAGACTAATTTATGTGTGCAGCAGTTCTTCACCTAAAACCCCACGTCATCATTTGCAGCCCCCATTGGTAGACCCTATAAATGCAGCGAAAACGATGACATTTTGGGGTCTGTGCTACATGTGGGGCAAGTGAAGAAGTCAAAGATTAGGCAATACTGGAGTGCGGATATTTTGTACAACACCACGGACGCCCTTTAGAAGTGCGACTCCTGCACCCAATAATCCGGCCTGTGCATGAAGGATTGGTTCAAAGCGTACGTCACTATCCAGGGATAATTAATTTTATTATTCATTCTCCCCATTATTACATCATCCTATTATGACCTGTAGCACTCCGCACAGCTTACATATACCCTGATGTACTCCGCACAGCTTACATATACCCTGATGTACTCCGCACAGCTTACATATACCCTGATGTACTCCGCACAGCTTACATATACCCTGATGTACTCCGCACAGCTTACATATACCCTGATGTACTCCGCACAGATTACATATACCCTGATGTACTCCGCACAGATTACATATACCCTGATGTACTCCGCACAGATTACATATACCCTGATGTACTCCTCACAGATTACATATACCCTGATGTACTCCGCACAGCTTACATATACCCTGATGTACTCCGCACAGCTTACATATACCCTGATGTACTCCGCACAGCTTACATATACCCTGATGTACTCCGCACAGATTAGATATACCCTGATGTACTCCTCACAGCTTACATATACCCTGATGTACTCCTCACAGCTTACATATACCCTGATGTACTCCTCACAGTTTACATATACCCTGATGTACTCCTCACAGTTTACATATACCCTGATGTACTCCGCACAGCTTACATATGCCCTGATGTACTCCGCACAGCTTACATATGCCCTGATGTACTCCGCACAGCTTACATATACCCTGATGTACTCCACACAGCTTACATATACCCTGATGTACTCCGCCCAGCTTACATACACCCTGATGTACTCCGCACAGCTTACATATACCCTGATGTACTCCGCACTGCTTACATATACCCTGATGTACTCCTCACATATTACATATACCCTGATGTACTCCGCACAGTTTACATATACCCTGATGTACTCCGCACAGTTTACATATACCCTGATGTACTCCGCACTGCTTACATATACCCTGATGTACTCCTCACATATTACATATACCCTGATGTACTCCGCACAGTTTACATATACCGATACACTCCGCCCAGCTTACATATACCCTGATGTACTCTGCCCAACTTACATATACCCTGATGTACTCCGCACAGATTACATATGCCCCCACATTATAAACTGAAACACCAGTAAAACACTAAACAAAACTACTACCAAGCAAAATCTGCGCTCCAAAAGCCAAATGGCGCTCCTTCTGGGCCTGGCAGTGTGCCCAAACAGCGGTTTATGACCACATATGGGGTATTACCGTACTCTGGAGAACCGCTTAACAATTTATGGGGCGTATGTCTCCAGTGGTACAAGCTGGGCCCAACGCATTGGGCACTGAAATAGCATATATGTGGAAAATGTAAATTTTCAATCTGCAACATCCACTGTGCACTAATTTCTGCAAAACCTTTGGGGGTCAAAATGCTCACTACACTTCTAGATGAATTCCTTGAGGGGTGTAGTTTCCTAAATGGGGTCACTTCTCGGGATTTTTCACTGTACTGGTACCTCAGCGCAATGCAACATTGTGTCAAAAACAAATTTTGTAAAATCTCCACTCCAAAAACGAAATTGCACTTTTTCCGTTTAGACCCTTGCCGTATGTCCAAATAGCCGTTTACAACCACATATGGCGTATTTCCGTAATCAGGAGAAATTGTGTAACACATTTTGGGGTGTCTTTTCTCCTGTATTCCTTGTGGAAATGAAAAATTCTGAGCTAAAGCTACAGGTTATTGGAAAAAAAAAATGTTTTCATTTTCACGGAGCAATTCTAATAAAATCTATAAAACACCTGAGGGCTCAAAATGCTCACTACACCTCTAATTTAATTCTTTCAGGGTTATAGTCTCCAAATTGGGATCACATCTGGGGAATTTCTACTGTACTGGCACTTCAGGGACTCTGCAAATGCGACATGGCCCCCAGAAACCACTTCAGCAAAATCTGAGCTGCAAAATCCAAATGGTGCTCCATCCCTTCTGAGCCCTGCCATGGGTCCAAACAGCAGTTTATTATCACATATGGGGTATTACCGTAATCGGGAGAAATTGCTTTACAAATGTTGAGGTGCTTTTTCTCCTTTATTCCTTATAAAAATTAGAAAATTCTGTGTTTTTTCCAAAACAAAAGTCTCTTTTCATCTTCACAGACTAATTCCAATAAATTCAGCAAAAAACATGTGGGGTCAAAATGATAACTATACCACTAGAAAAATTCCTTGAGGGGTATAGTTTCCAAAATGGGGTCACTTTTGGGGGGATTCCAGTGTTTAGGTCCCTCCAGGGCGTTGCAAACGTGACACGCACTGAAAACCATTCCAGTAAAATCAGAGCTCCAAAATCCAAATGGGGGTCCTTCCCTTCTGAGCCCTGCTGTGGGTCCAAACAGCAGTTTATTATCACATATGGGGTATTTCCGTAACCGCGAGAAATTGCTTTACAAATGTTGGGGTGCTTTCTCTCCTTTATTTCTTGCAAAAATTAGAAATTTTTATGTTTTTCCAGAAAAAAAGTAGATTTTCATTTTCACAGACTAACTCCAGAAAATATAGCAAAATACCTGTGGGGTCAAAATGCTAACTATACCCCTAGATAAATTCCCTGAGGGGTGTAGTTTAAAAAATGGGGGTCACTTTTGGGGGTTTCCACTGTTTTGGCACCACAAGACCTCTTCAAACCGGACATGGTGCCTAAAATATATTCTGAAAAAAGGAGGCCCCAAAATCCAAGAGGTGCTCCTTTGCTTCTGAGGCCTGTGTTTCAGTCCATTATCACACTAGGGCCACATGGGGGATATTTCTAAAAACTGCAGAATCTGGGCAATAAATATTGAGTTGCGTTTCTCAGGTAAAACCTTCTGTGGTACAGAAGAAAATGTATTACATATGAATTTTGTAAAAAAAAATGAAATTTGAAAATTTCAGCTCTACTTTCCTTCAATTCCTGTAAAACGCCTAAAGGGTTGAAACACTTTCTGAATGCTGTTTTGGATACTTTGGAGGGGTGCAGTTTTCAAAATGGGGTGCTTTATGGGGGTTTCTAATATATAGGGCACTCAAAACCACTTCAGAACTGAACTCGTCCCTGAAAAAAAAATCGCTTTTTGAAATTTTCTTAAAAATATGAGAAATTGCTGCTAAAGTTCTAAGCCTTGTGAGGTCATAGAAAAATAAAAGGATGTTCAAAAAACGATGCAAACATAAAGTAGACATATGGGAGATGTTAATTGGTAACTATTTTGTGTGGTATTACCATCTGTTTTACAAGCAGATGCATTTAAAATTGGAAAAATCATAATTTCTTCATATTTTCATAAATGTTGGTGTTTTTCACAAATAAGCAATGAATTTATCGACAACATTTTTGCACTAAACTAAAGTACAATGTGTCACGAGAAAACAGTCTCAGAATCAATTGGATAGGTAAAAGCATTCCGGAGTTATTACCACATAAAGTGATACATGTCAGATTTGAAAAAATGGGTCTGGTCCTCAAGGCCAAAATGAGCTGGGTACTCAAGGGGTTAAGGTGTCTCCATGTAGATTATAGCCTATAAACAAATACAAAGCCTAGTGATTTTAAAGGGTTAATTATGAAAAAGTATATTAGGTTTCATATTGGTTAGAGTTAATGATGTGACCCAGATCTGAGACACATTATGCCTCAGGCCTCACCAGGTTGCACTAATAGGTGGGATTCGTAGGTCTGGACGAACTATAGCTACGGGGCACAGGTACTATCCAATGCTGCCAGGACGACCCGCCAGTTAATTTAGCAATAAATATTGTGTAGTCCCACAACATTGCCTCACTGAGCAACGGGCATTGTGTGGTTTATTAATAGTGTAACTAAAATATGAGGCACTTTATACCTCGGGCCTCACTGTATTGCACTGATAGGGAGCACTCCGTTGCAAGGACTAGTAGCGGGCACTCCTGCTAGATCAATCTACTTTTTGGTTTGCTTGTCCTGGCACTGTCCACCACCTTCTGGCCAGACCCGGCACTTCTCCTCTATCGGGAGCGTCATAAGGTGGTTGTAGAGACTCAAAGTTGGTGTCTAATATTTTATTGAAGGTACGTACGGACCTCTGAATCGGAGTGGAATATTTTCCTGGCTGTACTGTGCCTCATGGTGGAATCCCTGAGGAGAAAAGAGGCATCTACAGGTGGTTTGGGCGCCCCTGGCCGGCAACTACAGATAGGGGCAAATTCTTACAGTGAAAGAAATAAGTATTTGATCCCTTGCTGATTTTGTAAGTTTGCCCACTGTCAAAGAGATCAACAGTCTAGAATTTTTAGGCTAGGTTAATTTTACCAGTGAGAGAAAGATTATATATATATATATATATTATATATATATATATATATATATAAAAAAGAAAAAAAAAAGAAAATCACATTGTCAAAATTATATATATTTATTTGCATTGTGCACAGAGAAATAAGTATTTGATCCCTTTGGCAAACAAGACTTAATACTTGGTGGCAAAACCCTTGTTGGCAAGCACAGCAGTCAGACGTTTTTTGTAGTTGATGATGAGGTTTGCACACATGTTAGATGGAATTTTGGCCCACTCCTCTTTGCAGATCTGTAAATCATTAAGATTTCGAGGCTGTCGCTTGGCAACTCGGATCTTCAGCTCCCTCCATAAGTTTTCGATGGGATTAAGGTCTGGAGACTGGCTAGGCCACTCCATGACCTTAATGTGCTTCTTTTTGAGCCACTCCTTTGTTGCCTTGGCTGTATGTTTCGGGTCATTGACGTGCTGGAAGACCCAGCCACGAGCCATTTTTAATGTTATGGTGGAGGGAATGAGGTTGTCACTCAGGATTTGACGGTACATGGCTCCATCCATTCTCCCATTGATGCGGTGAAGTAGTCCTGTGCCCTTAGCAGAGAAACACCCCCAAAACATAATGTTTCCACCTCCATGCTTGACAGTGGGGACGGTGTTCTTTGGGTCATAGGCAGCATTTCTCTTCCTCCAAACACAGCGAGTTGAGTTAATGACAAAGAGCTCAATTTTAGTCTCATCTGACCACAGCACCTTCTCCCAATCACTCTCAGAATCATCCAGATGTTCATTTGCAAACTTCAGACGGGCCTGTACATGTGCCTTCTTGAGCAGGGGGACCTTGCGGGCACTGCAGGATTTTAATCCATTACGGCGTAATGTGTTACCAATGGTTTTCTTGGTGCCTGTGGTCCCAGCTGCCTTGAGATCATTAACAAGTTCCCCCCGTGTAGTTTTCGGCTGAGCGCTCACCTTCCTCAGGATCAAGGATACCCCACGAGGTGAGATTTTGCATGGAGCCCCAGATAGATGTCGATTGACAGTCATTTTGTATGTCTTCCATTTTCTTACTATTGCACCAACAGTTGTCTCCTTCTCACCCAGCGTCTTACTTATGGTTTTGTAGCCCATTCCAGCCTTGTGCAGGTCTATGATCTTGTCCCTGACATCCTTAGAAAGCTCTTTGGTCTTGCCCATGTTGTAGAGGTTAGAGTCAGACTGATTAATTGAGTCTGTGGACAGGAGTCTTTTATACAGGTGACCATGTAAGAGCTGTCTTTAATGCAGGCACCAAGTTGATTTGGAGCGTGTAACTGGTCTGGAGGAGGCTGAACTCTTAATGGTTGGTAGGGGAACAAATAAAATTAACCTAGCCTAAAAATTCAAGACTTTGACAGTGGGCAAACGTACAAAATCAGCAAGGGATCAAATACTTATTTCCTTCACTGTATGTGGACAGATAGCCACCAGATTTGGTAGCTCCAAGGACTCCCTCCATGCAATCTGTTTCGTGTATTGCTATGGGTTAGGATGTGGTTGTGTTTTTTTAATGATCCAGCAATACAATAGCTACTGTGTCCTAAACTTTTTTTTTGGGGGGGGAGGGTAAAGAGGGGAGGTGAAAGGTACGGAAATAGAAGTAAAGGTTACGGTCAAGTAGACAACAGGCCCCAGAAATCAGTTTCACTGATTGCTCACAGCTTGGCTTGGATAATATAAACTGTATCAATACGCCGTGTTATCAGGAAGTAGATTAGGCCGTATCGGTTATTTCCTGGTTGATAAATACAATGTAACATCCAGCCTCGACAGAGCTACAAATTAGGAGAATAGAACAGCTCAAAAAGACCTGATTTGGAAGTCAAGGAGAACATGGTCTGAACAGGTGGAGGGATGGGAGACATGCCTGATGCGACTACAAGGGGGATAACGTGTGATATGACACATTCATGAATACTGAACCATTGTTTGCTTATGAAACCTAATGAAACCCCCGATAATATCTGAAATAATTACTTTAGGTATTAACGTGTTGTTTATTAGTTTAACACGATTTGCTGTATTATACATCATCGAGTGGTTGAAAGCACAACCCTCAGGCTGCCCACACAACTATGTATATATTAATATGTGAATAGACACAAATGGGAGTGCGGATTTTAAAATATACGGATACGAAGACCCTGCCGTTATGTATTAGTCAAAACCCGGTAAAGGTTACATTAGTCACTTGCTGCTACTATATTTGACATGCATTTTGCAGGGTTGGTTATGAAAGGCCGGTTTCAGCTGGCTATAATATGGACATATTGTAGAGTCCACATTAGGGCCGCAACACCCGACATTAGGTAATGCTTCTGTCAAGATTTTGGAATTATAGTAATGTCCCAGGAGTTGAAGTTTTCCATTTATAGCGTATAATAGAATTGTATTATGGTCATGTCCAGTGGTCGGGTCCATGTTGGGGGTTGTAGCGTTGGGGGTTGTAGCTTTCTACGTATAGAGTATGATAGAATTGTATTATGGTCATGTCCAGTGGTCGGGTCCATGTTGGGGGTTGTAGCTTTCTACGTATAGAGTATGATAGAATTGTATTATGGTCATGTCCAGTGGTCGGGTCCATGTTGGGGGTTGTAGCGTTCTTCATATAGAGTATGATAGAATTGTATTATGGTCACGTCCAGTGGTTCCGTCATGTTGGGAGTTGTAGTGTCCTATGTACTAGTATAGCGTATAATAGAAGCGTGTGAAGGTCATGTTTGGGGTGTTGGGTCATAGTGAATTGATGTAGTGATCTCTGTATACTGTGCTATAGGGTACACTCAAACACAAGGTTTCTTGGCTCTAGTTTGTAAATGCTGGCACTTACGCAAAAACACACAATGTACGTAACAAACTATTTATATAGGTCTTCTAAATCCCATCTGGTTACTTAACTTCCCTTTATTAAGACCACATCTCCTTTTAACAGCACGTTGCTTCTGTTTTTAGCATTATGTGGGTAATCTTGAAATGCAGTATATATATGTGCATAAATTATGTAGACATACAGGACTGAGGAAAAACAAACAACCTAAAGCAACACAATATATATGCACATACACACACACATATATCAAGTGCAGAGTCAGCGCAGCGTCTATCAGGAAATTTCCCAGCACTTCATGCTTCCCTCTGCTGACAAGCTTTATGGAGATGTGGATTTCATTTTCCAGCAGAACTTGGCACCTGCCCGCACTGCCAAAACTACCAATACCTGGTGTAATAACCACAGTATCACTGCGCTTGATTGGCCAGCAAACTCACCTGACCTAAACTCCATAGAGAATCTATAGGTTATTGTTAAGAGGAAGATGAGACACCAGATCCAACAATGCAGACGAGCTGAAGGCCGCTATCAAAGCAACCTGGGCTTCCATAACACCTCAGCAGTGCCACAGGCTGATCGCCTCCATGCCACGCCGCATTGATACCACGTCAGCAGTGCCACAGGCTGATCGCCTCCATGCCACGCCGCATTTATAGTTACATAGTTAGTACGGCTGAAAAAAGACACATGTCCATCAAGTTCAACCAAGGGAAGGGAAAAGATACCACGTCAGCAGTGCCACAGGCTGATCGCCTCCATGCCACGCCTCATTGATGCAGCAATTCATGCAGAGTCGGAGGCCCGACCAAGTATTGAGGGCAGATACTGTACAGACTTTTCAGTAGGACGACATTTCAGTATAAAAATCATTTTTGAAATTGGGCTTATATAATATTCTAATTTTCAGTGACACTAAATTTGGAGTTTTCATTAACTGTTACCATAATCATCAACATTAAAAGAAAAAAAATGCTGTAAATAGATCACTGTGTGTAATGAATCTATATATGACTCACTTTTTGAATTGAATTACTGAAATAAATTAACTTTTTGATGATTCTCTGATTCATTGAGAAGGACTAGTGTATGTGGTGTGTGTGTCTAATATATATATATACACACACACACACACACACACACACACACACACACACACACACACGGCTGGGTTTACATCTGCATTCTGTTTTTAGTTGACTTTAAAGGGGTACTGCATGCATTTTAGATTGATGGGTTCTCCTTAGTATAGGCCATCAATATCAGATCGGTGGGTGTCCGACTCTTGGCACCCCTGATTGATGGGGCCGTGGGGTTTCTCGCCACAGGCTTTTCCCAGTTTACAGGCACAGTGCCGCACACTTTCGTAGCAGCTGTGCCTGGGATTACCATTCAAGTGAAGCTACTACAGATGTGTACAGTGCTGTGCCTGGTAAACACAGAAGAGGACATCATCTGTGTGGGAGTTGGGAGTCAGACCTCCGCCAATCTGATATTGATGGCCTATCCTAAAGAAAGGCAAGCTATATAAAATGCCTGGAGAACCCCTTTAATTGGTTCAGTTGGGTTTGTGTCATGGTGTACTTCGTTTAGTCTGGATTTTTGACCAGATCTGTGATGGCGGTTCCCAACGGAGCATCCAATGCAGATCTAATCATACCGTAAGAAGGATGAAAACACATTTTAAAAAAAAGGTTAGGCTCTGTTCCCGACCACATTCAGCATATGTCGTCGGAAATACTTCCAGCTCATATGCTGAAAGCGTCAATAGACCCGACAGATGCCGAAAGAGTCCCATAGGCATGAATGCAGAGGCCACATCACCAGGCAGGTGACCCAGTTCTGGAGATAGGTGCGGATGCCGGAACTGGGACCTGCATCTATCAGACATTTTATCCCGAGGATATGCCATAAATGTTTTAATTGGGAATACCCCTTTAATGGATGTCCACTTTATCGGTATTGTGATTAAAGCAGAACAGGATCTTTCGGTTCTTTCAGGTGTTGCATCAATTCACATTAAGAAGCTCTGGATTACGTGCTTCGACTCTTGGCTCTACTTAAATTTCCTTTCCGAGAGGGCATTTGGCATTTTTAAAAAGTTGGGACCATCATCAGAAGTTGGAAGAAATTCTGAGTTCATTAAAAACACATTTCCAAATGAGAATGTAGACAACAAAGGGACTGTATATATTCTGCACCAGGTTTGTTTTTGTAGAACGAAAACCTAATTGTGCAAAATGTTCTTGTACAAAGTTACCTTCACTTTTTGGTGCGGTTTGTCCTTGCACGGAAATGACTCAGCTACCCATCACCGGTAAAAACCCTCAAGACCCATCCAGTGTAGGAAAGGGTGCAAAGTGTTTTTGTTGTAGAGGAAATTAACTCCTAAGTTCTTAGTGATCCGATGGGCTTTATTATCTCTCCCTCCAAAAAAAAAACGCATATGGCACCAAGTAAAAAGCAGTTCTATATGCAGATAATGCTGATATATAGTATTATAGTAAAGATATCTTGTATCGTTGGTCAGGTCAAAGGACTTGAAAAGTGAAAACCTATCTTTCGAAAGAGAAATGTGTTCATAAAAGTTGTCACCTCCCTTCCCCCACTCCTTTAAAGAAATTATATATATAAATATATATATATATATATATATATATATATATATATACATACATACACACACACAGTGAAGGAAATAAGTATTTGATCCCTTGCTGATTTTGTAAGTTTGCCCACTGTCAAAGACATGAACAGTCTAGAATTCTTAGGCTAGGTTAATTTTACCAGTGAGAGATAGATTTTATATAAAAAAAAAAAAAAAATCACATTGTCAAAATGATATATATTTATTTGCATTGTGCACAGAGAAATAAGTATTTGATCCCCTACCAACCATTCAGAGTTCAGCCTCCTCCAGACCAGTTACACGCTCCAAATCAACTTGGTGCCTGCATTAAAGACAGCTGTCTTACATGGTCACCTGTATAAAAGACTCCTGTCCACAGACTCAATTAATCAGTCTGACTCTAACCTCTACCACATGGGCAAGACCAAAGAGCTTTCTAAGGATGTCAGGGACAAGATCATAGACCTGCACAAGGCTGGAATGGGCTACAAAACCATAAGTAAGACGCTGGGTGAGAAGGAGACAACTGTTGGTGCAATAGTAAGAAAATGGAAGACATACAAAATGACTGTCAATCGACATCGATCTGGGGCTCCATGCAAAATCTCACCTCGTGGGGTATCCTTGATCCTGAGGAAGGTGAGAGCTCAGCCGAAAACTACACGGGGGGAACTTGTTAATGATCTCAAGGCAGCTGGGACCACAGTCACCAAGAAAACCATTGGTAACACATTACGCCGTAATGGATTAAAATCCTGCAGTGCCCGCAAGGTCCCCCTGCTCAAGAAGGCACATGTACAGGCCCGTCTGAAGTTTGCAAATGAACATCTGGATGATTCTGAGAGTGATTGGGAGAAGGTGCTGTGGTCAGATGAGACTAAAATTGAGCTCTTTGGCATTAACTCAACTCGCCGTGTTTGGAGGAAGAGAAATGCTGCCTATGACCCAAAGAACACCGTCCCCTCTGTCAAGCATGGAGGTGGAAACATTATGTTTTGGGGGTGTTTCTCTGCTAAGGGCACAGGACTACTTCACCGCATCAATGGGAGAATGGATGGAGCCATGTACCGTCAAATCCTGAGTGACAATCTCCTTCCCTCCACCAGGACATTAAAAATGGCTCGTGGCTGGGTCTTCCAGCATGACAATGACCCGAAACATACAGCCAAGGCAACAAAGGAGTGGCTCAAAAAGAAGCACATTAAGGTCATGGAGTGGCCTAGCCAGTCTCCAGACCTTAATCCCATCGAAAACTTATGGAGGGAGCTGAAGATCCGAGTTGCCAAGCGACAGCCTCAAAATCTTAATGATTTACAGATGATCTGCAAAAAGGAGTGGGCCAAAATTCCATCTAACATGTGTGCAAACCTCATCATCAACTACAAAAAAAGTCTGACTGCTGTGCTTGCCAACAAGGGTTTTGCCACCAAGTATTAAGTCTTGTTTGCCAAAGGGATCAAATACTTATTTCTCTGTGCACAATGCAAATAAATATATATAATTTTGAAAATGTGATTTTCTGTTTTGTTTTTTTTCTATAATCTATCTCTCACTGGTAAAATTAACCTAGCCTAAAAATTCTAGACTGTTCATGTCTTTGACAGTGGGCAAACTTACAAAATCAGCAAGGGATCAAATACTTATTTCCTTCACTGTATATATATATATATATATATATATATATATATATATATATATATATATATATATATAAATATATACACACATACATATATATATATTGCACTAGACCGCATCCGAGTGGGTACTTTTCTTGTGGCACTTGGGTGAAGAAAGCAAGATCTTATGACATCTGTCACCATGACTATGGCCATCGCATGAGGACGTCACATGAGGCCGCGACTGAGACAAGCGGCACAGGACAGAGGAAGATTTTCAATTCACAAGTATCTTGTGAAGTTTATTGATTATAGCTCAGCTGTCCTGCATTGCTGGAGCCGTGATTGAATGTCCCATGACCAACAATGTACCCATGTGGGTTTCCTCTGCATTTTAGAGAAATTGGATTGGAAGCTTCTTTAGCGCAGGAACTGATGTGAAGGAATGAGTGACGGCGAGGTAATTAAGTTATTTTCAGGATATCAACTATAAAAACGTTGTTTTTTCTCTAGAAAGTAAAAAAACGAATGTCTAGAACACAGCGCATCAAACATATAAAATGTAACCACATGAGTATCTGTAGACATTGGCTGGATGAACCCACAGGGATTTTGCTCTTTAGGATTATCTAAGTAATCGCATCATATGAACTTTTAATATTACTCACTCTTTCTGCTATTTGAACTCTTGGCATTTTGGCACTTAACCCATTTGTCTACTAAGCAGAAGTTGATCAGTAGGACATTTTTAAAAGGACAAAAAACAGAACGTGTTACTGACGACCCTGAAAGAACTTTACATTTTATTTTTGTTTTTTTTAAACTTTTTGATCATGTTACATGTTGAAAACCCAACATGTAATATTGTAAACCATTTCCTGGAGACACTGACTGAGCTTCTCCCTTCATAGGAAGACATGGACATTCTGCCAGGAGAATCTCTGACTTTAATTGTGCGCCGAAAGAACTTTGGACCGACCGTTATCGCATGTGTTCAAAAAGTACTGGTACTAAAGGTTCTGGATCTTACCGATACAGTCCCGTTTACGAGTCACCTAATACCGATACTTGTGCAGCACAAAATTTATGTTGGTATTAAGCAAAAAAACATCAGCAGCATTTAGGAAGAGGAAAAAAAAAACCTGCTATTTGCAAAGACCGTAAAAACAAAAAATGCAGAAGCAGCTCTATTCACTTGTGTGGGTTTTCTCGACGGACTACTGAAGTCCTATAGCTACACAGTACCGTATATAGCAAGAACAAAGTTTACAGAGTAAATTGTATGTGAATCAAAGGTCATTACAATCTGCTAATCCATAGAAAACCACAACAAACTCAAGGTTGGACGCCCAACTGCAACTTCATTCCGAAACTATACATTTTTAAAGCTAATGGAAAAGGCAAACCAGCTCCAAATTCAGTTCTTGAGTGTGGATGTGAGGGACCTTGGCTGAACGAGGCCATGTTTACCTATAAACATATAGAAGTCCATATGGATGCAGTACATACACGATCTTTCTGTTTAAAACCAACACCACGACACATAGTTGGATCAGTCAGGAGGCAGATACCACCGGCACCCGACTGACTCCATTGACTAAGAAGATATCCCTCTTTTGACGAAATCTGCGATGGAGGCTCCGAATGGAGCCTACAACTCAGATGTGAACATAGCCTAAGAATATGGTCTATACACCATTGGTTGGACCACAGATCAAAGTACAAAAACCACTGACCTCTTTAGCTTGGGAAGGTGCCTTCTTACTTGACATGGTCACCAGATCAATTCATTCCAAAGTCATCTCCATGACTTCTGTAGAGAACTTCTCTCAATATTTACACAGGGAGATAACAATGGAAACCACCCAACAGAACAATGGGGAAATCCTTGAAAATAGGGTTTTTCTAAACGTCTATACACTTAAGTGAGGCTCTGTCACCACATTATAAGTGCCCTATCTTCTACATATGTAGATGGGCGCTGTAATGTAGGTGACAGTAATGCTTTTTATTTTGAAAAACGATCTATTTTAAACCACTTTGAGCGATTTTTAGATTTATGCTAATTAGTTTCTTAATGCTCAAGTGGGCGTGTTTTTACTTTAGACCAAGTGGGCGTTGTACAGAGGAGTGTATGACGCTGACCAATCAGCGTCATACACTTCTCTTCATTCATTTACACAGCAGCATCGTGTTCTTACTAGAACACGATGTGCAGCCACATACACACACATTAACGATAATCAAGCGTCCGGACAATGAATATACATTACCTCCAGCCAGGACGTCATGTGTATTCAGAATCCTGACACCTCCGAATCTTTTCTGTGGGATTTCCAGCAAGGCAAACGTAATCTCGTTTTAAATGACAGTTTACATTGTAATCTCGCGAGATTACGTTTGCCTTGCTGGAAATCTCATAGAAAAGTGTCAGGATTCTGAATACACATGACGTCCAGGCTGGAGGTAATGTATATTCATTTGTCAGGACACTTGATTAACGTTAATGTGTGTGTGTGCGTGGCTGCACATCGTGATCTAGTAAGAACACGATGCTGCTGTGTAAATGAATGGAGAGAAGTGTATGACGCTGATTGGTCACTGACTGGTCAGCGTCATACACTCCTCTGTACAACGCCCACTTGGTCTAAAGTAAAAACACGCCCACTTGGGCATTAAGAAACTAATTAGCATAAAGCTTCTAATGTGGTAAAAATAGATTGTTTTTCTAAATAAAAAGCACTGCTGTCACCTACATTATAGCGCCCATCTCCTTATGTAGGAGATAGGGCACTTATAATGTGGTGACAGAGCCTCTTTAACTATCTACGACATTGCTGATAATGGAATAGTGGGTTACTAAAAAAAAATTAACCTGAAGCTCAAAATATAATAACAGTATTTCACTTGCATCATTAATTTCTCGTAAAAGCTTCACTGGCATCTTGACAGATTAAAATAGTCAGCTTTAGAATGAGTACCATCCATCTTTTAATCTACACAGTATCTCATATGGTTATTCAGCAACTATAAAAGAGTTACAAAGACGAAATATCAGATGCATAGGGCAATAATAATAATGACCACATAAAATATGAGACATTCACCTAATCTTTCTGCTATTCACCATCTACATAGGTGGCCTCCAACTTGTTAAGGCTCATTGCCTTCATCCCTTCTATTAGACCGTGCTATTCTGGCCTGATGGAACGGACCCTTAACACCAGTGTAAACAGTCTTTTACCGGTTGGAATTGTAATAAGAATTAAAGGGGTACTCCGACCATTGCCATTACTGGCGTATTTTTAGGAAATGTTATAAATGCCTGAAAAATTACTGTGCGTTTAACTTTTTACCAACTGGGCGTTGTGAAGAGAAGTGTATGACGCTGACCAATCAGTGACCAAATCAGCGTCATACACTTCTCATTGTTCCAGCCCAGCTTTTTTTCACGGCACATGTCAATTACTCCCACATTAACATTACCGAAGTGTCTTGAGAGCGAATAGACATTGCCTCCAGCCAGGATGCGATGTCTATTCACACTCTGACATTTCAGTAAAGTTTCTGTGGGACTTACTCACACAGCACAGGGTGATCTCGATGTGCAGTGAAAGTAGCTGGGCTGGAATAATGAGAAGTGTATGATGCTGATTGGTCACTGTTTGGTCAGCGTCATACACTTCTCTTCACAACGCCCAGTTGGTAAAAAGTTAAAAAACACCCAGTTGTCTATTAAGAAACTCATTAGCATAAATCTAAAATTGTTCATAACTTGCTCAAAATTGATAGTTTTTCAAAATAAAAACCAGTTATCTACATTACAGCGCCGATCACATTATGAAGGAGATTGTCACTAGATTATAAATGCCCTGAGCTCCTTTAAGGTAATATTACACGGCCAGACGTGGGCCGTGTATACACACGCCGATCAACGAGACAGCTCGTTGATCGACGCTCATTTGCCCCTTTCTCAAGGAACTATGTATGGGAACGAGCGCTCGTTACTCTGATTGCTTGTCCCCATACATTTCTATCATATCAGAAGCAGGTCTCCCTGTTCAAACAGGGAGATGTGCTACCGACAACGATAATATTTTTGGCATTAAAATGATGCAATCAGCAGATGAACGAGCGTTTGCTCGTTCATTGGTTGATCATTGCCCTGTTTACACAGAACGCTCATTTGCCCAATAATTGGCCAGTGTAAAAGGGCCTCTACTGTGCTGGTCCAAGACCATAAACTTCACCAACGTGATCTTATCACATTTATCCATGACATATGAGTACACCAGACATTTAGGTCTTCATATACTGGATCCTATTTTGTTGTTATCTTCCTTGAAGTCCAACTTTTTGCAAATGGCAAAAAAAAAGAAGCAAAAGTCTACTGTGTTCTGGAGAGTAAAAACAAAAGTAAATCTAAACAAGAAATATGGTATTACTTTTGCGTTTAAAACTGGAAAAATACGGGAATTTCCACTTAACCGGCCAATGCTGAGAAATACATAGGTAAAAAAATAACACAGGAAGTTATTTGATTAATATATCTTCTATCTTTTGAAGCACAATCCTGATTTTAAATTTTTATAACCAGTATACAATCATTAAAATGAACGAAGTGGTGTAATCTGGCAAGTCCAAGCACCATTAGTACAATGCTTGTGCTAAGCATGGAGATGTCAGTGTATCCCCCTTGCGCTGTTCTACTGTTTATGGTGGGCCATTCCCTTGGAAGCTTAAAAAAAAAAAAAAAAGTTTAGTAATATTATATGATAGTTACTGCACTTATCCTAATGGGGCATGTTTGCACATACATTTACATGAATCTCCCCATAAGAGAGAACGCACAGATGCTGTACATGTCTCATCACACACATTCAGACAGTCCACAGATTAACACATATTAAGAACCTTTTATTGTGCTTTTATGGCTTGGTAAAAACCATTTATCACTGGTTTAGACATGTTTGTTATTGGTCATGCAGTAAAACTTTCTGTACTTTGTAGACAGTTTAGTATGGGACGCGCATTGTGATCAAACACAATATAAAAATTTTATAGAAAATAAACAATGCTAGGACCTGTGCGAAAATTAAAACATTTACAGGGTTTTCCAGCACGTTATTTACATGATACCTAGGACATAAATAACATCGCCAGAAGTCCAGTAACTGTGACAGCTACTGATGTCCTGAATAAAGTGGTCCCGCAATGGGTACAACACCAGACCCCTTTGCTTGGGATCAGTCTCGTGCAGGGTTTTAGAATAATAAATTAATTATTCAACATCAAAAAAGTTACAGCTCTGTACAATAATAGGGTGAAATTTAACTAAAATCTATTACGGAGACTTCGTGTGGCTGTTATTTCTTGCAGTCAGTAGTACAAGGTCAAAGCTGTAGTTAATCCCAGGTGACATGGCACTACACGTCAATATACACACTATTCTGCCACACAGTCTCCATGCCCAAAGGAAACAACTTAGAATTTCTCCTCTTTTTCTTGGTAGCATCAGTAAGAAATCAATGTATTCCTACATTGAGGCACAGGAATTTCAAGTTTTGTGTTATACTAAGTAACCTTTTTTTTTTTCACATATTGCCAATTATTATCTTGGATTGTTTTTGTACGGTTTTAACATTTTTTTTAACAAGGGGTTGTTCACGTTTTACAATCCCTTTTTAAGGATCCCCAGATGAAAAGCTGATCACAGGGTGTCCTGCTGCATGGATCTACAGCAATCAGCTGTAACCTATGGGTAGACCCAGCAGTGCCAACACCACAGGGGAAATGAGAATTACATAATGCCTATTGAAATCAATGGGATGTTCGTGTAATGTGCGGACGTGCTGGATCCTCCAGAAAGAGGGAGGCAATCCCATTTCAGTAATTTTCTGCTCTAGCTTATTTGTTGAGGTCTCTAACAAAGTACTCCCCTCTATTAATTCAAGGTGACTAAATGGGTTTTCAAAAGAAAGCTCTTTAAGTACATAGTTTGACTCCTCACAACGCAGGTTATCCAGATCACAGTAATTTGGTGCATTTTAATATTAAGCTGCTCCTCCTTGCAAATTATGTATTTATTATTATTAATAATTAAAATAGAAAAAAACAAAACGATGTCAACACATTATAGATCAAAATAATAAGCCGTTTTACAATTGCCCATTTTACAAAGGGGGAGTTGCTGCTATGGGCACTAGACAAACCCTGTAGGGATCCCTTTCGCAGAATTCTACAGGGAAGAAGAGAACAATTTATTAATAAGCCTACAGGGGTGCGAAAACATTAGAGTTGCTTCTGTTAAGATTCCAACAACACTATATTTGGAAAAGGTTCATAATGCAATTCCCTAAAATAAAATAAAAAATGGCTTCCAAATTAGAGTTTCACCTTGGCGACTAGGCCAGTAAAAATAAGTGGTTAATTATAAATTATGTGTTGCTAGAAATGTTTAATTTTTTTCAGTTAAACAATTAGTATTTACACATTACACATGGTTTTAATTTTTTCACCAGTCAGGAAATATTATAAAATTTCCATGTGCTGGCCACTAGAGGGAGCAGTTCCCAAAATTGCAGCATGATCACTGTGGTAAAGCAACCTCATTGATGTATGCTGCAAATTTGGGGTGGACACACTCTCCTATAGTGTCCTCACACAATCCCCCCTCCCTTCTTCTGGCTAGTGCCAGGAGAAGGAAGGGTTTCAATGTCTACAAACCTCCTACACTGTGTGCCGCCATTTTATGAGCGACTGCACAGTGCTAGGAGGATTAGATACAGGGCTCAGCAGACAGTATCACACGAACATAATACACACATCATACACGAACATAATACACACATCATACACGAACATAAATTACCTGCTCCTGCCACGCCTCCACTGGTCTACGCTCCTCTTCCTTGCGCCTTCGCTTCGTTGAACATATGGCCGGAAGCCGCGGCTGGAAGTAGTCATCTTACTGGCCGGCAGCGGCTTCCGGTCCACATGAAAATTGCGCCGGATTTCGCTTTACGAACGAGCTTAGTTTTGGTCTGTGTGGGAGCGGCGCAAGCTCCCACACGGCGCACGCAACGGAGAATGAAATGGCTCCCGTTTGCATTCTCTATGGGGATTATCTGCCGTATAGTATCTCTGTATGTGTCGTTAGTCGACACATACAGAGATGGAAAAAAAAATGGCAGCCCCCATAGAGAAGTAAAAGTCAGAATAAATTAAAAAGTAAAACATGAGAACACCATTCAATACAATTTTTGAAAATATAATATTAAAAGCAATATGATAAAAAAAAAAATTTAAAAAAAATCATGACACCTTCCATTTAAGAGACACAAGAATTAGGGTTCGGTGACAAAAACTGCAGTAAAATGTCTCCAGTTTTTCTCAAATCCACTGACTCTACAGCCCTATATAACCTGGTGATATTTCCTTATCTCGTAAACACGGATTGCGGAAAAGATTACAATCTCCCAGGCAGGAATTCAATTTGCAGTGTAAAGTCTGCTGTGAATTGCCAAATAAATACAAAGCACGGGAATTGTCACAAGTGCTAGATCAGATTTGTCTAAGTTTCCCCTCTACAAAAGGACTTGAGTATTTCTTAATGTCGTCTGCAAAGACATTTTATGGGCTATTGCCAAGAGAACGCAAACAATCAATCTGCAAGGATCTAGTGATAGCTGGGGTAGCAAGAAGTCCCAGCTGCAATGTAAAAGTATATATTGAAGGCTGCAAAACTCTCAAGAACCACGTAAGGGCCTGTTCACACCTCATTCGCAAATTTGAATGTAGTATAAATTTGGAGGATTCCTCGACCTCCAATGTATGCCAATATGGATGGCATACATCACCCATAGGCTCGCAGTCTCTTAAAAAAAAAAGCTTATACCACACAATATACGTTTATTTTCGGGGTACCGCTGTATAAATGAGTGAGTCGACTACACTATTCTAAACAGTTTAAAAATGTATATTGAGGTATACCCTCCTAATAGATGACAAAAGGCAATCTTTTGGCATCCATAGGGTGATTGGGATCCTATAGAAGCGATTAGTTTATACGCTGGGAGATTTCCAGGCAGAGACGCCAAAAGTACAATGTGAATAGACCATAACTCATAACTAAAAGATGACTGCTAGGAACCGTTTTCTACATATTTAGGGCCAGCCGAGGGCCCAATCACCACTCCATTGGGTGAGGAGCTTCGACTATAGAAGCTCACAGCACTAGACAACTGAATCTTCTCCTATTGAGCAGTTTTCCTTCCTTCAGACCATTTTTAGAGATAAGAAAAGAGCGGTCTATTGTAACCTAAAGTAAACAGAAGGGTGGTCCTCTTGTAATCGTTCTTCGGACGCGGCTCCTGGAGTGAGGGCGCGAATTGGAAGCAGCCATAAATGTGAATTGTATATACAATGAGGATATCATTAAATACAGGCTGCCTTTTTTATACAAATTGCAGATCTACTAAAGCTACAGTCACACAAAATGGGTGGGAGTCTGTACTCTGCTGACTGGCAGGACGTGAAAGCCTTAAGGTATTTGGATTTCCTCCCAGATCTATATGAAACTAATGTAATAGAAACATAATAAAGGAAAACCTAGACATTTCTAGATCCCTCCAAGTTTGGTGGAGCTGGTCAAGAATCGAACTACTCAAAACCTAAAAATGTATGAGTGACTATAGTGAAACCCATCCCACAAATAAAAAGATGAAAGCAGCACCAGTTGTCTCCGATATAGGCAAGGATGTAGAATGCATTAGACCGCCCCAGGGGAATAGTCCAGATCCACTATCACAGAGTCCAAGAAAGCAAAAGATGGCGTCAGTATATCATTTATTTTATATCCTTTATTGTAGATGCCCCATACAATACCAAAGTTTCGACTTCTAGAAAAGCCTTTCTTTGGAAACCAGTCCACGGCTTCTCTCCTACACTCTGATGTGCTTACAGCCTCCCACACGGCCGTTGCTCTCATCCTGGCCCTGTGTGTGCGCCGAACTTTGTAATGCGTGCCGACCCTTCTTAAAAGGGCCATTGTGCGCCAAATTCCACCCAGCTTTCCTGGGTACGAAAGGGTACCACCCATACTCTAGCTTGCTAGTGGTATCACCTTGGAGACTTGTATTTAGATTTTCTATTACCGACCCTGCCTGAACTTCTATAGACACAGAGAAAAACGACGGATTAAAAAAAAAAATCCACACAATAAAATGTAACTTTTACTTCATATTGATAAAAAAGGAGGTTGTCCTTTTAAAAAAAAGCAAAAAAGCAAAAAAAAAAAGCGGGTGGGTCAAAAAATGCTATAGGCAAAATAAATGGACGCTGTTAAACCCTACGGGGTCACCCTGCCTAATAAGGGCAACGCCTCTATTCACGGGATGGCCCTCAACCCCCAACCCTTTACCCTGATTTAATAGTCTAGACTCTAGAGCAATGATCCCCAACCACAGGACCGATACCGGGCCGTGGATCATTTGGGATCAGGCTGCGGTATCTGCCCCGATGGACACAGGGAATTCTGGGTGACAAACCGAACAAAATTGTGGTGCTTAACATTCAGCCGGCCAGTTGGCAGGCCAGCCTCCTGGGATGACATGAAGCATCATCCCAGGATGGCCAGCAGGACGGCCAGCCTGGAGGAAGAAACAAACTTCTGAGTAAGTAAAAGATTATATTGTTTTCCGAGTTGCGTTTTTTGCGGCTGAATCGCTGTGATTCCGCCGGAATAAACGCAACTGCTATTTGTTGTGGATTTTACTTCCCCATTGAATTCAATGGGGAAAACCCGCAACAAATAAGCAGAGTTTCCGCAAACACAATTGACATGCTGCGGAATAAAACTCTGCACCGCTCGTCAATTTGAGCGTTTTTTTCTGCTCATCATTTCCGCAGCGTGCGGATGAGATTTGTTCTCTCTCACTCACTTTGATGCTACTGTATTAGGCTGCGGATTTTTTTTATTACCGATAAGCAATGAAGGCGTTAACTTGCATGTTGAATCACAACACCTTAAATTGCTAAGCATCTAAGTAACATTACATTTGCTACATGTTTACAGAAAGGTATCAAATACTCGTATTTGGTCTTCCAATTATGTAAATGTAATATTAGACTAGCATGTTGTGTTCAATATCATAAACGATAGCGTATTAACCTGTTTCTATGATGACCCTTTCTGTGAATCTTGGCTGGCACACGTAGAATTAATTTCCTGAGAGTGTTCTCACGTGGGGTGGGTTTCCAAGTAGTTTAAATTTTGAACCGGGAGCTTTAGGAAGTCAGCTATGACTAAGAAAATGTTCGGTTCAAAATGCGTAAGCGTCCTTCCTGGGAAAGTTTTTATTCGGTTTTAAAGAGAATCTTTCTCCTCCCCATACATGTGCAGCAAGTAATGGGGAGGGCCGAACAAACCCTGGGGCACTTTACATTTTTTTTCTACCTCCCTCCGTTATTTAGAGATCTGTGCCGTTATATTTGGCGCCCGATATAACCCCCTGAACAGTCAACGGGGCTTGTACTGGCAAGGGGGCGTGATACTATGGCTGTGACACTGTCCAATCAGATATGGACAGTGTTACAGCAAGAGCGAGGAGAGAGAGAGGGGAGAGAGAGAGAGAGAGAGAGAGAGAGAGAGAGAGAGAGAGAGAGAGAGAGAGAGAGAGAGAGAGAGAGAGAGAGAGAGAGAGAGAGAGAGAGAGAGAGAGAGAGAGAGAGAGAGAGAGAGAGAGAGAGAGAGAGAGAGAGAGAGAGAGAGAGAGAGAGAGAGAGAGAGAGAGAGAGAGAGAGAGAGGAGAGAGAGAGAGGAGAGAGAGAGAGAGGAGAGAGAGAGAGAGGAGAGAGAGAGAGAGAGGAGAGAGAGAGAGAGGAGAGAGAGAGAGAGAGAGAGAGAGAGAGGAGGAGAGAGAGAGAGAGGAGAGAGAGAGGAGAGAGAGAGAGAGGAGAGAGAGAGAGGAGAGAGAGAGAGAGCGCACGCACTCTCAAGATTAGTCTTCTGCCGAACTGGCAAGGGGGCGTGTCTCTGCTACGGACAGTGTAAGCACTCCCCAGCTCTTACACTGTCCGTAGCAGTGACATGCCCCCTTGCTAGTTCGGCAGACAAAGTACAAGACTGGTCTCTCACAAGAGCGGTGAGTGCGCGCGCTCCTCTCCACAGCTCTTACACTGTGCGTAGCAGTGACACGCCCCCTTGCCAGTTCGGGTGAAAAGACTGCAATCGCACACTCTCCTCGCTCTTGCTGTGGCACTGTCCATATCTGATTGGACAGTGTTCACAGCCATAGTAACACACCCCCTTGCCAGTACACGCCCCTTTGACTGTTCAGGGGGTTATTTAAATATCGGGCGCCAAATATAACGGCACCGATAACTAAATAACGGAGGGAGGTAGAAGAAAAATGTAAAGTGCCCTATCGTTTGTGCAGCCCTCCCCATTACATGCTGCACATGTATGGGGAGGTGGAAGGTTCTCTTTAATCATTATGGATTAAGGTTTTCTTTCATTGGATTGAGTGCTGGACTATCTTTCACAGGGTTAGTTTGTTTTCCCTATAGCATTTTTTGACCCACCCTCTTTTTTAAAGGACAACCTCCTTGTTTATCAATATGAAGTAAAAAGTTACGGTACCTTTTATTGTGTCGTTTTTTTTTGATCAGTCGGTCTGTGACTATACGTTTCTCTTATATAACTGCTGGCTATCATCTGGCCTAATTTGTTTAGCTCTGTAAAAAAAACCTGCCTAAACTCGGCCTCATCTGTCTGCTGCCTGTTCTGACCTCTGGCTTTACTAAACCTGAATGAAAATCTGCCGCCTGCTCTGACCTATGCTAGTACTGGACCCTGCATCTTTACTGCTGTTCTTGTACCTCGCCTGCTCACGTTCAAATTTGCCAGCGGAGACTACCCTGGGGGTAGCGACCAGGGGATGCTGGCAGCCAAGTCCACACCTCTGTAAGGAGGTTAAAGGGTGAACACCTAGAAATCCCTTACACTCCACTCCCTAGTTTAGCCCAACACCATCCTCCGTAGGCCTCGTGACAGTTACTAATTCTACAGGCCCCATTACATGATTTCTTCTAGGTATTGAGTAGAGTAAGGGTAGTTTAACACTAAGATTTTTGGTGCGGATTTTGGCGTGGAAACCGCTTTGGAATCAGCACCAAAAAACATAGCCCAAATTGCAAAAAAATATGAAAAAAAAAAAAGTAGTGTCGAAACGGTGGCAATTCAAAATCGGCTTTAAAATTCTGAATTTTAAGGCAGATTTTTCTAATCCGTGAACTAGGGCTATGGCTCTCTCATTTTAGGCATCAGTGCGGGTCCCAGCAGTAAGGCCCCATTCACACGACTGTAAAAATCGCCTGTAATTGCGGACCCATTCACTTCTATTGTCCACGGACACCTTCCCCTTTATTTACAGGAAGGTGTCCGGGCCGTTTTAGTGTACCGCAAAAGATAGGACATATCCTGTATTTTGATTTTTACGGGCCGTGCTCCCATACTTTGCACGGGAGCACAGGCCAGAAATGTGCACGGCTGGCCGCGGCCGTCGCCCGCAATCACGGCCCGTGATTACGGACACGGCCGTGTGCAGGAGGCCTAAGACACTGATGGTTTATCTAATATGGCAGGAACACCCCTTTAAGCAATACCCGAATATATTCTGCATATATGAAAGTTGGGTTCTAGCTTTGTGTACAGAGAAACATCCTTCCTAAGTGTCCACGTGACTTGATGAACACAAATAAAATAAGGCGGCATGCAATGCCTGGAAGATTGATTGGCTTTCGGATTGCGTTACTAGTTATTAACATTTTAGTGTCTGTTGCCACTCGCAGAGTCTTGATGTTGTTCTCTCCCTCTGCATACATTAAAGTGTTTTCACAGAACTGCCTTATCACCTAAGTTGTGGTTAACGCAAACTCACTATGAATTGTTATGCAGCCACCTGTACTCCACGAGGCCTCAAGGGGCGCAACCGGTCATTTCCTTCTCTTCCAGCTACTGACTACACTTGTTCTTTCTTTTACTCTCTCAAGTTATTGACCACAATTTACAAATCTTGAAACCCACCCCCAGTGCTCTTCTTCGGTGGGGGACATAAAGACCATTGAGCGAGAACATACCTTATGCCATGCAGTTCAGAAAATTGCAGTCAAACAGATCAATTCTGTGAAGCAGGGGCAATCTCAGTCTTTTAAAGGGGTCCTATAACATGAATGCTTCCAGATACAGCGCCACTGTGTCTGTAGGCTGTGTCTGGTATTGCAGCTCAGCCTCATGCACTGGTAGCCCTACTGCAACTGCCAGTATTAGAGATTCTGGTAGCTAAATGGATTGTCTCATCACAGAAATCGAGCCCTGGCCAGCCAGACATATCAGATGAATGGCTGTCCATGTAAAAAAAAACAAAAAACATGGAGGGCTGAAGGGTGTCCCATGTGGTGGGGACTGGCATCACTGTAGAGTCAGGGCTATCTCGGGTAAAATGCGTGTTAGAGAATAGGAGTGGTATGCCCTTAAAAGGTGCCTATACATATTTCTTTGCAGACACAATATAGCGACATGCAAAGGTCCCTTTATATAAGAAAAAAAAAATGGGAAAAATAATTTTGGTAAGTAATTCAGAAATATTAAATGCCAAGTTATAAATCGCTTAAAAAAAAATTGTACACATAGAAAGTACAACTTACCCTGTAGAAACAAAAGAAAAAACAAAAACATTTGCATGGTCCCGAAAACGGTTTGGTCCTATAATGGGTTAATGATAGTTTACCTAACATTTGTATCCTTCAATGTTACCGAACCCGAGCATGAACTTCGCAATGACCGAGCTTTTTAAGGTCAAGTTGGTTGAAAGTCCTGCGCCCCGAGCGAGCAGCAGATGTCGGCAGAAGATTTCTGGCACGTTGTCTGTGTTTGTGTGTTTATGCGCACGTACAGTATCGTGTGTCACTGGGATACGTGCTGCTGTTTTCTCATGTGATGTATGGATCATGGTGTACGAAGCAGATAACAGCTCCTCTCCGCTTTTACAATCTCTTCTAGATGTTTTTGCTGCGCCAGTAATAATTGTAGATAGACACGAGATCATTATATTGTATCGTTATGACACCTTCCAGTTCATTAATCACTTCTGAGAACTTTATGAACTTTTGAATCCGTTTTTTATTTTCCCTTTAGCGCACTACAAACATGTGCATACTGGCCACAACTTTTATAAAATTCCCAGGTATACAATATTACTTCTGTATGGACTGCAGGTAACCCTACTGTAACAACTCATAGTGGACAAAGTATCAGTGTCCCCCACTGCTGGAACCCCTAGTGATCAGCTGTAATCACTGGTGGAAGCTAGTAGCAAGTTTTCATTTTCCCTGCAGCGCCACCACAGGTTGAAATGAAGAATTACACAGTGCCCATTGAAATCAATATGCTGTCCCTGTAATGCATGATGTGCTGGGTCCTCCAGAGTGAAAGCCTATCTTGGTAGCCACTCACTGCTTTAGAGAATAGATGCTGAAATCTAGGTCCCATCCATGGACTACAGACTAAAACTCTTAAGGAAACTGTGGGACCGCTAATTTCTCAGATATAACGGTGGCAGATAACATTTTATTAAGGTTTCTCTCCCTATTACCACAAACTAAGAGAGAGTAAAAAGAAGGCCAATATATTTTAGGGGACATTACGGATCATTACAGATCCAGGTGGTGTAACATTTAGGGATTTCCTCGCTGTCCACCAACTCTTAAAAAAAAAGTTTACTTCATTTGGTGCACATTTTTTGCGGCACAATACAACTTTGATACCAAGTTGCGCCTGACTGCAACTTTTTATTGACATATCACAGGCAAAGTCCTGCGGAAGTGAATGGTAATCAAGACATGTCTCATTACTTTCATTTACTTCTGCAACTTTGCGCAGCTCCCAATCAGGCTGTTAGGGGGAAAAAGTGAAGGGGCCCATGAAATTGACAGGGCACTGGGGCCCTTTACATTCTGTGCATTCAGACCCTAAGAATCAGAAGTAGATTATATATAATCATTATGCCATCAATGCATCATGGTAAAACTCCTTTATGGTGAAAAGTTCCACATAGGAGGAATCACGTGAATGTGCCAACGCGTTTCGCAGACCTCAATTCATTGTCTAGCACCGGCCTAATAAAAGTGCCATTCAGATAGGTCTCTAATCTGGGGCACATAGACCTGTTACCATGTCCTTTCCCTCCCAATAAAGGGGTAATGGCCTTAAGGTAGTATTACACGGGTCGACATCGGCCGTATAAACAAGCGCCGATCAATGAGGTGCGCTCATTTGATCCTTTCACAAGGAGCTAGTATGGGGACAAGCGCTCATTACTCCTATCGCTCGTCCCCATACATTTCTATCATGTCGGCAGCACGTCTTCCTGCTTACATAGAGAGAAGTGCTGCCGACAAAGATAAAAGTTTATGCGTTTAAACTATACAAAATCAGCCGATGAACGAGCGTTTGCTCGTTCATCGGCTGATCGTTGCCGTTTACACAGGGCAATTATCTTATCAGGAACGATCGGTTCACAGAAGGCTCGTTTGCCCGATAATTGGCCAGTGTAAAAGGGCCAGTTTGTTAGCTATGCAAAACAATAAAATCAGATATGGATGAGGGATTTACTGTGCAATAATCGAGGGGGGGGATCTCGTTACCGGTTATTGCAAAGTAGACAAAATCTGACTCCTGTGGCACATAACATCACGTTAAACCCAAAGCGGAGGACTATTCAGTTATAACATTTTTCGAAGGGGCAACCAAAAAAATTAAAAGATGTGGGGGGGGGGGGGGCGACCAAGTGATGACCTATTTGTGAAACTAAAATCTGACTTTTACTAGGTGAAAATAAAGCCAGCTTTGACTTTTTGGAATATATCAACATTTTATAATTTCCAGGGACTCTAAGCTGCTGAGTTGGTGACTCTGGTCACGTCACGAGTACCAATTTCTCTGCCAGCTGTAAAACACTAATACCTCGGTCATGTCAGGCCGAGTAAAAGTCATTATAAAGCTTTATGCCTCCTTTACACAACGCCCTTCCATAAATGCAAAAAAATGTAAAATAAAGTGGTTGTGATTTTATGGGCTATGCTGGAAGGGGTGGAGCTGGGAATAGTAAAACCCTAAAGAATACGTATTATAATTTTGAGGTCCCCGAAACCATTGTCGATTCCCTTCCGACACACAGCAATGCGGAACAAAAACTTGAAGCCCTACTGAAAAGCCGTCTTATTAATGGGCCTAATCCCACGGTCGAAACCTGTGTCTTTCTAGCTGTTGCGGAACCAGAACTCGCAGCATGACCTGACTACAAACAAGTTTGGTTTGTAGTCTGTATCCATGGAGATACAAAGGTCTGCATTGGAGCTGTAGACAAAACCGCAGGACATAATATATTCGGTTACAAAGATAGATATAGCCTTTAAAGCAGCTTTGTCACCAGATTATAAGAGCCCCATCTCCTACATAATCTGATCGGTGCTGTAATGTAAATAACAGTGGTTCTTATTTTGAAAAACGATCAATTTTGAGCAAGTTATGAGCAATTTTAGATTTATGCTAATTAGTTTCTTAATGACCAACTGGGCGTGTTTTTACTTTTTACCAACTGGGCGTTGTACAGAGGAGTGTACGAGGCTGACCAATCAGTGTCATACACTTCTCATTGTTTCAGCCCATTGTTACAGTGTGATTGTGCAGTGAAAGAAGCTGAGCTGGAACAATGAGGAGTGTATAACACTGATTGGTTACGGATTGGTCACTGATTGGTCAGCGTCAGACACTCCTCTGTACGACGCCTAGTTGGTAAAAAGTAAAAACACACCCAGTTGTCTGTTAAGAAACTAATTAGCATAAATCTAAAATTGTTCATAACTTGCTCAAAAATGATAGTTTTTCAAAATAAAAACCACTGCTGTTATCTGCATTGCAGCGCCGATCAGATTATGTAGGAGATAGGGCACTTATAATCTGGTGACAGAGCCTCTTTGAGAGAGACAGGAGTTTGTACAGTTTTGGAAGTACATGAAGTCCCGTGCAGTTTCCAACTGAGTGTTCTGCCGTACGATACTCCGTTGGATGCCATATTTTGGAGATTTTCTACTCTAAAGCAATTTTGAGGAAGAATAGTTCTGTAATATGGCTACTAATAGAGTAGTACAATATGTTTTAATTCCTCATCATTTAGAAAAAAAACAAACAAAAAACTTCCTTGTCAGTGAATGGAAACACGTAGTTACAGCTCAAGAAAAACAAACAGTTGACTAAACCTCTTGAAGTGATCAAGCACAAGGGGTGCAATATAATATGTTAAACTTTATTCGGAGAGGAGTAAGGCGAGCAATTACTTTTAGACTACTGCATTTCCTGATGCCCTGTGTGATGCCAGCGCCTGCAAGACTGCAACAAAGGGAGGGAAGAGCGGCGTTCATTCCCAGTGTCATCACTGGGCGCTTACCTGTTCTTGGAATCAATAATAGTAATTTATTAACTGGCATGCATCACTCCGTACATGTTTCCATCATAATATCAGATGGCAGACAAGTTGGCAGCAGACCAGATCCTAGTATCAGATGATATGTCTTTTTACTGTATTCTCAGCCTTAAAGTGTATGTCCAACAGATTGTTTTAAATCTAAATAGGTCTAAAATGATGTGCTAATTAAATTTTGTATAAATCTTTATAGCGGTCAGTGTTCTGTTTTTCTATTACAGTCCTCAAAATCCCCTGCATAGCCATAAAATAATAAAATTCTAGCTGCCTCCAGCCACCACTAGAGGGAGCCAAGGAGCTTACTGCATATGACATATATTGCACTTAAAAAGGCTCTGTCACCACATTATAAGTGGCCTATAATGTACATGACGTGATCGGCGCTGTAATGTAGATTACAGCAGTGTTTTTTATTTAGAAAAACGACCATTTTTGACGGAGTTATGACCTATATTAGCTTTATGCTAATGAGTTTCTTAATAGACAACTGGGCATGTTTTACTATATGGCCAAGTGGGCGTTGTGGAGAGAAGTGTATGGCGCTGACCAATCAGTGACCAATCAGCGTCACACACTTCTCTCCATTCATTTATACAGCACATAGCAATATAGCTATATCGCTATGTGCAGCCAAATAAACACTATAATGTTACTGAAGTGTCATGACAATGAATATACATTACCTCCAGCCAGGACGTGATGTGTATTCAGAATCCTGACACTTCGCTAATACAATCCCGACACTACAGCACAGGAAGCGTAATCTCGTTTTAAATGACAGTTTACAGCGTAATCTCGCGAGATTACGCTTCCTGTGCTGTAGTGTCGGGATTGTATTAGCGAAGTGTCAGGATTCTGAATACACATCCCGTCCTGGCTGGAGGTAATGTATATTCATTGTCATGACACTGCAGTAACGTTATAGTGTTTATGTGGCTGCACATAGCGATATAGATATATCGCTATCTGCAGTGTAAATGAATGGGGAGAAGTGTGTGACGCTGATTGGTCACTGATTGGTCAGCGCCATACACTTCTCTCCACAACGCCCACTTGGCCATATAGTAAAACACGCCCAGTTGTCTATTGAGAAACTCATTAGCATAAAGCTAATATAGGTCATAACTCCGTCAAAAATTATCGTTTTTCTAAATAAAAAACACTGCTGTAATCTACATTACAGCGCCAATCACGTCATGTACAATATAGGCCACTTATAATGTGGTGACAGAGACTCTTTAATAAAAAAGAAAAAACAGTATGCAGTAAGCTCCCTCTAGTGGCGGCTGGAGACAAACAATTTTTATCATCATGCAACTATGACTGAGGGAAGGGAATTGGAGCTCTGAATCCCCTAAAGATATATTATTAACTGAATCAGCATGGAATGTAGGACCCCGAAAAAATAAGGTGCTAAGGTCAGCATTAAAACTTTAAAGTGGAACTCTGCACTGGACCTAAGGAATTAAAGTAAAGGTGCACGGTCTGCCTTTGGAAAACCATTTTACATATATATGAGTAACTTTTTAAATACATTACATTACTTATTTTGCACCCATTATAGTCCAAAGCTGCATTCACAATTCTGCAGCCTTCAGAGCTGAAATCTGCCTGGCTAATAGAGTGGGACCTGAATGTAATAAAACATATGGTAGTGGATGCACAAAGCAGAAAACCCATATAAATCAACTGCGGTGTATATCTGGAGGGGGCCGACAGGGCAGGTGCTTGCGGTGAGGGGATGAAGAGAAGTCTACAAAATATTTTTGTTGTGGCTTTCACCTTAACAATCAGGTTAGGCAAGTACTTAAGGGGTTATTCCTACCTTAAACATTTATGCCATTTAGTAATTAGGTCGGAGATGCAATACCGGATACAGCCCAAGGACGAGTGTGGCGCCGTTTCTAGAAAAAAAAAAAGCAGAACCTATTTTCTAATCCCGGACTACCCCTTTAACATCAATAATACAGTAAACATGGTGGTAAATTAATCAGAAATCTAATTTCAAGAGAATAGATTAAGCAATACAATTTTTGTATTCCGAAAGTCACCCCCCACGTCTCAGAATGGCGCACAGGGGCTTCATATTTTCTTAAGGAGCTCCCGAACATTGCACATTTGCACATTTCATGTACCAGATTCCTTTAATCCAGCATCCTCGAGACGGAAATTCCAGATTAATAGACATTCAGATACAACAATCATACACACAGATCCATAGGTACATAAATGTATCTATACACATACCGGGGCCTCTACTACTACTATAAGCTTTCCATTGATGCCGGTCTTCTCTGGATTGACGTCACCACCAGCGCAGCAGAGTTTCATGCGTATTTCGGTGCCCGTATTCCACGTCGAAAAGAAGTGCGAAAATCGCTTACAAAAAACGCCCCATCGCTTTTAATAGGAAACTGCCCCGTCGTTAAGAAGTGAGTAGAATTGTCTACATGCGGAATTTTAAACCGCGCCATGGAAAAAAATAAAATAAATTTGTGACATGCCACTTCTTGACATGGTTTCTGCATGAAAAAGGTGCTGGCGGCCGCACGCATATTAGACCAATGTGTGTATCGCGGGTATTTAAAAAACAAAATTACGGTTGAAATCCGAGGGTAAACCGCACCTCAATGTCTGAATACACAGTTCATGGGATTTTAAGGGATATTCTGCAAGGCAATAGGGTCAGAGGTTAGTAAAGTGAACCTCATCTAATAGGAAAATGTTTACAGATAACCGGTCCCCAGTCGCTCGTCAGTCAGCGACATTCTCTGGGACGGACTGGTGAAAACCACCAGTAACTGGGCAGAGAATATTTTTTTTTTCAGTCTATTGTAAGCAGCGCTATCATGTCTGTAAAATCAGCGGTGTCAGCACAATATGACTTCTTGTATTATAAAAACACAGGAGGCTGCAGAGGGAGCGACACAGATACAATAATGATCTGCACTGCACAATGTCTTACGTAAGAGCCCGCTGACGGGCTGGAGGTTTCTGTGACAGAAAGCACTGACCTCAGCGAGATTGTGCGAGGAGATGGAGGGTCAGGCAGGGATACCTCTCCACGTACAGGATCAGATCAGAGTTGTAGTTGCGAAGATACAACTCCCAGCGAGTTGTCGTTTAGCTACAGTTATAGAGCCGAAGAGCAGACCACCGGTTTAGAGATGCTGGACATATTGCTGGAAGATTCCTTAGTATATAGAATTAAACTACATACAATGTTACTTATCTTGTGTGGATCTGGTGTTACATCCCTGTCTTATAGTTCAGTGCTGCATTCACAATTCTGCTGGCTTCAGAGCTGAAATCTCCTAACATTCCTTGCGGGCTAAGTGTCTGCTCTGGTGATTTGCATTCTGGGAAGCGTCATCTTTACACCAGGCATTGGTGTAAATGTACATATATTATATTACTTTTTTTGTACTGATCTGGAGTTACAGCATGTATTATACTCCAGAGCAGCATTCATAATTCTGCAGGCTTAGAGCTGTAATCTCCCAGCATTCCAATATGACACAGAGCTTGCTCTCATGACTTGCAACTAAACTGTTAGGGTATGTGCACACACACTAATTACGTCCGTAATTGACGGACGTATTTCGGCCGCAAGTAGTGGACCGAACTCAGTGCAGGGAGCCGGGCTCCTAGCATCATAGTTATATACGATGCTAGGAGTCCCTGCCTCTCCGTGGAACTACTGTCCCGTACTGAAAACATGATTACAGTACGGGACAGTTGTCCTGCAGCGAGGCAGGGACTCCTAGCATCGTACATAAGTATAATGCTAGGAGCCCGGCTCCCTGCACTGTGTTCGGTCCGGGACTTGCGGCCGAAATACGTCCGTCAATTACGGACGTAATTAGTGTGTGTGCACATACCCTTAGGGTTGCATCCGACAGCAAGCATGTTGACTGTTTCCAATGAATTGTGAATGCAGCTCTAGAGTAAAATACAAGCTGTAACTCGGGATCAGTACAGGATAAGTAATGTAATATATGTACGCCGTGCTCCACCAGCAGAATAGTGAGTGCAGCTCTGGCGTATAATACAGGATGTAACGCAGGATCAGTAAAGCACATTTACTCATCTTTTTATGTTGATTATACAGATCTGGCAGAGGTAAGCCTTATGTCTTGGGCAGCTTGCCCTATAGTTGCACCATATTGGACACAATACTGTGACTTCTGTTGCAAAACTACAATTCCCATCAGTCTCTGGCAGCTTCTGGTTGTCAGGGCATGCTGAGAGTTGTAGTTTATCAGCAGCTCGCGGACCAAAGATTGAGGACCACAACCCTATAGCTACATTGCTGTACTAGGACATAGATACAGTGTTTTTAGCTCTGCAGGTCACATCCACCATGTTGTTTATCTCCTCGTGTCGCCACTGACTTTATCCTATATGTATAACTTGAGACTCGACGTCAACATTGCTTGCCATTGAGCAATAAGCCCCGTGTGAGTCATTTTTATTTTTTTCCTTGACACACTTCAGCAGTGCCAGTCCCTCAAGCCTATTTCAGCAGGAACGCCTCCAGTGGTATGAATAGAAAGAATTCCTGAAGAGAAAAACAAGTCATAAAAATATGCTGCGAGAGGCCGGGGAGACAAGGGTTAAACAAAGACAGTCCACCCCCCTCCCCTCCCCCTGGACTGCTCAGTCCAATATGGGGTCCTTGAAAACATTATATGTAATCTGATCCCAAGAGCCAAGGCGAAGAAACCTCTTCATACACTGGCCTTTCATAGTGTTTCAAAAACATTCTTATTAGGTGTTTGTTTGTTTTTTTGGCCTTGGCGTCCACTCCCGGTTTCAGGGAAAAAAAATTGTAAAAAAAAAAAAAAAAAAAAGAAAAAAAGAACACGAAACCGCCTGCAATTTGCAAAGTCCTTCTATCTGCAACTGTTCACTTCAACAACAAGATCCTTTTACATAGAATCCAGCTGCCAAAGGCAGAGCAAGGCTTGACAAACAACTGCTGCTGGCTCCCGGCCAGGGCTCGACAAGAAAAACATTCCCCCCCCCCCCCAAACTCTTTCACAAAGAACTCAAAATCCAGATAGGGCTAGGAAGCTCGGGCCGTTACATTACTGTCCGGGGCTCCGCATTACTGTCCGGGACGACCAAAAACGCACACTTATATTATACAAAGTAAAGCAAAAATGACCCTTCCATTCTATGGTGCAAAACCGGCCCATGCAAGGGGCCATCTGCTACAATAGTCAACTGTAGGATACGCAAAGAGGCGTAACTTGAAGCTCCAAAATCGGTAACAGGGCCCCCACCGAACATGTGTTATTTACAATACTGAGCCCCTAAGGCCAGGGTGCAACTGCCACCTTTGCACCCCCAAAAGATACACCCCTGCAAACCCCCCCCCCCCCCAAAAAAAATATATCACCGGAAGATGTTAACAGTTGTATTCAGCCATTTCTCAGTTAAATCAGTTCCCTAGAAAGTTGGGTGACAACCGATATGGCCCACATTAGCATTAAACCCACATTAGCTTTCCTCTAACACTGAGGGGCAAATCTAGTCACGTATGATGATGAAACCTTACTCCAGTCGTTTTATTAGTTGTAACCGTTTCTCAGAAAGTAGGGTGATAATCAAAATGGGGTGTAACCTACGTATTCCATAGTGGCAGCCACATCTTTTCTTGACCTACCTAGTTATGCAAAAATGATGGCTTAAAGTCCATTTCGAGCACTATTTTAGTGTTCATATTTAATTATAATGTTTATATATCAAAGTGTATGTAAATACATTTCATGTACTGATCCTTAATTATAGTCTGCATTATGCTCCAGAGCTAAATTTAAAATTCTGCTGGTCTTCATTAGTAACTGACAACAAGCTTGTCGGCAGCCACGCCCCTCCTGAGACAGTTTGTGTTCGATTCATTAAATGACTGTCCAGCGCCTGGTGTAAAGACTACACATCCCAGAATGTAAGACATCAGAGTAAGCTCCATGTGTACAATTAGCCAGCAAAGAATGCTGAGGGATTTCAGCTCTGAAGTCTGCAGAATTATGAATGCAGCTCTGAAGTATATTAAATGCTGTAACTCAGGAACAGTACGAGATAAGTAATGTATTTAGAAAGTGACGTCGCTTTTATGCACAGTAATTCTATAAGTAATCTATAAATTAGTGTTTAAATGTGGGCCTGCCCTTTAAGAAGGAGAGACGGTATTAGTCATATGACGCTACATTAAACAGATTACACAGCTGGCCCTTCAAACACTAAAAGGGGATAATCTTTCTTTTCCAATAAGATTATGAAGGACGCTGGAATGTGGAGACTATGGGTGAATTAACCTTTTAAAGACCTTGGAGGTCACTATTTAAAGTCCTCGTAAGGCTGAACTACATTCTCCTCAGCCCCCACCTGTCACTCGCCCCCATGGAATACCATCTGATCTGGTGTCAGTACGTGACACAGAAACGTCTGTTCCAGCGCACATCCACCTAGTTGCAGTGAACCCGTCACAAGTGGAGGAATTCATTTTGTAATTGGACTAAGGGCAGCTACAGACTGGACTTTGTTTTGATGACCTTGATGGTTGATGGGGCATAAGTCTATCTTCAGACCACCTGTACTACTCTAGCAAAAAAAGGCCACGCCCCTTCTTTTTTATAAGAAGGAAGGATCATGTATATTGGAAAATAAGATTGGGTTGAAAGTATCAGACTGTGCATGGCTACAAAGAAGGCAGCACTATCAGATAGCTAGATACACTGGTTAGCATTGATAAAGACAAGACACTCATCAGAAAGTGGCTTATGCTTTACCTAACTTTTTGTGAAAAACATTTTTCATGTTTTTGGTGGTGTTATAGGTTATTTGGAGTATCCATGTAACACAAAATATTACACTTCTTATACTGACCACTAGATGTCAGTATAACTAGTGCAAAAAGCATCTCATTTTACAGCCTACAGTAAAAATGAATGTAGTCTAGATAAGAGCTTTAATGCTGACAATGGGCATTCGATATGTAAGAAAAGCTGACCAAAAAAAAAAAAAAAAATCACAAATAATTTAGATGACAACCAAGGCTCACATTCTCAGGATACTTAATGTATAGAAATTCCTTAATGCACTTCTACCTCCAGTGCCAAATGAAGGAAGACAATAGAAATTGGCAAAGCAATACCCAAGGCTCTGTTCACACCTACGTTCTTAATTTCCGTTGTTCTGCTCTGTATGCAGACCTCATTGACAGTAACGGAGTTCGTTAGGTTTCCGTCATTCTACATACCGTGCTATTTTGTCTGGTATTTTTACCAGATCGGCGACGGAGGCTCCTAGCATAGACTCCTTACCCGGACCATCTAGGCCACCCCCTACCCACTACAAAAATAGAAACCTGAGTATCTGACAGCCTGATAGGTTGTTGTAAATAGTGGAATTTGCAAGAACACAGTCTAAGGCTTCGTTCACATCTGCGTTGGGGTTCCGTCAGAGCTTTCCGTCCGAACGGGACCCTGAGCATACACAAACTGACACCGACACAGACCAGAGGTTTCCGTTTCCATCACCATTGATTTCAACGGTGACGTATCCGGTGCCCATGTTTCCCGTTTGTGTCTGTTGCGCACCGGACCCGTCGTTTTTCCGGAAGCAATAGCATAGTTGACTACGCTATTGCTTCCGGCAAAACAAAGAGTCCGATGCACAACAGACACACGGAAACCGCAGGCACCGGCTCGGTCACCATTGAAATCAATGGTGATGGAAACGGAAACCTCTGGTCTGCGTCGGTGTCAGTTTGTCTGCGCTCAGGGTCCCGTTCTGACGGAAACCTCAGACGGAACGTCAGAACGGGACTCCAACGCAGATGTGAACGAAGCCTAATACCTATGGGCAGCGAAAAGTAGACACTTTGGGTAAAGCAAAAAACTCACAGGATAAGCAGCAGCCATATACTATGGTGCTGCTTATCTCCCTATTTTCCCATTGAATAGGACTAAAGACCTGGGCATATGACAGTCTATATATGAATTTCCCAGTAGAGACAGGCGACTCTTCCCTTTCCATGTATTCAAAGAAGGTACCTAGAACCAAGAGAGCAAAAAACTCTCCGAACTGACCCAGTACATCTATAAAGTATCATCTTCTGTATACAAAACAATGTACAATGCTCCCGATACCATGTAATGTCTTGTTAGGTGCGGAAAGAAAAAAGAACGATAGAGTAACTTATATTTCATAAACAGCAGCGCGGAGCAGACATTTCAGTCTACAAGATTCAGCAGGACTCGCTGTATAACGACGTGCCGGTGGACGACCACAAACATCTCCACCACAGAAGCCACGAACCACAATGAGCGTTGCCATACAAAACCTGCGTCCAACATTCTAGTCGTGGGGCTCGGCCTCCCAGCGACATTCACTGGTCTGGACTTTGAGATACTAATCACAATGCAGTAAATATTTCTGCACAGCTGCCCTAGAAAGAGCAAATGGAAAAACCCTGCATGTTCGAAGAATATACCTCTACCCAGACCGAGCGATGCCACCCAAAAAATTCAAAACCCGGCATCAACTAGAAGTCCTTGCATTTCCCTCCTCTGTCAAGTTGTTACAGGGGAAATTACAGTGTCCATTGTAATAATCCTTTAGGGTAATCCCACTTTTTTTTTGGTGCGGCCTGCTATGCAGTGACCCAAATGGGCCATGGGGATGGGACAGTGGCAGTCACTATGATGGTCGCCAGCTTACCCACAGATCTAAATCGCGAATCAGCCTAGATAAGGCTTTGTTCACAACCGCGCCAGGGCTCCGTTCAGGCGTTCCATCTGAGCTTTCCGGCAGAACGAAATCCTGACTGAAACACGTGGAAACAATAGGTTTTCGGTTGCATCACCATTGATTTCAATGGTGACGGATCCGGTATAAACGGTTTCCGTTTGTCTCCGTTGTGCAAGGGTTCCGTCGTTTTGGAATCAAAACCGTAGTCGACTGCGCTATTCATTCAGTCAAAACGTCAGAAACCTTACACAATGGAGACAAAGGGAAACCATTTGCACCGGATCCGTCACCATTGAAATCAATGGTGATGCAACCGGAAACCTATGGTTTCCACTTGCTTCAGTCAGGATTCCGTTCTGACGGAAAGCTCAGACGGAATGCCTGAACGGAGCCCTGATGCAGATGTGAACGAAGCCTAAAAAGTAATACATTGCCTACCAGCACCCTGCTACATAACTAGCCAAACTTGCTCTACAAGAGCCTGGGAAGGCTTGGTGGTAACCTCAATAGAAGGTGTACAAGTAATAACCATCTTCCAAAAACAGCTAAAAAAAACCTTTGTAAAATGACTGGAGGACAACGCAAGGACTTTTATGAGGCCATGATCACGAGGACAGTTTTAGCGCGTTTTTTTTTTTAGCTACACACAGGAGTGTACACAAAAGTAAGGAGATGCGTCTTTCCTTTATACCTGTCCTTCCTTCAGGATCCACTTCTGGCTTTGGCTAAAAATACCGCACCAAAAACTGCATCAAATCTGTGTGTGTGATCCTGGCACAAATGGGCAAATTCTGAACTTTTAGGCTATGTTCACACGGGGTATTTTGCAGAGTTTTTTGACGCGGAAACCGCGTCGCAAAACTCGGCAAAAACGGCCCGAGAACGCCTCCCATTGATTTCAATGGGAGGCGTCGGCGTCTTTTTCCCGCGAGCAGTAAAACTGCCTCGCGGGAAAAAGAAGCGACATGCCCTATCTTCGGGCGCTTCCGCCTCTGACCTCCCATTGACTTCAATGGGAGGCAGGAGAAAGCGTATTTCTCGCTGTTTTATGCCCGCGGCGTTCAATGGCCGCGGGCGAAAAACGGCGCGATAATCGCCGCGAAAATCGGCGTGCAGGGAGAGGAATATCTGCCTCAAAGTTCCAAACGGAATTTTGAGGCAGATATTCCTCCCCCAAAATACTCTGTGTGAACATAGCCTTAGGTGGAATTGATCCTTAATCTGTAGTAGGCGCCTGGATTGGAGTTGTCCTCAGTAGTAACCCCCATCATGTATGATCCTGCAACTCGTTCAGATCCATAATCCAGTCTATAGTAGAAGTAAAAATTCACTGTAGTTTCGATATATGATGTCGTTCATAAACATTAATTAGTAGATTCACCGCCTGAAAGAACGATTAAAATATTTTTATTATCAATTTGTTAAAAATGGCTCAACCAGCCACTACTTCCAAGAAAACAGGCATAAGCAAGTGCTAGACGAAAAGGGAAGTGTCCAGGGTAATGGTATGTTTCAAAACACCCAGGACTAACTCTCCCTATTTATGATATATTGATTCGCTACACTCTTGCCAAAAATGTCAATGTATCAAGATCCTACGCGTTTCAGCATTGTCACTACCTATGTTTATCAATCCCTGATGAGGTATTGCTTTAGTGACAATGCTGAAACGCGTAGGATCTTGATACATTGACATTTTTGGCAAGAGTGTAGCGAATCAATATATCATAAATAGGGAGAGTTAGTCCTGGGTGTTTTGAAACATACCATTACCCTGGACACTTCCCTTTTCGTCTAGCACTTGCTTATGCCTGTTTTCTTGGAAGTAGTGGCTGGTTGAGCCATTTTTAACAAATTGATAATAAAAATATTCTATAGTAGAAGTATTTTGCTTTTCACGCCCATGGCTGAACGGGCCAGAGATAAAACAAAATGGGCCGCAAATGGGCTCAGCAGTCGTTACTTTTCTTCCTCCGCCCCTACCAGCAACTCACGCAAAAGCGCATTACTCAGCAGGGGGCGACACTGCGCGTAGGAGAAAGCTCCTCCCAGGGTCTGTGCTTCATCCTGGGGGGAACTAGACCAATTAAGGTAAAAACTATTTACATTTAATCTAATAATACAAGACCGAGGACGACCATTTAGGCGTTATAAATCAATACACGGTAACGATCATTTTAATTCCTGGTCTATCAATTTTCACCAAGGTTTTGCGCATCTTTACTGGGCAATCATCGTTAGGAAAGTTTAGAATCACTATAATCTATGATTTGTCTGTCGACGGGCCTAAAGCCATAATAGAGCACATGCTTATAAAGTAATTATGTAGGGGTGTAATCTGCTACTCTGTGATCCATCAACCGCTACAAATAAACGCGCGCAGACAGTACGAGAAACATCTGCTGGCGAGAGGTTTAGAAAGAAAAACAGAAGGATAAGTCAGAGACTCCCGGGCATGGTTATATATCAGACCGTGGTAAACAATGAGTGCATTATCAGTAACCCGGCTGACCTCAAGTGCTGGACTCAAGGGTCTGTGCAGGATCTCAACAGGCACACCATCTTTCAAAAGACGCCTAAGACCATCTTGACTTCCTGCTGATTGCATGAAAATGTAATAGAAGGTGGCTTCAATCCTTTAAGGGGTTGTCCAGGAATAGAAAAACATGGTTTCGTCCAAAAACAGCACCACTCCTATCCGCAGGTTGTGTGTGGTATTGCAGCTTAACCCAATTCAGATCAATTGAGCGGAGCTGCAATACCAGACACAAGACTTGGACAGCTGCGTATTTGGAAGAGTGCAGCCACGTTTTTCCAATCTTGGACAACTCCTTTAAGCTGCCCATATGCTTTACATGTCAGCAACTCAGCTAAGCAGATATCCCCCCCCCCCCCCATATACACGCATGCCGATCCTCCTTCCCCGAGTTGGAACGCCACCATACACGACACAGTGAACTGGTCCCGCCGAAATTGCCGGGTTCGTCCGACCTTTAACGAATTTGTAGGAGCGCCTTTACAATGAGTTCTTCCATCAGCATACCCACTAATCATCCATGAAAACATTATGGCGGATGACAATCTTCTCAACCTCTAGAGTATTAAAAGCAAACTCTAGAGAAACCTGGAGTTACTGGGCAACAGGCTGAGCCACCAGAGGTGACCACATTGGATGTCCATGATCTTGTGAAGACCAACATGGTGGCCTGTGATACTCCAGCAGGGCTGCTTTCACACCAAAAAAATGTCCGCTCTTCAGTCAAATTCATTCTTGAGGGAGATTTATCTAAACTGGTGCAAAGGAAAAGTGGAGCATTTACCCATAGCAACCAATCAGTATGCTGCTTTCATTTTCCAAAGGGCCTCTGAAAAATGAAAGGTGGACCAGGATTGGTTGCCATGGACAACTACTCCACTTTTCCTCTGCCTTAGTTTGGATAAGGCCCCATGCACACGACCGTAAAAACGCCCGTAGTTATGGACACATGGACTTCTATTGGCCACGGGTACCTTCCCGTTTGCATACGGGAAGGTGCCCGGGCCGATGAAAAATATAGAACATGTCCTATTTCAGGCCGTAATTACGGCACAGGCAGGCCCATAGAAGTCTATGGGGCTCCCGTAATTACAGGAGCGTTGCTAGGTGACGTCAGGGGATTTCAATTTTTGAATAAATAGAAGCAGAGAAAATGGCATCTAAGCGATCATGTGACCTTTCCAGCTCCCTTTTTTAACGGGTTCGTAAATACGGGTGGAATACGGATGAAAAACGTGTGACCAAGGACCCATATTTAGAGCAGGGAAAAAATACGGTCGTGTGCACGGGGCCTAAATTGCCTACACCAAGGGCGAATGTCTGGACTAGTGGGGACTATGGCCTTAACTGCCCGGTTACACGTACTGACCGGACCGAAACAAACATCAGCTCTGAAGCCAACTTATTACAAAGGAAGCAATAGTGATTTAGTAAAAAAAATCCACACAGCCATGTTCCTAAGTGGTTATTTGGCGGGAGTTGTCTGATGGTAACCATATATGTTAGGCTATGTGCACATCATGTTTTTGGCCTACGCTTATCATATACATCGGGAAAAGCTCCCAACATATACATCAAATGTAGGCTGTAACGGACGGCATCCGTCACCATAGAGTTTTATGGTGTACATTAAATGTATACGATATGAACTTGTTCATGACATATATGCTAAACGGATACCATTACAACCTATGGCTGTCTATTTAACGCGTACGTCACCCATAGACTATAACAGTATCCGTTTAGCGTATACGTCATGAAAAGCGATAGCTCGTGACGTGAAACGTACACCTGTAACTTATGCCATAAAATAAGTCACCTGTAGGATCCCGTGTTGAAAAAAAAACGCACAGCCCGTGGTATACATTTTTCAACAGCATCCCCCAGGATGGAAAAGCGTAGTCTATATCCTACAAAATAAGGTATGCCGACGTTCAACAGATGGACGGAGGCCATAAGGACAATCTTTCGGCCCTTGTCGAGCTAAAATAGCCCTAAGGAAACGTTAGCGTGTATGCCGGGAGCTTTCCCAACGTACACGCTAAACCAGTTAATGGTCTTCCAATGTCTATGCTACAATGGGTGGCTTAGTGGTCACCAATGGGGCCATATACCCCCCCCCCCCCCTCGGAGTTTGCAGGTCTCCCCATGGTCATGTGGGCTTCCTCTGGATTGTCAGGTTTCCTTTCACACATCAAAAATAAGCCTAAATAAATTGGCTGCTCATGAACCCGGCCCTAGAGACTGTCCAAGCTGGAGACCGGGAAATCAGATTACGAGCGCTACCGGGGACAGACGCCGATGCCAAGTGCTTTCTCCGCACAGCTCCTCTCAATGTGTTGGTAATAAAAACATATAACGGGTTATAATGAATTCATTTAATTATAAAAAAAATATATCATTTCGATAACAGCTAGATCAGGCTTGAAAAAAACCCACGTATGTGACGTCTGTCAATATAGGGGACGATTCAGGCTAAAATGTTAAATCAACAACGTGTAAATTTTCATGGTGACTAATGAGACATCAGAAATTAATGAAGGTAATTAGGATGTGTCTGAGCAAGTACCACAGATGTAAACAAATCCGAATCCTGCGCCCGCGTGTGCAGGAATGTTCTGCCGCTGAGGGCCTAGTGTGTATGAGGCTCCCCGGCCCCTCGTAGGGTTAATAGACGGCACTCGAGGAGGGGGGTTGTTTGCGTAAACTTTATGCACTTAACCACAAGGGTGAAAAACGACCTTTTTTTGCTGTGCAGTCACTAAAAGAAGCATACAAAACCAATACACCCAAAACATTAAATCTGCTTGCTGTCAGTGAACGGGTGATTTCTTAAATCCACACAGACCTAATACATCTCACAGCTGACAATTTGCTACAAAATGAGTCTATCCAGTCCCCTGTGAACTAAACAGCCTGGACTCCAGATGGGTTACACTTCAACTGCACTGATACATTGTTGCAAACTACAGCACAGGAGATTTGTATTAGCTGACAGATAATAAACTAGGTTTGTATACAAATTGTACAAAACTCTCAGCCGTGAGAAGTATTCGGAATTTACAGGTTTTAGCCTCTGGATGTAAACAAGAGCAGTGCCATTCACTGGCAGCAAGCCGGGAACTTGAAAACGGTGAGGGACTGAAACACTGAAAGGAACTGAAAGTATGCTAGTCGAAAAAACGTTTCATCATACAATGATCAAGCGTTACAAAAAAAGTGGACAAACCCTTTAAGTATTTAAAGGGGAAGTCCACCTGTGTGTTTAGACATGTCATCGGCTCTCAGAACAAAAGGTTGTCACAACAATGTATGAAAATGTAATGAACTTGCAAGCTCCGTAGAATTCAATGGGGCAACGCACTTCTTGAACGCACTGGTGTCGGTGAGGAACCAGCTCCAAGACCCCCAGCCTTATGTCAGAAAATACTAAAACTGTCCTCGAATTGCCCGTTTCTTGTATCTGGTGAAGTTGGGTGACAACCAATATGGCAGTCACCAACTTCAGGGGTTGTGACCGACTTTTCCTGGAGTCCTGAAGGACAAATCTAATTATTCCGGTCATATACCCCCCGTCCTTATACCCCAGCACATTTAGGCCGAGTTATTGGAAAAGTCAGGTGTCAAAACTCCTACGTGATGAGGTTTTTTTTTTGCATTTTTTTATTTTAGCATATGTAGAAGGTAAGCAAAGTATATAAGGAAAAATGCTGACACTACATATAAAACATAATCCGATTAGGTACTAACAACGGGAATGCAAACCACAAGTGACAAGAATGTGTCAGGCACTTAGACGAGCAGGATAATGGACGGACGCAGATGAATGGGATGGTGCCCGGGTATTTTACCTGGCACCTGCACCTTCCTTATGCCCGAAATGAGCCAGTGACATAAAAAAACAACAAGCTTCAACCTCACACTAACAATCCGCTAATCAAAGAAACAACAACAACCCCCACAGCAATCACACTACAGATGTAGCAGAGCTGAATGTGTCATTTAACCCTTCCTTCTGTGCACTGCGACAACTGTAGTACCCCACAAGATGAGATGTACCAAACAACTAACTCAGCTCTGCTACATCTCACACAGCGGATTAAAGCGTGACCATTGCATATCTGAAACAAACCACAGTAATAAACACAGAGCTCTGGCTTAGATACATGCAAAAAGAAAATCATACGAACTGGAATGGCTGAGGAAACCGGTTCAAATCACATTGGTGACCTTGGGCAAGCCAATGAAAACTAGATTGCAAGCTCCGAAGCATCCGCGACATAACCATATGTAATACAAGTACCAAACAGTATAAAAATAAAATTGTGATTTAAAGGGGCGCAACCAAAATACAGAACATAACAGTATAATACATCTCTGTGCCCCCCAACATACTAACCTCTGCCCAAAACCCCTTCTCCGTTATTTTATTTCTGGGAAAAATACAAAACATACTCCCCGTATAATGTAAATATAATAATGTATGGCGCAATCAAAGAAAATTAACCCCATCTATGCTGGAGTTATGGGTCTATCTGGTCCAAAGCGAGACCGGGGCATATCTATTCATTGCCCACAAGGTGCCAACCAGGCATCGACATGGGCAATTGATACGGATTTGTTTGGTTTATTGGTGGTGGATATAGGAGGGGGGGGGGTAGTTTGGAAGAGGGAAGATGTTTTTTTACATAGCAACAGGATGGCGTTACACAGAAACAACATATAATATACCGCAGCTATAGAGCGGACCATAGACGCACGGATAAATAGCGGTTACGGCGATCATCGTGGCGTCTATGGCAATTCTTTTCGACCAATCAATCTTTTGTATATCTTTTTGTCACCATCGTAGAGTTAAATGATAACCCTCGAAAAAATTTCCATGTGGGGATTCTGCCGTCAGTCAATCGCCATTACTAACGGTTACAGTCGGGTCGGGATTTTTCAGAATTAAGGAAAAATATTGGCGCACTCGTCTTGCGTCTTTGGACGGTGTTTGCAATCAGCCAATCATTTCAATATTTTTCCCAAATGTTCGACCCTAGACATTTTGCTACAGTCAATTTATCAATGAAACGCGATCCGATCGTTGCGAAAATGATCGCACCTGAACATTTGCATTGTCCCAAATGGGAAATTCTCAACCAATAGTTGTTAAGCGGCGACAAAAATTTGCATACGATAGTCTTGGTATCAATTATTGGTTGTATCGGTGAATTATTAGCCCGATCCTGCATCAGAAATGTCAAGTAGACAATGTTGGACTACAATTCCCAGCATGCCCTTGCAGGAATATGCCAGGACATGTAGTGCAGCTATAGCTGGGCAGGCAGAAGTTGTTTAGGACAGTTAAACGGAGGTTCTGCTGCTTTGCAAGACTTTCAGGGTGTTGGGCGCTCACCTTCCTCAGCACTTTGTGGCAGTTGCTGCAGATCACATAGTCGGTGCTCTCTGTGCTGTTCATGTTGTCACCTCCCCGTCCGGTGCTCCAGCTCTGGCTCGGGCTCGGGGAGAAAGAGAGAAGCCGGCAAGCTGTGCACTGCGGGCCGACCCGAGAGCACAGACCGGGCACAGGAGGAGGAGCAGACTGAGTGACAGAGACTGGAGGGGACGGACCGACCTGCCCCTGGCCACGCCCACAAAGCCGCCAAACTTAAAGCCTATGGTATGACCACGCCCTTTACACGCCTTATTCGGAAATAACCACGCCTGCACAGCGGAGGACTTTTCACGTTGGAGATAACCGCGCCCATTTTTAAGAGATAACCCCGCCCACGTAGATGTTCAAGCTCAGGTTCTGTCATTCTGACACAAAACAACCCTCTCGTCTTCACGTTCTGTTCAGCCAATCACAGGTGAGCCGCTACTTGCGTCACGCCCCTTGGTAACTGCTCGAGGTGGCCAATCAGAGGACGAGAAAAGAGAACGGCGGCTTGACCAATAAGAAAAACTCGAAAACAGGCATGGCCACGCCCACCGGAGCTTTTAAGCTTTACTTTCAGGACAAAGAGAACAGTGATTAAAAGGGGCGCAGTGCTGGAGGGGAGGAGGAGGGGAGTGCAGCTAATGGGGAGGTGTTCAGAATAACATCAGTGACTGAAAAGTTTTAGTAAACAAGAGTGAATTGGGATTAATGACAGCTGAAACGGTGGGGAAGAAAATATCCCTTTAAATAAAAAAAAATTAAAAATATCCACAATCCAGTCATTATTTATAATCCTCACATTTGTCAAAATAATATTTTGACAATACGGAATACGAACAGGATGATTAGGTTTACTAGAGATTGATTTTTAGAAGGACTGGCTATTTAAAGGGGTTTTCCACTCCTTAAAAAAATTAAATAATTGAATAAAGGTTAAAATAACAAAAAATGTTGTATTAACCTTTTAGATCGCCCGCCGCTCCCATGGCAATGGCCAATAGCCAATGACTGCCAGCCGCATGTGAGGACGGCACGTGATCGTTGTGACCAGTGATTGAAAACTATTCTTAGCCTTTTTTTATGCATTTTTTTATATATACTTTATTTTTTAGCCTTGGTTGTCAGACATGTCCCAAGTTTATTGGTAAATCCTGCAGTTGCATGCTTCACCTATAGGAGGTGCTGTGTCAATAAGATGCCTCGATTCTAATACACAAGAAATGCAAGCCATGATATTACCTGTATACATCAGCGCTGATAATACCTCATATGGGAGATACCATGTAGATCATTTGCGGTGTGACATCTGTACGGGTTGCTTCACTCACCCTTGTTGAATGGTTCACCACAGTGGGCAAGACACCTGACGCTTGTGAACACTTGAAATCTTAAAATGTTTGTTGTTTTGTTTGTAAAAATATTGTTTTTGTATGTCCTTTTTTTTAAAATATTGGATATGTGTAATTTGGTGAAATGACAATGCTGGAGATGATGCTTTATGTAATAAATGATCTTGATACTTGGTACTTTACTTACTTCCTTTTGTATCCAGGGTGTTTTGAATGTACATATATGTATATTGATTTTGCAATCTTTGTTTTTTGCTTTTGTGATCTCTTATCTTTGTAAAAACTCAAGAAGTCTGTTTATTTTTGTATAATTTTGAAAACCTTTCAATAAAAAATGTGTCTCAAAGAAATCTTAAAATGTATTCAATAGCAGTTTAATTTGTATGGAGCTGTTATTTGAGTACTGTATGGTGGTATTATTTGAGTACTGTATGGTGGTATTATTTGAGTACTGTATGGTGGTATTATTTGAGCACTGTATGGTGGTATTATATGAGCACTGTATGGTGGTATTATTTTAGCACTGTATGTTAGTATTATTTGAGCACTGTATGGTGGTATTATTTGAGCACCCCATGCTGGTATTATCTGAGCACTGTATGTTAGTATTATTTGAGCTCTGTATGCTGGTATTATTTGAGCACTGTATGGTGGTATTATATGAGCACTGTATGGTGATATATGAGCACTGTATGGTGGTATTATTTGAGTACTGTATGGTGGTATTATTTTAGCACTGTATGTTAGTATTATATGAGCACTGTATGGTGGTATTATTTGAGTACTGTATGGTGGTATTATTTGAGTACTGTATGGTGGTATTATTTGAGTACTGTATGGTGGTATTATTTTAGCACTGTATGTTAGTATTATATGAGCACTGTATGGTGGTATTATTTGAGTACTGTATGGTGGTATTATTTGAGTACTGTATGGTGGTATTATTTTAGCACTGTATGTTAGTATTATATGAGTACTGTATGGTGGTATTATTTGAGTACTGTATGGTGGTATTATTTGAGTACTGTATGGTGGTATTATTTGAGCACTGTATGGTGGTATTATATGAGCACTGTATGGTGATATATGAGCACTATGGTGGTATTATTTGAGCTCTGTATGGTGGTATTATTTGAGCTCTGTATGGTGGTATTATTTGAGCACCCCATGCTGGTATTATCTGAGCACTGTATGTTAGTATTATTTGAGCTCTGTATGCTGGTATTATTTGAGCACTGTATGGTGGTATTATATGAGCACTGTATGGTGATATATGAGCACTGTATGGTGGTATTATTTGAGTACTGTATGGTGGTATTATTTTAGCACTGTATGTTAGTATTATATGAGCACTGTATGGTGGTATTATTTGAGTACTGTATGGTGGTATTATTTGAGTACTGTATGGTGGTATTATTTGAGTACTGTATGGTGGTATTATTTGAGTACTGTATGGTGGTATTATTTGAGTACTGTATGGTGGTATTATTTTAGCACTGTATGTTAGTATTATATGAGTACTGTATGGTGGTATTATTTGAGTACTGTATGGTGGTATTATTTGAGTACTGTATGGTGGTATTATTTGAGTACTGTATGGTGGTATTATTTGAGCACTGTATGGTGGTATTATATGAGCACTGTATGGTGATATATGAGCACTATGGTGGTATTATTTGAGCTCTGTATGGTGGTATTATTTGAGCTCTGTATGGTGGTATTATTTGAGCACTGTATGGTGGTATTATATGAGCACTGTATGGTGATATATGAGTACTGTATGGTGGTATTATTTGAGTACTGTATGGTGGTATTATTTGAGTACTGTATGGTGGTATTATTTGAGTACTGTATGGTGGTATTATTTGAGTACTGTATGGTAGTATTATTTGAGTACTGTATGGTGGTATTATTTTAGCACTGTATGTTAGTATTATATGAGCACTGTATGGTGGTATTATTTGAGTACTGTATGGTGGTATTATTTGAGTACTGTATGGTGGTATTATTTGAGCACTGTATGGTGATATATGAGCACTGTATGGTGGTATTATTTGAGCTCTGTATGTTAGTATTATTTGAGCTCTGTATGCTGGTATTATTTGAGCACTGTATGGTGGTATTATATGAGCACTGTATGGTGATATATGAGCACTGTATGGTGGTATTATTTTAGCACTGTATGTTAGTATTATATGAGCACTGTATGGTGGTATTATTTGAGTACTGTATGGTGGTATTATTTGAGTACTGTATGGTAGTATTATTTGAGTACTGTATGGTGGTATTATTTTAGCACTGTATGTTAGTATTATATGAGCACTGTATGGTGGTATTATTTGAGTACTGTATGGTGGTATTATTTGAGCACTGTATGGTGGTATTATATGAGCACTGTATGGTGATATATGAGCACCGTATGGTGGTATTATTTGAGCTCTGTATGGTGGTATTATTTGAGCTCTGTATGGTGGTATTATTTGAGCACTGTATGGTGGTATTATATGAGCACTGTATGGTGATATATGAGTACTGTATGGTGGTATTATTTGAGTACTGTATGGTGGTATTATTTGAGTACTGTATGGTGGTATTATTTGAGTACTGTATGGTGGTATTATTTGAGTACTGTATGGTAGTTTTATTTGAGTACTGTATGGTGGTATTATTTTAGCACTGTATGTTAGTATTATATGAGCACTGTATGGTGGTATTATTTGAGTACTGTATGGTGGTATTATTTGAGCACTGTATGGTGATATATGAGCACTGTATGGTGGTATTATTTGAGCTCTGTATGTTAGTATTATTTGAGCTCTGTATGCTGGTATTATTTGAGCACTGTATGGTGGTATTATATGAGCACTGTATGGTGATATATGAGCACTGTATGGTGGTATTATTTTAGCACTGTATGTTAGTATTATATGAGCACTGTATGGTGGTATTATTTGAGTACTGTATGGTGGTATTATTTGAGTACTGTATGGTGGTATTATTTGAGCACTGTATGGTGGTATTATATGAGCACTGTATGGTGATATATGAGCACTGTATGGTGGTATTATTTGAGCTCTGTATGGTGGTATTATTTGAGCTCTGTATGGTGGTATTATTTGAGCACTGTATGGTGGTATTATATGAGCACTGTATGGTGATATATGAGCACTGTATGGTGGTATTATTTGAGCTCTGTATGGTGGTATTATTTGAGCTCTGTATGGTGGTATTATTTGAGCTCTGTATGGTGGTATTATTTGAGCTCTGTATGGTGGTATTATTTGAGTACTGTATGGTGGTATTATTTGAGTACTGTATGGTGGTATTATTTGAGTACTGTATGGTGGTATTATTTGAGCACTGTATGGTGGTATTATTTGAGCTCTGTATGGTGGTATTATTTGAGCACTGTATGGTGGTATTATATGAGCACTGTATGGTGATATATGAGCACTGTATGGTGGTATTATTTGAGTACTGTATGGTGGTATTATTTGAGTACTGTATGGTGGTATTATTTGAGTACTGTATGGTGGTATTATTTTAGCACTGTATGTTAGTATTATATGAGCACTGTATGGTGGTATTATTTGAGTACTGCATGGTGGTATTATTTGAGTACTGTATGGTGGTATTATTTTAGCACTGTATGTTAGTATTATATGAGCACTGTATGGTGGTATTATTTGAGCACTGTATGCTGGTATTATCTGAGCACTGTATGTTAGTATTATTTGAGCTCTGTATGCTGGTGGTATTATTTGAGCACTGTATGGTGGTATTATATGAGCACTGTATGGTGATATATGAGCACTGTATGGTGGTATTATTTGAGCTCTGTATGGTGGTATTATTTGAGCTCTGTATGGTGGTATTATTTGAGCACTGTATGGTGGTATTATATGAGCACTGTATGGTCATATATGAGTACTGTATGGTGGTATTATTTGAGTACTGTATGGTGGTATTATTTGAGTACTGTATGGTGGTATTATTTGAGTACTGTATGGTGGTATTATTTTAGCACTGTATGTTAGTATTATATGAGCACTGTATGGTGGTATTATTTGAGTACTGTATGGTGGTATTATTTGAGTACTGTATGGTGGTATTATTTTAGCACTGTATGTTAGTATTATATGAGTACTGTATGGTGGTATTATTTGAGCACTGTATGGTGGTATTATTTGAGCTCTGTATGGTGGTATTATTTGAGCACTGTATGGTGGTATTATATGAGCACTGTATGGTGATATATGAGCACTGTATGGTGGTATTATTTGAGTACTGTATGGTGGTATTATTTGAGTACTGTATGGTGGTATTATTTGAGTACTGTATGGTGGTATTATTTTATCACTCTATGTTAGTATTATATGAGCACTGTATGGTGGTATTATTTGAGTACTGTATGGTGGTATTATTTGAGTACTGTATGGTGGTATTATTTTAGCACTGTATGTTAGTATTATATGAGTACTGTATGGTGGTATTATTTGAGCACTGTATGGTGGTATTATTTGAGTACTGTATGGTGGTATTATTTTAGCACTGTATGTTAGTATTATATGAGCACTGTATGGTTGTATTATTTGAGCACTGTACGGTGGTATTATTTTAGCACTGTATGTTAGTATTATTTGATCACTGTATGGTATTATTTGATCACTGTATGGTATTATTTGCGCACTGTCAACCACGTATATTTTATGCAGCTGCCACTACAGAAGAGATGTGGTATTACACCTTGTCTTGTCAATATCGCCTGATCACTGATTCTTGATCCCACTGATAGAAAAGGGGGATGTTGACCCATGAAATGTAGACAGTTATAACACACACAGTTAGAACATAATAACTAAACTCTGCTGTCCTTCTACTGAGAAAATAATTCCCAAGCTGTTCTACAAAGCACTACCTACCCTCTTTAGATCCTGACTGTATTTCGGTTCACACCATTAAAAGCAACGCTCTATCAGCAAGAACAGTGTAATTACCTTCCACATAAACTAATGTATAACGACGGTGAGACAGCCATCAGGTGCCACAGGCTATAGAACAAAGCTGTTGGGTCTAGTGAACAACAACTATGACTGGATTTATTTAATGGAAATAATACACTGTGAAATACTGCAGTCATTATAAAGCCAAAAGGGCCTCATGTATAAAGACGAGTGCAGACAAAATGTGTCAGTCACAGGCTTCACTTGAAGCTCCTGGGCCCAAATGCAAAATCTGTTACAGGACCCACCTACCATGTGCTATCTGGTTCTTCTTATGTGGCAGACTAGTCTTTGGGCCCCCTCATGCACCAGGGTCCATATGTGGCAGCTGCCTCTGCACTCACTATAGTCAGTGTTGTCAATACCAAGCGATCAGGTCATTTTTCGGAAGGGCTTTTTCCGATTCTATGTAAATAAAGTTTAAACCCATTTGTGTTTATTTTTTTTAATATAAATTTGTCCAAATTTCTGCACTTCTTAATTGATTAATATTTGTTTATAACAGCCAGAGCTCCCTCTTTCTAATACAGAGCTCCAAATCCCCTGCACAGACATAGAGTTAAAAGATAACATTCTAGCTACCTGCAGTCACCACTAGAGGGCGCTTAAGAGCTTACTGCATACTGTTTATACATTGAACTCAATAATAACAAAGTATGGGGTTACCCCCTTAGTGACCACCAATACGCCTTTTCATGGCGGTCACTAAGGGGCCTTAGGCTAGGTCGCCGCCTTTTCACTGCGGCCGTGTCTAAGTCCTGCACGGGTGTCCCTTGCAGGCTGGAGCGGGTGCCCGGCTGTCTGATGACAGCTGGGCTACTGCTTCAATGGTAGCGAATTAACTTTACTTAGATCGTGGCCGTTTAACCCCTTAAATGCTGCGGTCAGTAGCGACCGCAACATTTAAAGTGTAGCTTTAAAGCACTGAGCACTGAGACCCCCACCAATCTCTAGAGCGAAGCAGCTGAAGTGCTCGTGTGAGCGCATAGCCGCTTTGTGTCTGTTCGGCTTTTTCCGGAAAGTCGATGTATCGGAGTACGGGCTCATAGACTTTCTATTGAGTCCGTACACCAATACATTTATTTCCAGAAACAGCCAAATAGACACGAAGCAGCTGAGCGCTCACACGAACACTTCAGCTGCTTCGTTCTAGCGATTGGTGGGGGTCTCAGTGCTCGGACCCCCACCAATCCAAACTTCTGACATCTCATCATGACATGTCAGAAGTTTGTCAAACGTTTAGCTACACTTTAAGTTGTTTACAGCGGGAGGGGGCTCACTCTTTCACCCATCGGCGGTCCGCAAATGCAATCGCAGGCCTCCGATGGGGTGTCATGGCAGCCCTGGCTATATGCTTGTTAGGCCGTGCTCTGGTATACTATGTATACCAGAGCATTATATAAGCGATCAGAAGATCGCATAGTGAAGTCCCCTAGTGGGACAAAAAAAGAAATAATAAATGTTAAATAAAAAATATTAATAAAGATTACAGATTAAAGTGTAAAAAAAAAATAAAAGTACACATATATGGTATCGCTGCGACCATAATGACAAAACAATAAAATGAACATGTAATTTAAACCGCAAGGTGAACACCGTAAAAAAAAACCGCAAAAAACAATGGCGAAATTGCTATTTTTTTCCATTGCCCCCAAAAAGTCATAATAAAAGTTAATGAATAAGTCCCGTTTACCCCAAAAAAGTACCAATGAAAACTACGTCTCATCCCGCAAAAAACAAGCCTACATATCATATATTAACGGAAAAATAAAAAAGTTACAGCTCTTGGAAAGCAATGATGCAAAAACACATAATTTTAGTTTAAATGGAATGTGTCGCTAGTTAAACAGTTAGTGTATACATGATTAGACATTGTTATCATTTTTTTAAATTAGATTCTAATTTATAACATTTCCATGTGCTGGTCACTAGAGGGAGCAATTCCCAAAATTGCAGCATTGGCATGTGGTAAAGCAACCACATTGCTTTATGCTGCAAATTTGGTGTAAACACACACACTCTAGTGAGCTCACAGAATCCCCCCTCCCTTATCCTGGCTAGTGCCAGGAGAAAGGAGGGGATTGAACGATCAAACCTCCTACACTGTGTGTCGCCATTTTTTGAGCGAATACACAGTGTAGTAGGCTTACATACAGTGGTAATCACACACTAAAACACGAACATACACAGACATAACTTACCTGCTCCTGCCGCCGCCGCTCCCTCCGGTCCGTACGCTCCGTCTGCTCCCTCCGCTCGTAGTGCTTGCTTCAGAACACATGTCCGGAAGCCGCGACCGGAAGTAGTCCTCTTACTGTCCGGCCGCGGCTTCCGGTCCACAAGAAAATGGCGCCGGATGTTGCTCGGCCGAAGACCTTCCATTTGGACTGTGTGGGAGCGGCGCATGCGCCGTTCCCACACAGACGGCGTACAGCATAGTGAATGGAACGGGCCCCGCATTCTCTATGGGGCTGTATGTGCCATATTCCATGACTGTATGTGTCGTTAATCGACACATACAGAGATGAAAAAAAAAATGGCAACCCCCATAGACAAGAAAAAGTTTAAAAAAAAAAAAAGTAAAACACAAACACACAAATAAATATATATTTTTTTAATAGAACACTAAAAGCAAATTTATCTAAAAAATATTTTTTTCGCAACACCCTTCCTTTAAATGACTTTTTATTGTGCAAAAGTCGTAAAACATAAAACACCTCTACATATGTGGTATCGTCGTAATCGTACTGACCCATAGAATAAAGGTAACTTGTTATTTACACCGGTGTGAATTTAAATACATAGAACAATGGCGGAATTTCCGGTTTTTTTCTGCCCCCCCCCAAAAAAAAAAGCTAATAAAAGTTAATCAAAAAAGGGTGCCATTAAAAAGTACGACTAATCCCACAAAAAACAAGTCCTCATACAGCTATGTCGACGGAAAAATAAAACAGTTATAGCTCTTTGAATGCGACTATAGAAAAACAAAAAAATAGCTTAGTCATTAGGGCCTAAAATAGGCTGGTCACTAATGGGTTAAGCACCCTCTAGTGGTTGCTGCAGGTAGCCAGAATCTTATCTTTTAACTCTGTGGGGGGAGTTTATTACCTTTTTTTTTTTTTTAGGGAAGTCTCAAATGGCACAAAACCCGGAACTTGCTGTAAAAATTGCGAATTTTGTGCTGTTTTCACCACTCACACCACATTTCTATAAAAAGTGGTTGGGGCTTAGCGGACAGGATAGCATAATTCACACCAGAACCTAGCGTAAGTTATAGTGCCAATCTACGCCAGCCCGTCCCCAAAGTCGTCAAATTCTCATGTCTATACCCGGCTTTAAACCCAGGTTACATTAAAATACATTGCACCCTGCGGCTATTCCTTACTCCCGGAAATCTTTCCTGGTGGATGTTCTTTTGGTCTCCGCTCCTGGCTGTCAATCATCAGATGCACTTCCTGTATTGGTGACCACTGTGTCGGTACATGTGATACACACAATATCTGTGGTCACCGGTAGCTATTCTATGATCACAACAGACAAGCCGCTGAGTCTCCAGACAGGTAATAGAAAACACATGCTCAGGCTTTCCTTAATCGACCAACCCCCGAACAGCTCAGTTATTTCTACCCACTGGCCTCAAAATACCATCTTATTGATGACTATACATATATAACCAAAGGAGGCCATAGCATCTGTTCCAAGGTGGGACATTTACTGGACATGCTTGTCTTGGTAGCTAGTCGTAATCACTACTAATGTGTCTATGGCATGCACATGACCGGATTACGGCTCCATTCAACTCTATTGGATGCCATATGTACGGAGGTATAGAAATATTCTAGGGGAAGAACAGCTCCTTACATAGCATTCGAAGGAGCCTCCACGGCAGCACACGGAAACTGTACGGCTCAGTACTAGGAAACCGTACAGCTTCCGTGTGCTGGTGTACAGGATCCGTGCACAGGAACCATGTGCATTAGACGTAACAACAGACTCCTAATAATTTTCCACGTGGAGCAATGCAAACATTGAATTGTATCCATACGACCACCGGCGATCAGACTCTTATGACACATCCTATAAATGTTTAATTTGGGACAACCCCTTTAAGTATACGTAAGATATTCAGATATATGCTCTTAAGGCCCCACGTCATTGGTCAAGATTCGTAGTGACATTTAAATTACAATAATTTTTGTTGTTGTGAGTCGTGCTGTAGCCAACAGTGACACCCCCTGCCAGGCCGCAACGCAACTCCGCCTTTCCGGCAGAGAGGATCATAATGATAGAAATGTCCATCCGATCTTCGGTCGTTCGTCGCCAATTTGAATAGTCTGGTTTGAAAGGGTCCTTTAACCCCTTCCCGACATTTGCCATATGGATACGTCATGGAAAGCCAGTGCTTCCCGCATTTTGCCGTATCCATACGACAAATGCATTGCACCGGCTCAGAAGCTGAGTCGGTGCCATCATCGCCGGATGTCAGCGGTATAGTACAGCTGACATCCGACTCTAATGGCGGGGACCGAAATTAGCTTTGATCCCCGCCATTAACCCCTTAAATGCAGTGATCACTGCATTTAAGTTGTTGGCAGCTCATCGGCACCCCAGCAATGAAATTGCAGGGGTTCCGGTGGTTGCAATGGCAACCGGAGGCCTAATACTGGCCTCCCGGTGTGCCTAGCACGGAAACCTTCCAGGACCCATCTGGAGGTGGGGCCTGAAAGGCTTCTGTAGCCGACGGCAAGATGGCGCCGGCTCAGAAGCTGAGCCGGTGTCATCAGCGGTGGATGTCAGCTGTATGTTACAGCTGACAACCACCTGTAAAGGCAGGAACCGATGATAGCACAGATTCCTGCCATTGACCTCTTAGATAAAGCGATCGAAAGTGATCTCTGCATCTTAGAGGTTGCTAGCAGATCGGCAGCCCTGCCATGCAATCAGGGCTGCCGACTGCTGCTATGGCAACAGGAGGCCTAACAATGGCCTCCTGCTCTGCCATTACGGAAGCCGATTAGGCTCCCAGGAGGCGAAGCCTAATCGGCTTGCTGTCAGTGAATGACTGACAGATCTTATACATTGCACTACATAAGTAGTGCAATGTATTAGAAAAAAAATAAATCAGACAGTTGGACCTTCAAGTCTTGAAAAAAAGTTTCAAGTAATAAAATCAAACCCTATCGCCCTTTTTCCCTTATCAAGTCCTTTATTATTGAAAAAAATAAAATAAACCATACATATTTGGTATCGCCGCCACCGTAATGGCCTGAGCTATAAAAATATTTTTATTTATTCCATGCGGTGAACAGCGTAAAAAAAACCGTAAAAAACTATACCAGAATTTCAGTTTTTTTGTCAATTTGCCCTACAAATATTGGAATAAAAAGTGATAAAAAAAGTTGCATGTATCCAAAAATGGTACCTATGTAGACTACAGCTCGTCTCGCAAAAAACAAGCCCTCATACAGCTCCGTTGATGAAAAAATGAAAACTTTATGGTTCTCACAAAATGGCGACAGAAAAAATACATTCTTTTTACAAAAGCAATTTTATTGTGCAAAAAGTAAAACATAAAAAAGTGCTATAAATTAGGTATCGCTGGAATCGGACTGACCGGCAAAATAAAAGTAACATGTAGTTTATAACGCATGGTGAACGATGTATAAAAAAAACTAAATAACTATACCAGAATTGCTGTTTTTTGGTCACCTTGCCTCCCAAAAAATAGGATCAAAAGTGATCAAAAAGTCGCATCTACCCCAAAATGCGACTAAACTACAGCACGTCCCGCGAAAAAACACTCCTCATACCACTACGTCTATGGAAAAATAAAATTAGTTAAGGCTCCAATAAGTCAGGAAATAACAAATATACAGTTGTGCCGGCCCGAGGGGAACATTTCTTCTGTTTCAAGAGGCGATTTATCAAGGCCCTAAAATTAGGGAACCGGGTAGGGCCCAAACATATCTGCTAGAAGGGAGGGCGCCCGTATTATACCAACACTTCTCAGCAAAATTCCCCAAACTGCAAAGATGCCAAGTGTGGACCAAAAGGGGGATAAGGAAGGACATTTATCAGTGCGACACCGGCCTGTGCAGAAAGGATTGTGCGTAACACACATCTATGGATTATTTTACTGTTTTTTAATAACCCAATTATTATACCATCTGACTATGCCCCTGAATTATTATACCACCTGACTATGCCCAGAAACCAATCCAGCAAAATCTGCACTCCAAAACCAAATGGTGCTCCTTCTCTTCTGAGCCCTACTCTGTGCCCAAACAGCAGTTTATGAAATAAAAGGGGTATTGCCGTACTCGGGAGAAATTGCTTTACAAATGTTGGTTTTCTTTTTTTCCTTTATTTGTTGAGAAAATGAAAAATTTTGAGCTAAAGCTACGTCTTATTGAAGAAAAAGTATTGTTTTTATTTTCACTGCCCAATTCTAATAAATTCTATAAAAAACCTGTAGGGTCAAAATGCTTACTACACCCCTAGATGAAGTCCTCAAGGGGTGTAGTTTCCTAAATGGAGTCACTTTTTGGCTGTTTTCATTGTTTTGTCCCCTCAGGGGCTTTGCAAATGCGACATGGCCTCCGCAAACCATTCCTGCTAAATGTGATCTCCAAAAGCCAAATAGCGCTCTTTCCCTTCTAACCCCTGCCGTGTGTCCTAACAGCCGTTTATGACCAAACGTAGGGTAATTTTTTTACTCAGGAGAAATTGCTTTACAAATTTTGCAGTCCTTTTCCTCTTTTAGTCCTTGTGGGAATGATAATTAGCTAAACCTACATTTTCTTTGAAAAAATGTAGATTTTAAATTTTACGGCCTACTTCCAAAAATTTCTGCAATAAACCTGTGGGGTCAAAATGCTCACTATACCCCTAGATAATTTCCTTGAGGTATGTAGTTTCCCAAATGGGGTCACTTTTGGGGGGTTTCCACTATTTTGGCAGAGCAAGAGCCCTCCAAACCTGACATGGTGCCTAAAATATATTGTAATAAAAAGAAGGCCCCAAAATCCTCTAGGTGCTCCTTTGCTTCTGAGGCCGGTGCTTCAACCCATTAGTACACAAGGGCCACATGTGGGATATTTCCTAAATCTGCAGAACCTGGGCAATAAATATTGAGTTGCATTTCTCTGGTACAACTTTCTGTGTTACAAAAAAAATGGATTAAAAATGAATTTCTGCAAAAAAAAATAAATTACATTTTTTACATTTCACCTCTACTTTGCTTTAATTCCTGTGAAACGTCTAAATGATTAAGCATCTTTCTAAATGCTGATTTGAATACTTTGAGGGGTGAAGTTTTTAAAATGGGGTGACTTATTGGGGGTTTCTAATATATAAGGCCCTCAAAGCCACTTCACAACTGAACTGGCCCCTGTACAAATAGCCTTTTGAACTTTTCTTGAAAATGTGAGAAATTGCAGCTAAATTTCTAAGCCTTGTAACATCCTAGAAAAATAAAAGAATGTTCAGAAAATTATGCCAATCTAAAGTAGACATATGGGGGATGTTAGTTAGAAACTATTTTGTGTGGTATAATTTTGGTGTTTTTCACAATTAAATACTGAATGTTTCGAGCAAATTTTGCCGGTAACATAAAGTCCAATATGTCACGAGAAAATAATCTCAGAATAACTTGGATAGGTGAAAGCATTCCGAAGTTATTACCACATAAAGTGAAACATGTCAGATTTGAAAAATGAGGCTCTGTCAGGAAGGTCAAAAGTGGCCAAAGAGGGAAGGGGTTAAGCTCTAATTCAGATCACAGGATGCAACACAAATTACATATGTCAACAATGCAAAGTATTTTTCAGTTCTTACTGTTTTGTTCGTAGTAACAAGACTCTGTATTCATCATCGTTCTCACTTAAATTCGAATTATCTGGAATTTTGCCGCTCTTCTTATTTCTGATATGCTTGTATGTAATATCAGATTGTTATTTGCACAGAATCGAATCTGTACAAAAATTTTTAAAAAATAAGGAAAGGCTACAATCGAGGATCCAGTTCGGGGCTGGGGCTACAGACACTTTATTGTATGACAGCTCCAACATCTACTGTTGTGCGGCAGCTTCAATAAAGACTGTTGAGTTATTTTCTTGCAATTTTTTTTCACCGCCATATCTATCTCAGGCTACTGCTCCACTGCGACACAGCGCTGCCCACAAGCCACAATAAAATTGCGGGATGACCGAGAAATGACCTCATTGTTTCTCAGTGAAAAAAAGTCACAACAACCCTGCAGCCACAATAGTCATGGTCGTATTTTTATAAAAAGGACTTTTCTTTACATAGGAAATATTAAAGTTGTAGCACAGTCACGATAAACCTACAATTTTATAAGGACGCTGTGTTCATGTTGAGCCCTAGCCTTAAGTTCTAGTCACATACGTATGTGCCAATTTACCCGGCAAATGTCAAAAGGGTGTTATTTTGGCATATGCCGGGTCGGCATACATTTCTTTTTTTCTGTATAGAATAACTTAGTAGACTGCCATGGAAATGTAGTATTACATGGCAGCCATAGAGATGATACATAGACGGCCCAAGTCCGGCAAACACCTGATGTTGCCTTGGAAGCCTTGTGTTTCCCTGTGGCTGTTGCACGGAAAATGTAGTATTACGTGGCGGCCATTTAGTTGATTCATGGACAGCTCGGGTCCGCCTCTGCGTTCTGGCTTATAGAGAGAGGTCCCTCATATATAGGGTGTGAGTGCGAACCTGGTCAACAGTTGTTGGTTGCAATGCAAAATATCCACCTCAAGAACTGGCACTTTTTTCTTTGTTACCCTTTGCCAAGTATCACAGTGAAACATTTGTTTTTGGATAAAAGTTTTTGGATTATTTTTTTGCATTCTTTTTCTATTGGCTATTTGAGGTGTATTATAGTGAGAAGGTGAAGACAATAACAGCAGACATGGGCAATAAAGTAATGACTAATTCCGGAGAACTCTAGTTTATCTGGAACGTTAGGCTAAAATTGGTGCCCAGAGACACCATTGTGTACAAGACATCTGGCTATACAGCTGAGTAGTTGTTGGTGGATCCATAAATGTAGGTGAAGAACGCCTTTATATGAGAACCATTGGGTACATTAAAGTCACTTCTGGAAGGGTAATAGTTCACTGGAACAAGAAAACTTGGCAAGAAGACATTGGAAATAGTTAACTAGTAAAGTAACTAATCCGTTCCACAAATTTAAAAAAATGCAGCCTTACAGTGGACAGAAGAAATATGGAGGGATAGTTGGTAGGGGCACTAAAAATGTTTTCAGAAATGTACCACTGATGGGAGGTCGATGATCTGCAGCTGCAACCGGGATGAAGAGGACACGTACATGGATCCAGGACAGGTCAGTTTATTATATATAGACTGTGTGGTCACCAATATTGGAAGAGGCACTAATTATTGGCATGTGTGCCATCTTTATTTTCATGGAGGTCTAATGACTGGTTGACTTGGACCACATTTCATACAGAACTTAAAGCCAGGACTACATATAGATTCTTAGGTCACTGACAATTGGGTGAGCTTTATAAGGTGGATCATCCAGTTGCAGAATAAAGTCCTTGTTAACTAGGAGACCTCCAGATTTTGTACGCTCACTTGAAGTCACCTGTGGAGAAATGTTACATAGACTAGTAAATCCCAGGAAAAAGCAGGAGACAATGACAGGATCTTTCTCTGTGTCTGAGAGTTGGGTCTATATAATTTACGAATCATAGGTGAAGCTGGGTTGGTCTTCTTCCGGTTGGCTTTTAGGCTGTAACTGGATGTGTGCCCAGCATGGGCCTGACGTACCAACGACATTTTCCACTGGTGCGTGATTTGTCGCCGTTATAGTGATGGCATTGAAAGAGTTGGAAAGGTTGACTTTCATACCTAAGAGTAAGGGTTACTAAGGTTACTGTGCAGCCTTTTTTTTACGGCTGGTCACAAACCATCTCAAGGTTTAAGTAGCATCTTGTAGATATTTTTGGTAGTCCAATGTTGAAATAATGAAAAGTAAGCATTAAAAACTTCTAAAAACGTATGACTGGTTCCGGGCAAGTCCGGCCATGTCCCCCTTGTTTTCTTTTTAAGCCAACTCTTAGAAAGTGTTAATTTTATTTGAGAATTGTTTCTATTTTTTATTTTTTTTTGCCACACCAGAAAAAAATATAATTGTGCAAATGTCCAACCCACAAGGAATAAGAGGCATTATGTGACTTAGTTGCCCTCTGACCGGTCCATTATAATGTTGTATGGTTTGTCAGTGGACCAAAGTGAGTAGAATTTCACAATGGACTAGTGTATAACTGTAAAGGATTTGCCAGACACAGCTTCTGTGTCAACGCCCGTGGGCAATCAGTCTGCACCTGCTCCTATGTCTGTGAGACTGACTCCATCTTCCACCACTCAGGATGGCAGGCTTAGGAGTGGGAGAGCCTATCACAGCCTGGCCAGACGGAGCTAGTTCCCGCCCACTGTCTATTTATACCTGCCTTTCCTGTTCCTCCTTTGCCTGTGACTCTTCTATGCTTGTTTCCTGGCTTGCTGCTGCTGCTTGTACTACTCATCCTCTGCTTGTTATTGACCTTGGCTTTCTACCACTCTCCTGCTCAGCGTTTTGTACCTCGCTCTCTCCTGGTTTGACTCGGCTCGTTCACTACTCTTGTTGCTCACAGTGTCTCCGTGGGCTGCTTCCCCCTTTTCCCTAGCTTCTGTGTACCCTTGTCTGTTTTGTCTGTCTTGCACTTACTGAGCGTAGGGACCGTCGCCCAGTTGTACCCCGTCGCTTAGGACGGGTCGTTGCAAGTAGGCAGGGACTGAGTGGCGGGTAGATTAGGGCTCACCTGTCTGTCATTACAATAACTACTTGTGACCACGGATTATCTGTCTATTACCAGTTTAGTCCCGCCTGATACCTGGGGAAAGAACCAATCCCGATGGCAAAATTCACCTAGACTCCCCTTTGCCATTACTGAGGTTTGGGTCGAGGTACTCAGCTGGCCCCTGGACTTCGGTTGCCTAAGCTAGTCCGGTGTTTGAGTCCTTGAATAACGTCTGGTGTTGGTGGAACGAGAATACAAGAAAATATGGAGGGATAGTTGGTAGGGGCAGCGACAACTAAAAATGTTTTAAAAAATGTACCACTGATGGGAGGTCGATGATCTGCAGTGGCCACCAGGACGAAGAGGACACGTAGACGGATTCCAAACAGGTAATATTATTATTTATAGACTGTATGGTCACCAATATTGGAAGAGGCACTAATGATTGACACATTGGAGTCATTGGATGAAGGACAAGGGAACATCATTACAAGAAAAAGCATAAATACAGGTTTCCCGTAACTATTCTAATAGTACAAATGTATTTTTACAAGCGGAGTTAGGCTTTGAATATTATTTACACCATAGCCAGTAATGATATAGAACAATCACTTTCATTGCTTCCATCAACCTAACGGCTATTAACTCGAATACTTTTAGTGGTTTGGGGAGGGTTTCAAGAAGTAATTAATAGAAGTTATCACTACATTAAAGCCGCATTAATTTCAACATTAAAAATTTACGCGATCCCATCCCTTTGATGCTGCTAATACTCCGCATTGAGTTGAAGAGCATTATAAGCCTATGTGTGTAATAACATGTTCTGCCTGGAGGGACTGACGTGACACATGGTCATAAACAACATGTTGTGAAATACTTGTCATAATTAAGGATCATACATGATGGCGGATTAGGCCCATCCTGACCCTGATTTATTTCGTATGGACTGTTTGTTAAATGCCTTATTATTTGGTCATTACATTTGGGTTGTACCATGTATTAGTAAACTCACCACACAAATGCCCCTATTAAAATATATCTACATTATTGGGGGAAATTTGTATATGAAAAGTTGTCTATCTTAAGATAAGTGTGTGTTTGATTGAGTCTTAATAATGAAAGGAGCAATTATATCCAACGACACAATTTTTTTTTTTACGACAGTTTCCCCCCCCCAAAATATATATATATATCTTAAGTAAAGATAAGTTCTTAACATGTCATCTTTTGTTAAGTTGTTAAAAATGAGACTCAGCAGTTTCCTAGTTATGTATTTCTGGGATAACTGAGTGACAACCAGTACGACCATCATTACGGCTCTCACAGGGATTGTCACCCAGATTAAAAGGGTTGTCTGACGGTTAAAAAAAAAATTTCAAAAATCCCACAAAACACTATTAAAAAGATTCTCTCATAGTAAAAACTTATTTACAATAATTAACCCTTCTTCTGGGCTTACTTACCGTACCCCAATATAGCAGGACACACTGTCTTCAATTTCCGCTTCTAAGGAGGGACTCTATAAGTCCCGGCACCCCCTTCTCTATTCTCATCAAATGAGTCCCTGCCCCCCTTGCCTCAGTAACTGCAGTCATGGAACGGGGCAGTCACAGTGCCAGCCCATTACGGTCACGAGCTTGATGACGCGCCGATACAAACGGGAGCAGTAGGCAGCCCTCACGTTACGTGGGGCTGTGTCGCCGCGCCATCAAGTAAGAGGAAACTACAGCACTGCCGACACCACGGAACTGGGTTTTTGTATTTCAAAATTAAAGTATATTGGTAAGTGACTTTTTTCCAGATAAGAGTGATTACCATTTTAAGGTCCCTGGATAACCCTTATACTCCGGTGACATAAAAATCATAGCCTATCCCCAGGCTAAGCTATCAATATCTGATCGGTGGGGTTTCATTCTCAACACCCCCCGCTGATCAGCTGTATGAAGGGGCACAGTATTAGGGTCAGTTCACATGTTGCGTAAATACTGAGGTTTTTCCGCAACGGAATTCGTTGCATAAAATCCACATCAGAATACAGTAGCAGCAGAGTGGATGAGATAAAACAAATCTCATCCACACGCTGCGTAAATACAGAGCGGAAAAAACGCTCAGACATTGACCTGCGGTGCGGAATTTCATTCCTCAGCATGTCAATTGTATTTGCGTAAACGCTGCTTATTTGTTGCAGGTTTCCCCATTGAATAAAATGGGGAGGTAAAACCCGATACAAATAGCAGTTGTTGCGTTTTTTTGTTGGCAGCATATCCGCCCCGTGTGAACTCAGCCTTACAGATTCCTCCTATTTACTTGCCATGAATTTCAGATTTATTAGGCATTATTTTGAAGTTTGTATAAGTTAGCATTTTATATGTATGTTTTTTTAATTTAATGGTATAATGCAAAAGAAAAGACATGGGGGTCGCGGGACGGGGCAGTCGGCCTGCCACCATACAGATAGATTCATAGCACCTCGATGACTTGTTTATGTGGTTGTATTATGTGCAATGGGGTAAATGCTGGGGGAATTTTCATGCCACTCAGATGAACTGAGGCGGCCACTTGAATGAATTTTTAATGCCTTAAGTCGTAAAAAATCTTTTTGATTTATAAATGATGAATGAACAATTATTAGGTGTGTCACTAAGTACAGTAAAACTCTTTAAATCCGGCTTCTGATAATACAGAAAGTCTAAAAAATCGGGCACAGAACTGCCATAAATAATTTCTCAGATTAAAAAAGTTGTTACAGCACCAGATTTTTCTGTTGACATTTTTTAGGTTCTCTAGTTTATACTTTTCTATGCCCATTCTACACTCAGAATCCTATTAAAGCTAATTATTACTGTACATCTATAAGTTATGTGATCGTTCTAGCTCATATTGGATTAGGCGTGTGCGCCTATTTTTGTGTAATTCCAGTTTATAGAATAATTCATCAATTCAACGTGACTAGTCTGTGACTGGAGTCGTGCATACGGCACTTTTTTTTGTGATCATCATTTGTCCTACAAATACCAATTAATGAATTTTGGGGTTACGGCAGGGTAACTATATCCAACTGAGCGGAACAATCCACCATGTAGCTAATTTTCTAAATCAGACAAACCCTTTAGTTTGATGCTTTGTTAATACTTTCATGTTTATTCAACCTATTGTAGACACATGACGAGTATGTTTATCATGAGCGACAGGATGTAGCGATCAGGAGAGGGTCAATACACAACCACGGCCCAGAGAAACCTCTTCTTCTCCGTTGTTTAACCCCCATGTATCAAGACTAATAACACCGGTGCCCAATGGACCCTGTTGAGGGCCTGTGATTTGGACAGGACAAATAACACTAATTGGCAAAATCTTAGACACAGGTTCCTAATGGAGACTCGGCCGCAGATGTGAACGGAGACTTATATGGACGGATTTAGTTTCCCCACAACTGTAACCTGTACAATAATCTATAGCATCCTTTATGACATATTGTTATGCTGCTGTTCCTACGCAGTTGGAAGTGCGGCTGTTTCTGGGAAAGAATGCTAAAGTTGCCCTATGTTTTAGGGATCAGTAAGAGTCAGTGATAGGTAGCCTCATCTCACTTGTAATATATTGTTGTTTTTATTACAAAATTTTCACAGCAAGCAAAAATTTTTTATCCTTCTGCTACTTCACGGTTTAAAAGGAAAGTCTGAAGGAAAATTTCTTCAGCTGGGCCTGGGAAATTCACATGACAGGCTGAACGACAGAATAAGTTAATGTGTGTTTAGTTTGTCTCACAACCACAAATTCACAGAGCAAAAAACATAAATCTGCTGTCTCGGTGGTGCCGCTTTCCAGCATTATTGGACCCTGAGCAGACGCAACAAGAATACATTTTTTTCAAATAAATTCTCTGTTTATTAACATATAACAAAGATTCACAACACAGTGAAAGACAATGGAGTATACAACAAATTATGTCGATCAACCATAATGTAAATCGTTATGCAGTGCAATCAGCGAAGTAGTCCATTCAGACTGTACTAGACGAAACCTCCAGGGGAAAGAGGGGAAGGGGATGAGGGTGGGGAAGAAGGGCATTCCTCAAGTACCCCCTAACAGGAGCGTAACTAGGAAAGACTGGGCCCCATAGCAAACTCTTGACTGGGGCCCCCCAGGTGCCACACGCAGCCCCCCTTATAGATAGCGCCCCCTGTAGATTGTGCCATACAGCCCCCCTGTACACAGTGCTATACAGCCCCGCATATAGACAGTGTCACACCCCACTTGTAGATAGCACCCCCAACCTCCCCCTTGTAGATAGTGCCATACAGCCCCCCTGTAGAAATATCACCATAAAGCCCCCTGTATGTAGCGCTATACAGCTCCCACTGTATATAGTGCCACACAGTTCCCCTTAGTAGATAGTGCCACACAGCCCTCTGTAGATAGAGCCACAGCCCTCCCCCTTGTAAATAGTGCCATACAGCCCCCTAGTAGATAGTGCCACAAAGCCCCCCTTAGTAGTGCCACACAGCCCCTTGTATATAGGGCCACACAGCTCCCCCATGTGTATAGTGCCACACAGCTCCCCCATGTGTATAGTGCCACACAGCTCCCCCTTGTGTATAGTGCCACACAGTCTCCCTTGTGTATTGTGCCACACAGCCCCCCCCCTTGTGTATAGTGCCACACAGCCCCCCAAGTAGTACAAGACAATGGCGCATCCGAGAAAGTTGCATCAGCCAGGGGGATGTCAATCAAACATGGAAAGGTGGGTTTGAAGGCAGGACTGTGTGACTCTTCGGGATATCCGCACCACCCCATGACCCTTTAATGAGTAATTAGCATATAGTGTGCGCCGTTTTAAAAGTAAATTTTAAATATTTTTCTGCATCTGAAAAAACATACATTTGCAAATATTGTCAGGTCATGTATTACCGCATGGTGGCGGTTCAAGGGGTTAAAACTACCAGACAGCATCAGAACCAAGATCAGTATATATATACAGCACCACAACAAATACAGCTCAATTTAATGCAACCCCTGCCGTATAGGTTTGTACAGCGTAAAACTACAGCTCCCAGCATGGCCCAAACAATGGTAAGGATATGCTGGGAGATGCTGTTTCACAAAAAAAATCATACCACCCATCATATCGCTCCAGATCATACAGTTACTACAGTACTGATTAGAGGCAGAATAAATATTTACATTAAGTGACTCACTGGTGACGTCTCAGATTCTAGATCTTTTCTTCTCCCTCTGGTCCAGACAACTATGATGGATTTCTCCCGGCCACGACCCATTTCTGCAGTTTTCCGATCAATGTCTTCAGCTTCTCACTTTTAAAACATTTCTGCACCTATAAATGAAGTTAAAATTCTCAACACCTCTAAATATAATAAAGCACCATACACTGCACCACTAACTATAATAGCACCATACACTGTGTCCCTGATTATAATAGTACCGTACACTGTAACACACACACACACACACACACACACACACACCGTGCCCCCTGTAGATAGTGCCCCCATAGCCCCCTGTAGATAGTGACCCCCATAGAGCCTCTGTAGATAGTGCCCTACATAGAAGCCCCTGTAGATAGTGCCCCACATACAGCCCTCTGTAGATAGTGCCCACATATGGACTCCAGAGCTGCAAGGCAATAGTGCTAACCACTGAGCCACCATGCTGCCTTACATATAGCTTCCCCTATAGATAGTGCCTCACATATATCCCACCCCTGTAGACAGTGCCCTACTTATAGCCCCCATGTAGATAGTGTCCCACAGGTAACCCACCCCTGTATATAGTCTCCCACATATAGCCCACCCCTGTAGATAGTGCCCTACAAATAGCTCCCCCTATAGATAGTGCTCCACATATAGCCCACCTCTGTAGATAGTACCTCACATATAGCTACCCCTGTATATAGTGTCCCACATATAGCCCACCCCTGTAGACAGTGCCTGTACATATAGCCCCCCTGTAGCCAGTGCCCCACAGGTAACCCACCCCTATATATAGTGTCCCACATGCAGCCCACCCCTATAGATAGTGCGCTACAAATAGCTCCACTCTAGATAGTGCTCTACATATAGCCCACCCCTGTATATAGTGCCCCACATATAGCTCCCCCTGTATATAGTGCCCCACATATAGACCCCCCTGTAGATAGTGCCCCACATCCCTACATATAGACCCCCCTGTAGATAGTGTCCCACATCCCCACGTATCGACCCCCCTGTAGATAGTGCCCCATATCCCCACATATAGACCCCCCTGTAGATAGTGCCCCACATCCCCACATATAGATCCCCCTGTATATAGTGCCCCACATCCCCACATATAGACCCCCCTGTAGATAGTTCCCCACAACCCCATATATAGAACCCCCTGTATATAGTGGCCCACATCCACACATATAGACCCCTCTGTAGATAGTGCCCCACATATAGACCCCCTGTATACAGTGGCCCACATCCCCACATATAGACGACCCCCCTTATAGATAGAGCACCCCTGTAGATAATGCCAGTCGCAGTTTTATTAGAAAAAAACAAAAACTTTACATACTCACATGAGCCCGTTCCTGCTCCGTCCGGTGGCAATGCAGACCTGCTCTCTTCTGAGCAGGTCTTCTAGAGCTGAACGACGCGTCGTTCAAAGGCGCTGATTGGCAGGGCAGAATGACTTACCCCGTCAATCAGCGCCTTTCAAGCACGGAAGCGTCGTTGAAAGGCGCTGATTGGCGGGGCAAGTCATTTTTCCCCGCCAATCAGCGTCATTGTAAGGCGCTGAATGGTCGGAACATGCCCAGCCATTCAGTGCTAATGCATGTATTTGTACCTGCGTACTATAGACGCAGGTACAATTACTGCAAGAGGGGGTGGCTGTCGCTAGCACGAGGGCCCCCTCCGGTGCTAGCAACGCACCCAGGCATGAGAGGGCCTGTGTGGCCCGGTCAATACATGTTAGAGGCTCGGCGGCGCAGGCCCCGTAGTAGCGTCGCTACCGCTGTAGCAACCATAACGGCTGCTAGCTGCGTCAGAGGGTATATGGGGGTGTGTGTCGGCTAGTAGCATGGGCCCCCTTATGTCGCGGGCCAAGTAGCAGCCGCTATGGCTGCTACAGCGGTAGTTGCACAACTGCCCCCTAAGAAGCAGTTGCCTTGAATTGGGAAGGACTTTAGGACAAAATGGAAATATATTCAGAGGAGTTCTCAAAACTCACTCGGTGATACCAAGAACGCATGAATTTGTCATGTGTGTCTCGTAGGAATGCCGTGAGCACCTCCATGCATTTCACCTCCTGGATCTTCTGAAACCAAAGGTCTATTGTAGGTGGGTCTACTTGTTTCCACAAGGCCGGGATACAGGCTTGGGCTGTGTTCACTAAGTGACGCACCACCGATTTCTTGTAAGTGGAGAGAGGGATGTCACACAGACGAAGCAGGAAAAAGTCAGGCGACTTGGGGAGTGTGAAGTCGGTAAATTTGGAAGTGACGCGCCAAACATTGTCCCAGAAGACTGTCAACTTGGGGCAACTCCAGAAAGTATGCGAGAGATCACCAACCTGGGTACCACATCTCCAGCACAGGGGGGAGACCTTGGGGTAAAAACTGTGGAGTTTTGAGGGGACGCTGTACCATCTTGTCAGAATCTTAAAGCCCACTTCCTGTATTCTTCTCGATATTGAGGACTGGTGTGTCATGGTGTATAACCGGTTATGGTGGTCCGCGGTCAAGGTAAGATTAAGGTCTGTCACCCATTTGGACAAGTACGGGGGGTGTGAGTCGAGGGTGTGTCGCAAGTGCCCCCTCGTGCATAAGGTTTTAAATGCTGTAGTGGTATGGGAAAACTGTGTGGAGGGGGGTAGGGACAACAAAAAATGACGGAGCTGGGTGGCCTGCCAGTGAGGGAGACGTCCCGGGTCAGTGTTGTCAGTTAATTGTGAGACCGTTTTCCATTGGTCATTGACGACAAGAAGACATTTTACTTCTGTGGAAGGAAAAAAAACCCACCCAAAACCGTAAATGTCTCCCACAGCATAAATTACCCAACATGAAGAGCCTTACTGGAATACTGATCCTCCGTGGGGATAACCGGCAGGAACGTGGGGAGTCTTCAGGCAACCCTTCCTGAGAATAGTATGCAAATAGCTCTCCGCCAGAAGGAAGAAGAGTGTTTCCAAGATTCTCCTTACATGGCTTCTTGAAAGTCAGTGGATGGCTCCAGAAGTCGTCTTAGGCTGGATTTTTGGTGGCATTTTTAATTTGTATGGGTTTTTTTTCTCCAAAAAAGCCGCAGCCAGATGTCCAGATGTTAGTTTAAAGTCCATAGTGAAATATGAGAAAGCCAACATACAAAGCGTTTTTTTTTTTTCCAAACGCACCATACTCTAGGTACGGCTTTTGTTTTTTTGGCATTTTCTCCATAGACTTCTCTATAGGACTTTAGAAAAACGCATCTAAAAGCACCATTAGGCCTGGATCACACTCACGGTTTGTACTAATGCAAGGGTCAGAATTTGGTGCGAGCAACAAGAATCGATGAACCCTTCCTTTCAAGTGTGAACAGTTCAGGCTGGTGGAGGAGAAGTAACAGTGCAGGGAATGTTTTCTTGGCACCGCTGATTTATTTCTGTTACTTATATAGCGCCAACATATTCCACAACGTTGTACATAGGTCCTCGCTTAATGTCCCGATGGGGGCTCACAATCTAAATCCCCTATCAGTATGTTTTTGGGGTGTGGGAGGAAACTCATGGAAACACAGGGAGAACATTCAAACTCCATGCAGATGTTGTCCTTTTTCTTGGATTTGAACCCAGGAAACCAGTGCTGTTAACCACTGTGCAACCGTGCTGCCCTGTGGGTGGATGTTTGAACAGTAGGGCTTACCTAAACATTGTGGCCGATCAAGTTCATCCCTTTATGGCGGCTGTTTACCCTACAGCTGAAGGACACTTCAGCGGCAACTGCAAGACGCTATTCTGTCCACGTGGGCCAATATTCCTGCAGAACGATTTCAACACCTACTGGAATCTTGATTTTAGTTCTTCACAGAACTGCTCTAAAATATTTTGCTGCTAAACATCACCAAAGTTCATTCATATAAGTTGGGGCATTTTCTGCTTTTCAGGATTCTTATAATTCCAAGCACATTCAGTGATATTGATATTTTCGGCCTAAGGTGACCACTTCATGGTTCTGAGGATGCCAGCAACTTCTTGGTTTGATAAGTTCATCTTGATCACAGTAGTTTCTTTGGGTTATTATCTCTCTACAGAAATATTTTTGTTCCCAACCAAACATTTTCCAGCCAGTATCACATGATGTATTATCCATGAACATTTATGATGCCTTCAGTCAAAAACAAGTCACCAACTCCAGATGTTCCCCTAAGGCTGTACTGCTCGTCCATCATGCATCACTGATGGTTGTAGACCTGGTGTGAAGGGTCTTTCATGGCTTTGGCAGCCTACATACTGACTTCTGTTATGTCTAAAGATCTTAGATTTAGACTGCTCAGTCCATAAAACCTTCTTCCTTGTGAATCTATTTATCAAAGAGGTGAGCATTAAAAACTTTTTATCCAAGGGTGTCAACCGAGTTGTTAAATATTATTCTTTTCTTTTTTTTACAGCATTTAATGATGAAACCTTGAAGGACATCTTTTATTGGAAGGACGCAGCTGTAACACAATTTTAAAGAAGGCCACCAGTGGAAATCTTAGATTTCTCCAGCTTTCTCTTCCTCTCTGCTTTGCTATCAACCCCATGATGCTTCAGCAAAGTATCACATGACCAGCTAAAGACCATACCATTTCTGCATGCTGGGGGACATTGTGATTATCGTTCTCTCTATATTCTCATAAGTATACAGACAGGGAAGCTGCACTATATTCTTCTACTATATATGAGTGTGACAGGAACCTGTCTAAGTATCAGTGGCAGCTGATGATAGAAGTTTCTGTCCCCCCCTGTGTATAATTAGTCTGGTACGGGAACTGCTGAAGCCTGTGATGGGTGACACATAGATCTCCATAGACTCAAGTAGAGAAAGTGTCACCGAGCCGGATTCACACTGCTGCTACGCAACCGTCCCAGTCTGATATATAGTGATAGAAGCAGCAAGAAAAATAACAGCTGAAAGACTGACACATGGAATACCAGAATGGTGCACATGGGAATGTTTAGTTTTGGCTGGAGTGTCCCTTTAAGATTGGAAGGATGAAGAGATTAAGTGGCAGTAGGGTGCAAAAAAGTAGTGTGGAGAAATTAAAGGGGCTATTTTACTTTTCTAAAAAGTATATACTGAATTTTGAGAGGAAGCAGTTCTCAGGTCAGGTTCTGCTAGTTTTGTGGGATCAGTGCACCGTTTTCAGCATTGTAATATACCTTTTTTGAGACATATTGTTACTGTTAGGGATCTGCCAGGTACTTCATCTAGCTATACTCCTGGGATTAATCAATCCACACCTGAGGCCAGACCTGTTCGACTGACACCATCTCCCACCAACCAGGGTGGCAGGCTCAGGAGTGGGAGAGCCTATCGCGGCCTGGTCTCTCGGAGTTAGCTCCGCCCCCTGCCCTTTATTACCTGCCCTGTGCTCTCCCTCAGTGCTTGTAATTCTTTTGGATTCCTGGCCCCACTGCTGCTTGCTCCAGCCTGCTTCTGCCGTGCTTCTGCCTTGCTGCAGTTCTGCTTGACCTGCTTGCTTGCCCTGGCTTGCTTCTGTCTCCGTGCCCGCTCGGGTGTACTCTCTTCGTCCTGGTCCTGACTGTTCGTTCGCCGCCCCGTTTCCTCGTGGCGTTCCGTGGCTACTGCCCCTTCCCTTGCGTGTTCCCTGTTTGTCTTCCAGTGCACTTAGCCAGCGTAGGGACCGCCGCCCAGTTGTACCTCGTCGCCTAGGGCGGGTCGTTGCAAGTAGGCAGGGACAGGGCGGTGGGTAGATTAGGGCTCACTTTCCCTTCACCTCCTTCCTGCCACTACATAATTACAAGCCGTGCCAAGCTTCCTAAGGGTAGGATATTTAATCTTTCATGTCCTGAACGTGAAGCTATGAGGGTGTATATCCAAGAATGCCTGGCCAAGGGTTTCATTCGCCCCTCGACTTCTCCTGTAGGTGCTGGCTTCTTCTTCGTGGGGAAGAAGGATGGTGATCTTAGGCCGTGCATTGATTATCGTAACCTGAATAAGGTCACCGTAAGGAACCAGTACCCACTTCCTTTGATTCCGGATCTTTTTAATCAGGTTCAGGGAGCCCAGTGGTTTTCCAAGTTCGATCTACGGGGGGCATATAACCTTATCCGCATCAAAGAGGGGGATGAGTGGAAAACTGCGTTCAACACACCCGAGGGTCATTTCGAATACCTGGTCATGCCCTTTGGGTTGTGTAATGCCCCTGCTGTCTTCCAGAATTTTATTAATGAAATCCTGAGAGATTACCTGGGGATATTTCTTGTTGTGTACCTTGATGACATACTGGTGTTTTCCAAGGACTGGTCCTCCCACGTGGAGCATGTCAGGAAGGTGCTCCAGGTCCTTCGGGAGAATAATCTGTTTGCTAAGACTGAAAAATGTGTCTTTGGGGTACAGGAGATACCATTTTTAGGGCAAATCCTCACTCCTCATGAATTCCGCATGGACCCTGCCAAGGTTCAAGCTGTGGCGGAATGGGTCCAACCTGCCTCCCTTAAGGCGTTACAGTGTTTTTTGGGGTTCGCCAACTATTACAGGAGATTTATTGCCAACTTCTCGGTCGTCGCTAAGCCTCTTACGGACCTCACCCGCAAGGGTGCCGATGTCCTCCATTGGCCCCCTGAGGCCGTCCAGGCCTTTGAGACTCTCAAGAAGTGCTTTATCTCGGCCCCCGTGCTGATTCAGCCCAACCAAGAGGAGCCATTTATTGTGGAGGTTGACGCTTCCGAGGTGGGAGTGGGGGCCGTCTTGTCCCAGGGTACCAGCTCCCTCACCCATCTCCGCCCCTGTGCTTACTTCTCTAGGAAGTTTTCGCCCACGGAGAGTAGCTATGATATTGGCAACCGCGAACTTCTAGCCATTAAATGGGCGTTTGAGGAGTGGCGGCACTTCCTGGAGGGGGCCAGACACCAGGTAACGGTCCTTACGGATCACAAGAATCTGGTTTTCCTAGAATCGGCCCGGAGGCTTAATCCTAGACAAGCTCGGTGGGCACTATTCTTTACCAGATTTAATTTCTTGGTTACCTATAGGGCTGGGTCCAAGAATATTAAGGCTGACGCTCTGTCACGTAGTTTCATGGCCAATCCTCCTTCCGAGAAGGATCCCGCTTGTATTTTACCCCCTGGTATAATCGTCTCTGCCACGGATTCTGATTTAGCTTCTGATATCGCGGCTGATCAGGGTGCAGCTCCCGGGAACGTCCCTGGGGACAAACTGTTTGTTCCCCTGCAATACCGGCTGAGGGTACTCAGGGAAAACCATGACTCCGCTCTATCTGGTCATCCTGGCATCTTGGGCACCAAACACCTCATTACCAGAAACTATTGGTGGCCTGGGTTGCCTAAAGATGTTAGGGCTTACGTCGCCGCTTGTGAGGTTTGCGCTAGGTCCAAAACCCCTAGGTCCCGACCTGCGGGCCTACTACGTTCCTTGCCCATTCCCCAGAGACCTTGGACCCATATCTCCATGGATTTTATCACCGATTTGCCTCCATCTCAGGGCAAGTCGGTGGTGTGGGTGGTAGTCGACCGCTTCAGCAAGATGTGCCACTTTGTGCCCCTTAAGAAGCTACCTAACGCCAAGACGTTAGCTTCTTTGTTCGTGAAACACATCCTGCGTCTCCATGGGGCCCCAGTCAATATCGTTTCTGACAGAGGGGTACAATTTGTTTCCTTATTTTGGAGAGCTTTTTGTAAAAAGTTGGAGATTGATCTGTCCTTCTCCTCCGCCTTCCATCCCGAAACTAATGGCCAAACGGAAAGGACCAACCAATCCCTGGAACAATATTTAAGGTGTTTCATCTCGGACTGTCAATTCGATTGGGTCTCATTCCTTCCCCTTGCTGAATTTTCCCTGAATAACCGGGTCAGTAACTCGTCAGGGGTCTCCCCATTTTTCTGTAATTTCGGGTTTAACCCAAGGTTCTCCTCTGTCTCCCCTGGTTGTTCCAATAATCCTGAGGTAGAGGAGGTTCATCGGGAACTGTGCACTGTCTGGGCCCAGGTTCAGAAGAACCTAGAGGCGTCCCAGAGCGCACAAAAGATTCAGGCGGATAGTAGACGTTCTGCTAACCCCCGGTTTGTCGTCGGGGATTTGGTCTGGTTGTCGTCCAGGAACTTGCGCCTTAAGGTCCCGTCCAGGAAGTTTGCTCCCCGATTCATTGGACCTTATAAGATCATTGAAGTCCTCAACCCTGTATCCTTCCGTCTTGAGCTCCCCCCATCCTTTCGCATACATGACGTCTTCCATGCCTCCCTCCTTAAACGCTGCTCCCCGTCCTGGTCCCCCTCGAGGATACCTCCTGTTCCCGTTCTCACCCCTGAGGGGGTGGAATTCGAGGTGGCCAAGATTATGGACAGTAGGATGGTCCAGGGCTCCCTCCAGTACCTGGTCCATTGGAAAGGATACGGGCCGGAGGAGAGGACTTGGGTACCTGCCCGTGATGTTCACGCTGGGGTATTGATCAGGAGGTTCCACCTCCTCTTCCCCACTAAACCGGGTCCCCTTAGTAAGGGTCCGGTGGCCCCTCATAAAAGGGGGAGTACTGTTAGGGATCTGCCAGGTACTTCATCTAGCTATACTCCTGGGATTAATCAATCCACACCTGAGGCCAGACCTGTTCGACTGACACCATCTCCCACCAACCAGGGTGGCAGGCTCAGGAGTGGGAGAGCCTATCGCGGCCTGGTCTCTCGGAGTTAGCTCCGCCCCCTGCCCTTTATTACCTGCCCTGTGCTCTCCCTCAGTGCTTGTAATTCTTTTGGATTCCTGGCCCCACTGCTGCTTGCTCCAGCCTGCTTCTGCCGTGCTTCTGCCTTGCTGCAGTTCTGCTTGACCTGCTTGCTTGCCCTGGCTTGCTTCTGTCTCCGTGCCCGCTCGGGTGTACTCTCTTCGTCCTGGTCCTGACTGTTCGTTCGCCGCCCCGTTTCCTCGTGGCGTTCCGTGGCTACTGCCCCTTCCCTTGCGTGTTCCCTGTTTGTCTTCCAGTGCACTTAGCCAGCGTAGGGACCGCCGCCCAGTTGTACCTCGTCGCCTAGGGCGGGTCGTTGCAAGTAGGCAGGGACAGGGCGGTGGGTAGATTAGGGCTCACTTTCCCTTCACCTCCTTCCTGCCACTACAGTTACGTCTATGGCCGGGGGTCGTCGTTCAGACTTACCTCTTGACGGCCCCGGCCATGGACATCTCCCTTCACGGCGTCTGCTCCCTCCAGGGAGACGCCGGCACTCACTTACGGGTCCTCGTACTTAAAGGGCCAGTACGCGTCCAGCTGTCACCCATCAATTATTACCCCAAATGGCTGCTGGACTATAAAAAGGGGCTCTGCCCACTGGTTCCTTGCCTGAGCGTTGTTGTATACCTAAGTTTGTCTTGCAAATGGTCTCCCAGTGTTTTCCAGTTCCCAGTGTTACCCTTTCCTGCTGCCTGTACCCTGTATCCCGTGCTATCGTATCTACAAGTGAAAGTCAAGTCGTGCCTTCCGCTGCACCCACGGTCCCACCTGCTGTCAAAGTCAAGTTGTGTCTTCCCGCTGCATCCACGGTGCCACCTGCTGTGAAAGTCAAGTCGTGCTCCCGCTACTGTCTACATTGCCTCAGGTACCCGTTCTGAACTATAGACATTGTTTTGTACCTTGTTGGCCAGCTGCTACTCCGCTACGCGGTACGGCCCAGTGGGTCCACACCCCGCTCTGTGACACATATATGATATATATATAATGTGTTACAGAGTATACTGTGTTACTATAACACATGCAGTATGTGTGTGACGATGACAGTGCTGCTGGCTCAGAAATTAGCAGAAAAGAATGCACATATAGCAGTAGCAAGAAATGTAGTGACATATTGTAAAAAACAATGTACAGTAGGTGTTGTGTAATTCAGGAAGCGCAGAGGAGAGGGGGTTGATAGTGTGAGAAGAGTTGCCCCATTTTCACTCTGCTGTAGAACCCTCCCTCCTAAATATATACCATACTTGCCAACTCTGCAGTTGGCAGCCACCACTAGAGGGAGCTTTCAGATAAGTCAACTCTCCCAATTTTAGCAGGATTCACCCTATTTTTAAGCCTTCGTCACCCAGTAAAATAGTTTTCACCTGGTGGTCGGAGAGGGGACGCAGCATTCACAAAAAATTAAAAATCAATCATTATCTATTCAGTGAATCCAATAAATAGCAACCTGTATAGTTTCCCTCCTCACTTCCGGCTCTTGCTCGGCTCCAGGTGCCGATGTGACGGTGTCAGAGCCCAGTAAAGCGGCACCCAAAGCTGAACAAGAGCCGGGAGTGAGGAGAGTAAGTATATAGTCTGGTCTGGGGTCTGAATATTTTTTTTTAGTATGCTCTTGGGTCTGAATTAAGTTATGGGTCTGGCACTGTGATTTATTGGGGACACTCTTCTGGCACTGTATATATGTGACACTTTGTTGACACTATGATTTATTGTAGGCACACTGCTGACACTGTTGATGTGCGATACTTTGCTGGTACTATGATTTATTGGGGCACTCTGCTGGCTCTATTTATGTGGGACACTGCTGGCATTATGATTTATTGGGGGCACTCTGCTGGCAATGTTTATGTAGGACACTTTGCTGGCTTTATAATTTATTGGAGCTACTCTGCTGGCACTGTGATTTATTGGGGTTAGGCCCCATGCACACGACCATACCCATACTCACAGTCCATGATTACGTGCACGGGCGGACGCGGACAGTCACCCGCATTCGCGGGCCGTGCTCCCATTATAAAGTGTGGGAACACGGTCCGTAAAATAAAAAAATAGGACATGTCCTATTTTTTACGGAAGCTTTCTACGGCCCGGACACCTCCTCATAAATATACGGTAAGGTGTCTGTTAGCCATAGAAATGAATGGGTCCATAGTTACGGACCGTAATTATGGATAAAATCTACAGTCGTGTGCATGGGGCCTTACTCTGCTGGCATTGATTATGTGGGACACACTTCTGGCACTATGATTTATTGGGGGCACTCTGCTGGCACTGTTGATGTTTGACACGTTTATGGCACTATGATTTATTGGGGGCATTTTGCTGGCACTGTTGATTTTTGACACTTTGCTGGCAATATGACTTATTAGGGGCACTCTGCTGGCACATTTTATGTGTGACACTTTGCTGGCACTATGATTTTTTGGAGGTACTCTGCTGCCACTTTTTATGTGTGACACTTTGCTGGCACTGTGATCTATTGGGGACACTCTGCTGGCCCTGTTTGTGTGTGACACTCGGTAGCGGACAATTTAGTCTCCAGAAGTAGTTCTTTTTGTGATAACTGATATTGAATTGTAACGTGCACCCACCGTTCTCCTCTATAGAGGCGCTCACCTTATTTACAAGTTGTTGTTAAGCAATCCTGCGCTATTATATTGCTCCGTGAGTCATCCTTGAGTCATTATGTAAAAAGCTCAGTAAACAAGAATAAGACGTCCAGATATCCTTTTCAAAATGAACAATGCCAGTTTGTTGAAAGCAGCCACACATGTGTTTTGCTTTATTTTCCTCAGGTAAAAGGTTATATACGTAGTAGAGGTCACTTCAGGCTATAATGATGATACATACGGTACAGAGGCCATGAGTCTGAACACGCCAGCACCCACACAATTGGATGTTTATTTGCCATTCTTATAAGGGCCCTATAGTATTAGAGGAACACTCCAGGCAAAATGGATGTATGTGATGTGCCTGAAGGGGCGGTGCTTGACACCAGGGTTCTCTTTTTGGTGTCTTATGAATCCCTATGTCATGCTCCACCGCCTAATGCCCTGCAATAGGCATATCACAGAATATAATTTATTCCTGGAGTGTTCCTTTAAAAAGCATCTCTCCCATTGTGTGTTTCCCCCGAGCAAATACAATGCCCATAGCTCACCACTAAACTCCCGTTCCCTCAGATTTGACAGTGAAATGGAGATTATGTAGTATCGTAATACTTACAGTACTAAGGATCTTGGGACTGAGTCAGGACCTGGGACAAGTCAAAAGCAGAAACACCCCCTCACCCAAGTTTCACATCCTACACGTTTATAGCATATCGACAGGATAGGTGCAGGTCCCAACTCTGGGACCCTCATCTCCCTGGAGAATGGGGTACCTGTGACTCTCCGTTCGACGATTCAAAGTACCCACTTCTTTCGATGAAGCCAGTGGCTGGCGTGCATTTCCACTGAAGGCTATGGGAGTTGTGGAGTTGTGGATATGTCATAAATGTGTAAGATGGGAATAAACCCTTTATTCCCTGTTAATTCCAGAAATGTAATTTCCATTAACTCAACAGATTAAACAACAGTGGTGTGGATTGCCTCTGTGGAAAGTACAACCAATATCACCAATATATATGATGTGCAGTGATGTAGCTATAACGGTTGCAGCACTCACAGTTGTGACCGCCCCCGAAGCCATGGGGCCCGCCAATCCAAGGTGAACCATTGTACCAGGTTGTCCGGACATTTTTTACTTATAGCCTATCCTTCGGATAGATCATCAATATGAGAGCGGTGGCGGTCCGACTCCCAGGACCCCCCTCTGATCAGCTGACTGAAGGGTTTGTGGCATTCGTTGCAGCGGTCTCTTCAGTGTTTACCAGGCACAGTCGCTCCGGATGTGTACAGCGCTGTGCCTGTAAACTGGTAAAAGGTCACGGCGACGAACGCTGCGGCCCCTTCAGTCTGGCCATCAATAAAAATTTCCCCTTTAATAATATTTTCCTTGTCAGAATGAAGAAGAAGGAAACCTACATCTCCTTCAAACAAAACAATAATTTTCTCTTAAAGAATCCCTAATGAATAATTATTAATGATCGCGGGAGAGTTTCATTCTTGGGGGGCTTTCAATTTAAATAGATGGAGGTCCCAAAATACAAGATAGGATATAAAGTACGTGATGTCGTGAAGTAATGCGCTGTCGGTATTTCACACAATGCCCATTTGCTCACTCTTCCATTAGTCTAAAGTCAGATTTTGGAGTGTTCATGTGTCAATCATCTCCACCCTGAGTAAAGTAACATACGCGTGTGAGTGAGCATTTTGCTCAGAATAACACAACCGCAGGGTAGTAAAAATGTAGCAGCATACTGTGAGATGAAATAGCACGCTGGGGCAAAAAGAGTGCACGAAAATATTTTGCGTAGAAGAAATCCACAAAATGTCAGAGCTGAAGACTAACAACAGATTTGGAAAAACATGAAAAGGGATGTGGAAATTTCCATTAGGCGTCATGTATACGACCATATTACTGATACGTGCTACAGATCTGTAATACAATATGGGCCCAAACTGTACCTCCGCGTGCCTCCGATATTAGACAGAGGCATGAAAGGTTTGTTTTCTTATTGATTACCTATGAATTCATGGGGTTTTGCACTTTTCAACATTAAATATCGTTTTGATATGCCATCAATGTCTGATTGGGTTTGAGTCTACTGGGGACCACGCATTTAGAAAAGCTCCAAGGTCCCTTCCCAGTTTTGCAATGCACAACGCCACTCTCGTCTATGCATTGTACCTGGTATCGCAGCTCAGCTCCATTCAAGTCAATCAGTCTAATCTGCAATGCACGGACCACTTATTGTTGATACAGCCAGTTTAGCAAAGAAGATCATTCTGTGTAAATGGACGATGTATTTGTTACTTTCTGTCAGAAAAAAGGAATCTCCCCAACTGAAATTCATCAGGAACTTGAAGCTACAGTATATGTGGTACTGAAGTTAGGACACTGCTACATTTGAGGAAATGGCACCATCATTTAGTGATCGCCGGATAAGTGTAATGGATGAACAAAGGAGTGGGAATCCATTCATGTTAGTTGATTGTGTTCAAGAAAATCAAGGAGACTGATAAAAAAGAACATGGTATATGCAGAGGCGTAGCTAGGTTCTCCAGCACCCGGGTCAAAGATTCAGTTTGGCGCCCCCTCCCCCCCCCCCCCAACCTCTTTCCCGACATCTCTTTCCCCCTCGCCATGTTTGTTTTCCCTACCTGACTACAGTACTGATTAGAGGCAGAATAAACATTTACATTAAGTGACTCACCGGTGACGTCTCAGATTCTAGTTCTTTTTCTCCATCCGGTCCAGACCTCTATGATGGATTTCTCCCGGTCACAGCCCACTTCTGCAGTTTGCCACTCAGATGTCTTCAGCTTCTCACTTTTCAAACATTTCTACACCTATAAACAAAAATAAAGTTCTCATTATACCACACACTACGCCCCTAAATATAATAGTGCCATACACTGCACCTCTAATTATAATAGCACCATACACCGTGTCCCACACACACACTGTGCCCCCTGTAGATAGTGCCTGCCATAGAGCCCCCTGTAGATAGTGCCCCTTTAGAGCCCCCTGTAGATAGTGCCCCCCATATAGCCCACCCCTGTATATAGTGTCCCACATATAGCTCTCCCTATAGTGCTCCACAGATAGCCCACCCCTGCATATAGCCCCCCTGTAGATATAGCCCACCCCTGTATATAGTGCTCCACATATAGCCCACCCATGTATATAGTGCTCCACAGATAGCCAACCCCTGTATATAGCCCCCCGTAGATATAGCCCACTCCTATACATAGTGCTCCACATGTAGCCCATCCCTGTATATAGTGCTCCACATATAGCCCATCCCAGTATATAGCCCCCTGTAGATAGAGCCCCCCATAGATAAAGCCCCCCGTAGATAAAGCCCCCCTGTAGATAAAGCCCCCCTTGTAGATAAGGCCCCCCTGTAGATAAAGCCCCCATCGTAGATAATGCCACACACTTTTTTATTAGGATAAAAAAACAAACTAAACAAACTCTCCTTAATCCCGTTCCAGCGCCGTCCGACGGCAATGGAGACCTGCTCTCTTCTGCGCAGGTCTCCTGGAATTGAACGACACAAGCAGTGCGATGACTTGATCACGCCGCTTGCGTCTACGAAAGGCGCTGGTTGGCAGGGCAAAATAACTTTCCCTGTCAATCAGTGGGATATACCCACGGCCGCCTGGGACAGTGGGACACCGCACGGAATCCGGGACTGTCCGGCTGAATCCGGGACGGTTGGGAGGTATGAGATAGATAACAGATAGATATGAGATGGATGGATAGATAGATAGATAGATGTATGGATGGATAGATAGATAGATATTAGATAGATAGATAGATAGATAGATAGATAGATAGTGTAATGTCGGGGTAGGGAAACAGACAAGTGAGCCCTAACCTACCCGCCACTCAGTCCCTGCCTACTTGCAATGACCCGCCCTAGGCGACGGGGTACAACTGGGCGACGGTCCCTACACTCAATAGGTGCACGACAGACAAACAGACAAGGGAACAAAAAAGCCAGGGAAATGGGGAAGTTGCCCACGGGAACACCGTGAGCAACAAGCGAGGTGAACGAGCCGAGTCAAACCAGGAGATGAGCGAGGTACAAAAACGCAGAGCAGAAGAGTGGTCAGAAAAGCCAAGGTCAATCACAAGCAGAGGATCAGTAGTTCAAGAAGCTGCAGCAGGGCCAGGAAACAAACAGAGAAGAATCACAAGCAAAGGAGGAACAGGAAAAGCAGGTATAAATAGACAGGGGGCGGGAGCTAGCTCCGTCTGGCCAGGCTGTGATAGGCTCTCCCACTCCTAAGCCTGCCATCCTGGGTGGTGGAAGATGGAGTCAGTCTCACAGACATAGAAGCAGGTGCAGACTGATTACCTATGGGCGTATACACAGAAGTTGTGTCTGGCAGATCCTTTACAGATAGATAGATAGATAGATAGATAGATAGATAGATAGATAGATAGATAGATAGATAGATAGATAGATAGATAGATAGATAGATAGATAGATAGATAGATGATAGATAGATAGATAGATAGATAGATAGATAGATAGATAGATAGATAGATAGATAGACAAATGGATCCAGCAGCACCAGTATAGCGTGGGTGCAAGCCCAAGGGATAGACCAAAATCCCAGTTATATAGAAAGCAAAAATCAGGCAGCACTCCGTTTATGAAGGTGAAAAAAGAGTGTACTTTTATTGTCCCATAGGCAACGTTTCAGCTCCTTCCCCTGGAGCCTTTCTCAAGCCTAGATAGATTAGATAGATAGATAGATAGATAGATAGATAGATAGATAGATAGATAGATAGATAGATAGATAGATAGATAGATAGATAGATAGATAGATAGATAGATAGATAGATAGATATGAGATAGATAAATAGATAGATAGATAGATAGATAGATAGATAGATAGATAGATAGATAGATAGATATGTTTAATGGAGAAATGTGTTTTTTTTATGACCACTATTACTATTACTATTCTCCCTCTTCTGCCAGAAGGGGGAAAAGTTACAGCAGTCGCGTGAGGGGGAGGGCAAGGGGGGAGAGCGAGAGGATGGGTCGCGAGGGGGGGGGGGGGCGGGAGCCGCAAAAAGAATGTGCCTGGAGACACAAGAGTTTCTAAAATCATAAAACAATGTCATGTGTTCCCAGGCACTAAATTGTTTACACTGTGTACTCACCACTGTCCTGTGTCCTCTGCAGTTCTCTGCTCCGGTGTGTCTGCTCCCTCTCTCCAGGCAGACTGCTGCGTCATGGACGGTGTGGTGCTGGCGCCCCCCTCTAAGTTGCGCCCGGGGCAGGTGTAAATTGCTCTCAGCAGTGTTGGACTGGGGGGCCCACCAAGTGGGCCCATTTCCTTGGGTCTACCAGAGGAGATGGGGCCACCCTCCATCCTTACAGAACATGTGCTCGGCCTCTTTTAATTAGATTTTAATCTTTCTTGCTATCATTGTACACACAGGACATATCATCAATAAGGTCTAGTAGGTTATTATTAAAGGGTAACTAAATGTATAACAAACTTCTGACAGGTTATAGTGACATGTCAGAAGTTTAGATCGCTGGGGGACTGAGCAGTGAGACCCTCACCAATCGCTAAAAGGGTACCCTGTTAAAGTTGTATATAAGAAAGTTTGTTACAATGTATCAGTCAATCATCTGTGAGCTAAACGCAGCAACAGCACAAACCCCTCTCCTGTGCTGGACTCCAGGCAGATGGCTCTTATCTACACTAATACATTGTAACAAAACCATCAGCTGTGAAAGTAATAAGCCAGGACTGGTTTTAATGTTCTCATTCACCGACAGCAGGCAGAGATCTTGAAAATCATGAGGAATTGAAGCAGGAAGACAGAAAGCTGCAGAATGTCATTATACAATAGGCTGGGGTGCTGCACCACTCGCAGGGAATTTATACGTGTAAGGCTATGTTCACACGGAGTATTCTGACGAGTTTTTTGACGCGGAAACCGCGTCGCAAAACTCGTCAAAAACGGCCCGAAAATGCCTCCCATTGATTTCAATGGGAGGCGTCGACGCGTTTTCTCGCGAGCAGTAAAATGGGGGCCCAGAAAATTTAGCTGTATGGGGCCCTGAAATTCCTGATGGCGGACCTGCTCACACGAGCGCTTCTGCCACTTCATTTTAGCGATTGGTAGGGTTCACAGTGCTCAGACACCCACCAATCAAAACTTCTGACATGTCACTATGACTATTGAACGTTTAGTTACCCTTTAAATCATCCCATAAGAAATAGTCCCTAGTGGAGGGTGTTTGGTTCCAAAGACACCTCCGAATGGGGTTGTCTGTAGCTGGACCTACGGGGCCATTCATGTGTCAGAGACTGGGCCCTCCAGTACTATAGTGGGCGAGTCCGACCCTTGTGTTCTATACTGCTTTTTTTTTTTTTAAGATGAAGAGACACCTCTCAGGATTACTCTTCCAAAAAAGTACAAAAAAATAGCTTTTTTGAGTAGGATTAATCTATTTACCAGCAAGGATTTGTTTCAATGGTTTTCCACAAGACTCAAAGAACAATGAGATTATATTGAAAAATAGAAAAGCTATGTGTTTGACCTCATAATGTATTATTATTGGTATAGGCAGCATGGGGGGTCAGTGGTTAGCGCTGTAACTTGCAGAACTGGGGTCCAGAGTTTGTATCAAACCAAGGGCAAAATCTCCATAAAGTTTGTATGTTCTCCCCATGTTTGCATGGGTTTTTTATACGTGAACGCTGGTTTCCTTCCTGACTCCAAAAAACATACTGATAGGTTCATTTGCTTAATATGAAATTTGACCTAATATGTATCTGCGTGTTTGATTCAGGGAAATAAGATGTGACTGACGTGAGTGAGGGAATATGTTGGTTCTACAGTAAAAAAATATATAGATGTGATACCAGTACCCTCTAAACATAACTCTATCTATCTGTCTGTCTGTGTCTATCTATCTCATATCAAATGAATATTGTCTTATAAATAGGTTCCTTAATCGGGTTTTCCCATCTTGGATAATTATGGCATATCCACAGGATATGCCATGAATTCCCGATAGATGTGGCTCCCACCTCTGGGACCCGCACCTATCTCTAGAATGGGGCCTCCTAAACCCCGTTATAGCTTATTTGGCTCCCGCTGTCTCCCGGCCACATCCTGGTTAGGTGGTAGGGAGTTATGGAAACAGCCGAACTCACTGTGCTACGCTGTTTCCGGAAACAGCCAAACTCACTGAGCTGCGCTGTTTCCGTAACTCCCATAGAAGTGAATGGGAGTAACTGAAACAGCGTAGCACGGCAAGCTACGCTGTTTCCGCTGTGCTACGCAGTTTCTGTAACTCCCATTCACTTCTATGGGAGTTACGGAAACAGCGCAGCTCAGTGAGTTTGGCTGTTTCCGTAACTCCCTACTACCTAACCAGGATGTGGCCGTGAGGCCAAATAAGCTAGAACGGGGTTTAGGGGGCCCCGTTCTAGAGATAGGTGCGGGTCCTAACAGTGGGACCTGCATCTATCGGACTTTTATGGCATATCCTGTGGATATGCCATAAATGTCCAAGATGGGAAAACTTTATTAAGCTGCTGTACAATCCATGGAGTGGTTATAGTAAGGCTGAGTTCACATCTGCGTTGTAAATACCGTTTTTCTGTTCCGTCATAGCAGCAGAAAAACCGAATTCAAGCTGTGGCGGATTCATCAGGCAATGAATTATAATGCAGTCTGTCCAGTTTTGTTGCGGTGTCTATTGTTTTGATAGGAGGAGTAGCGCTGCATGCTGCGCTGTTTTTGTTAAATATGACAAAATATGCAACGCTGGCTCCGATGCAGATGTGAACAGAGTCTAAGTCCTTTGTGTTCTACAGAATACACACACATAAAAAATAAAAAATAAAAACAGATGGAAATCAAAATGTTCTCATTATTGGATTTTTCTTGAACAACAACACTCTTGCAGGAACTTCTTTCCGCTCTCCTGGATAAAGAAACTTTATACTGGAAGGATCCTTGTTGTGAGAACTGGACTGTAAATATCATTAATTCCTGACAACGCCAAGAAAATAATTTACTCTTCCCATGATCATTTTGCAATTTATTCTGTTTGTGGAGTCCATGACTCTCAGCCTACTCCCTCCTGGTATATAAACGCTTTGGTGGGGCCATTCTGCTACCTCCACCATCATATCATTTCATTAGTGATCCAATTCATGTGACATATTGTTACAGGGCATGTGGATTATGAGACTGTCACGAGGGCCTGCTGTGGATGGTGTGAACCCACTTTGTCACCAAGGCATTTGACGCAGGCCTAACCAGGGATCAGTGTCTAAGGGGACCCTAGGTATTCACCCTTTAATTCCTATACAGGGATCTGGACTTCGCCCAGGTCGCTGACCCCAGTGTAGTCCGCCTTGGTGACAGCCGAAGTAAACAGGCATAACACTAAAATCGCAGACAGCATGCAGAGTCAGGTGTAGCACAGATCAGGGCAGGCGGCAAACGGGCACTCATGGTTGGTCAAACAAAAGGTCAGGGCAGGCGGCAGAGGTTCGTCACAGGTCACTAGCAAAAAGTCAGGGCAGGCCGCATGCCACTATGTCAGTTTTGCAGATGCACATGTGGTGGGGATACACAATGTCCGTGAGTAAGGTCGAAATAAAATGCCTGCTGCACAGTATATATGATTGGCTGGCTATGTGGTCTTTGTACCTGCACCGGATTTGTTGGTGGGTGCTGATATTTGGAGTGTCGAAGTATCACTGAATCCAAGTTTGGCTATGTTGCCATTATTAAAGGAAGCCGTAATACAAAATATATACACCCCGCTCTGCAATCTTCTTATGTCTAGGGGTAAAACTCTCGTTAAACTTCCAATAACTATGGACCCTCAAGCTGTTGGTCCCATACACTAGTTCTTCATTCACTTCTAGTGTCACAGTAACTATTGAGCTCATGATGTTTGTTGTTTATTTTCTTACTTACTATTTTAGGATATCATACATAAATAATCTCTTTTTTCTATAGCGATCTTAGTGCTTATTATAGTCCAATATCTTTATGGTTTTTGTCATAGATTCTTTCTTGGGATGTGGTGCACCATACACTAATTTATTGTACTATGAGCGATCCGTGGGGTTTATATCACTTTGGCATGGTTTTTGGTCATATCGTTATAGTGGTTTGAACTTTTTGTCTCATAACAAGCTTAAAGAAGACCTCCAGTGGTAACACCACCTTCCATGTCTGCACCCGCCACCTGACTTTATACCACACTCTACACTTCTTTTATGTACTCTGTACTTACTTTTTGAACTTCTGTCTTGTCTGTTCTTTAAAAAAAAACTTTATCTTGATTCTCCGATTTTCCCAGCTTTCTCTTCCTCTCTGATTTGTTATCAATCACATGATGCTGCAGCACAACATCACATGACCAGCTAAAGACCATACCATTTCTGCATGCTGGGGGACACTGTGATTATCATTCTCTCTATATTCTCCTAAATAAGCTGAGAAACCATAAGTATACAGACAGGGAGGGTGCTCTATATTCTTCCACATTATACCGTGTGTCAGGAACCTGTCTAAGTATCAGTGGTTTCTGATGATAGAAGTTTCTGTCAGCCCCCCCCTCCGTGTATAACTAGTGTGGAACGGGAACTGCTGAAGCCTGTGATGGGTGACACATAGAGCTCCATAGACTCAAGTAGAGAAAGTGTCACCGAGCCGGATTCACACTGCTGTTAAGCAACCATCCCAGTCTGATATATAGAGATAGAAGCAGCAAGAAAAAGAACAGCTGAAAGACTGACACATGGAATACCAGAATGGTGCACATGGAAATGTTTTGTTTTGGCCAGAGTGTCCCTTTAAAGAGGCTCTGTCACCAGATTTTGCAACCCCTATCTGCTATTGCAGCAGATCGGCGCTGCAATGTAGATTACAGTAACGTTTTTATTTTTAAAAAACGAGCATTTTTGGCCAAGTTATGACCATTTTTGTATTTATGCAAATGAGGCTTGCAAAAGTACAAGTGGGCGTGTTTAAAGTAAAAGTCCAAGTGGGCGTGTATTATGTGCGTACATCGGGGCGTTTTTATTACTTTTACTAGCTGGGTGTTCTGACGAGAAGTATCATCCACTTCTCTTCAGAACGCCCAGCTTCTGGCAGTGCAGACACACAGCGTGTTCTCGAGAGATCACGCTGTGACGTCACTCACTTCCTGCCCCAGGTCCTGCATCGTGTCGGCCACATCGGCACCAGAGGCTACAGTTGATTCTGCAGCAGCATCAGCATTTGCAGGTAAGTAGCTACATCGACTTACCTGCAAACGCCGATGCTGCTGCAGAATCAACTGTAGCCTCTGGTGCCTATGTGTCCTCGCTCGTCCGACACGATGCAGGACCTGTGAGTGACGACACAGCGTGATCTCTCGAGAACACGGCTGTGTCTGCACTGCCAGAAGCTGGGCGTTCTGAAGAGAAGTGGATGATACTTCTCGTCAGAACGCCCAGCTAGTAAAAGTAGTAAAAACGCCCCGATGTACGCACATAATACACGCCCACTTGGACTTTTACTGTAAACACGCCCAGTTGGACTTTTGCAAGCCTCATTTGCATAAAATGGTCATAACTTGGTCAAAAATGCAAGTTTTTTAAAAATAAAAACGTTACTGTAATCTACATTGCAGCGCCTATCTGCTGCAATAGCAGATAGGGGTTGCAAAATCTGGTGACAGAGCCTCTTTAATGTCCCTGTGCAAAGTCAGAGTTAACTGATAAGATTCTGGCTACCTGCTGCTGCCACAAGAGGGAGCTTGGGAGAACACTTCATATATTGTATATATTTGATTCAATAATACTAATAATATTAATAATAATAATAATAATACTACATTATGCTATAAGCTCCTATGTGCCCCCTAATGGTAGATGACAGCCAAACGATTGTCATTTAAAGGGTTATTCCCATCTTGCTACATATTTATTTTTTTGGCCAGCACACATGTATGATCAAAAATAACCATATTGAATTTATCCATTCAGATTTCCTACCAGGATTTGATCCTCAATCCTCCTCTTTTCCCTGCTGCTCGTTCCTATGCTTGTGCAGATTTGTGGGCGGTACGCGGTGAGACACGTGCTGCAGAAGCAATCTCAAACACAAAGTGCTTGTTCTAAACTAAACACTGTTATCTCTATATGTAGATACAGAAATAACAGTGCTTTAAAGAGGCTCTGTCACCACATTATAAGTGCCAAAAACGATAATTTTTGAGCAAGTTATGAACAATTTTAGATTTATGCTAATTACTTTCTTAATGCCCAACTGGGTGTTTTTTAACTTTTGACCAAGTGGGCGTTGTAAAGAGAAGTGTATGACGCTAGCCAATCAGCGTCATACACTTCTCTCCATTCATGTCCATTTGTATTCACAGCACAACGTGATCTCACGAGATCACTCTGTGCTGTCACATACACCCACATTAACTTTACTGAAGTGTCTTGAGAGTGAATAGACATTGCCTCCAGCCAGGACGCGATGTCTATTCACACTCCCGATACTTCGGTAAAGTTTGTGTGGGAACTTAATCACAGCACATCGTGATCTCGCGAGATCACGCTGTGAATGACAGCACAGGGTGATCTCGCAAGTTCACGCTGTGCTATGTGAGTAAGTCCCACACAAACTTTACCGAAGTGTCGGGAGTGTGAATAGACATCGCGTCCTGGCTGGAGGCAATGTCTATTCACTCTCAAGACACTTCAGTAAAGTTAATGTGGGTGTATGTGACAGCACATCGTGATCTCGCGGGATCACGCTGTGCTGAGTACAAATGGACATGACTGAAGAGAAGTGTATGACGCTGATTAGTCACTGATTGGTCAGCGTCAGACACTTCTCTTTACAACACCCACTTGGTAAAAAGGTAAAAAACGCCCAGTTGGTCATTAAGAAACTCATTAGCATAAATCCAAAATTGTTCATAACTTGCTAAAAAATGATCGTTTTTCAAAATAAAAACCACTGCTGTTATCTACATTACAGCGCCGATCAGATTATGTAGGAGATAATTATAATGTGGTGACAGAGCCTCTTTAAAGAAAGAACAAAAACCAGCCCGGATAAGGGCTCTAGAGCTGCGTGAGGAGTTTAGAAAACTTAGATGGCTCCAGGGCTACTGCGCATGCCTGGGAGCCGTCCTATTCACTTTGATTAGCGCAGGAGTGAGGTAGCCGGACTGAGAGCTACTGCACACACCAGAGGACCTGGCCAGCGTATTAGGGAAATTCACAGAAGAAACTGCACAAGGGCAGCCACTGCTGCAGGACCCTAGCGGTGGCCGTAACAATTGGAAACCATTTCCAAACAAACCAAAAGACATGGGGTTGACGGATGGATTATCTTCTGAATGCCACAAAATTTTAAAAAGAAGGTATATATTTCCATAAGCAACAATGATCATTGAGGTGGGAATGCCCCTTTAACTATGTCTATGCATGGGGTATTTGGAGCTCTGTAACACATACACAAATTCCATCTGTGTATTTGTCGTGAAGAGACACATACACAGATGAAATAAAAATGACAGCCCCCAGGAGAGTAAAAAGGTGTAAATAACAAAAACATTCTGAGAGAAAAAAAAATAAAGTAAATATAATATTTTATTAAATAAAAACACATAAATTAATTACAAAAAATTAAAAAACCTTTCCTTTAAGCCCATGACAAAATAAGCTAAATATCTTTAAGGCACTAGGTGTTATAATACTCCCACATACATAAGAAGATGGGTTGGAAAAGGGTATTTTTTACTATCTGTACAGAGTTGCTGTTTAATTGCGTAATAATCCCTGAGATGCAAATGTTCCCTCCCTATATCAATAAAGCGACAATCCAGCTTCACCTAAATATACTTACCTTTGCTGGGGAATACAGAGTTAATTTACCTGATGTCCTCAGTTTTTCTTGTTGTGCCACCGATCGTCGATTCCCGGGCCCCCTCTTCTGTCATTCAAGATGGCCGCAATGCTTCTCAGACACCCAATGCACACTCTGCTTCGGTAGTCCAAGAAATTCTCCCCTGCTATCTAATTGGCTAGCGCTCCTCACGAGAGCAGCACTAGCACAACAGTGGCAGGAACACATTTAGGCACAGTAAGGCCTGGATCACACACAGAGTTTTGATGCAGTTTTTGTGGCAGTTTTTGGCTCCGTTTCTTTGCGCTAAAGTCAGTAGTGGATCCAAAAGGAAGTAGGGATATAAAGAAAAGACTGATGCATCTTTTTCCTTTTGTGTCCACAAAATTTTTTATCAAAAACTACACCAAAAACTGCATCGAAACTGTGTGTGTAATCCTGGCCGATGCGCACACTGCATAGTATACATGTCAAAAATTTTACGTCCAAGTTAAAGGGCAGCTAAACGTTTGAAAAATTTTTGACATGTCATAGTGACATGTCAGAAGTTTTGATTGGTGGGGTTCTGATCACTGAGACCCACACCAATTTCTATAACGTGTGAGCGCTCAGCCGCTTTGATTCTATTCGGCTTTTTCCGGAAATCCGATGTAGCAGAGTACGAACTTATAGACTTTCTATTGAGCCTCCACTTAATTTTTCATAAAACAGTGTTTCAATTTGCTTGGTGCAACTTCCTAATTCCGTTTTATTAAAAAAACCTTTTTACTTTTTGAGCTACAGCTGCTTTGTATCCTGTTTACAGAGCAGCTGTATCTAGCACTAAAACGTGAATCCGTTATGAACTTAGATGTGATCGGTAACAGGTGGATCCTGCGTTTCAGAGACACGCAGGAGCCGCTGACACTCAACTCGTCAGTGCTGCTGACTCAATGGATACAGAATACAAAGCAGCTGTATCTCAAAAAGTAAAAATCTTTTTTAATAAAAAGTAATTAGAAAGCTGCACCAAACACACTGATTGTTTTATTAAAAAAATTTAAAAAAAAATAAAGTTTTCTAAGGGCCTGTTCACATCAGTGTTGTGTTTCCAATGAGGGGTTCCGTCTGAGGTTTCCGTCGGGGGAACCTCTCAACGTAAACACAAACGTTAACCATAGCTTCCGTCTGCATCACCATTGATCTCAATGGTGACAGATACTTTGCTAATGGTTTCCATTGACTGCGCTATTGATTGCGTCTAAAAAACGGAACCCTTTCACAACGGTGACAAATGGAAACCGTTAGCAAAGTATCCGTCACCATTAAGAATAATGGTGATGCAAACAGAAGCTATGGTTGAGGGGTTCCCCTGACGTAAGGCTCAGACGGAACACCTCAGCTGAAAGACAACGCTGATGTGAACAGGCCTTAAGGTATACATAACCTTTTAAATATATAGCAAAATAAAACTTCGGGACTAGGATCTAGAGAGCCTCTGGACAACAATTAGATAAGGGTGATGTATAGAACGTGAGTGGAGGGGGCATCAGCCTAAGAGAGATGTGCGGGGGGATACAAGCTGGACGGCTGGTCCCCTTTTCTGACATACTCGGGCAACTACAAAGGTTGGTCAGGGTGGACCAGGGGTTGCTGGGGGGGAACCAGTGGAGGTGGACGGGCACCGCTGGCTCCTAGTCCGTGGGATGGCGGGGACACATGAGGTGCCGCAATCAGTCAGGTTCACCTAACTAAGCTGTATATTGTGTTGTAAATAAATAGTGGTTAGTGCCACAAATTTATTTGCCACAATGTTGTTGTTGTGGGATTATTTGTGTTAGATGAGTGGGGGTTTAACATGTGCATTACTTATAAAACAGGGACCAAGCAGTGTCCCATTGTGGGGAAAAACGGCATATTGTCTATTGCTATACAACGCCTAAATAATACTGCTATACAATTTATATTGGGATTTGTGGTGTACACAAAGATGTGGCCTCCCCTTCAGCAGAGGCAACGGATATGCCCTGTGACCCCCTAAGGCCGGGTTCCTACGGGTCAGATACGCTGCGTAAAACTACGCAGCGTATCCGATCTGCGATGGGTAGTACATTTTGTCAGAAAAACAATACCGGATTGTGGTGCATTTTGTCAGGCGGAATTGCCACTGCGGAAAGCAGCGGTAGAAAAAAAACAACAACTTTCATACGTGCCCGGCTATTGTTAAGGATGCGTCCTTTCTTTGCCGTCCAATCCGGCCTCCCCGGATGATGCTGCAGCCTATGTGACCGCTGCAGCCTGTGAGTGGGATAAAACATCATCCCACGATGCCGGAATGGAGGAAGAAGCAGGGAGTTTTGGGTAAGTATAAACTTTTTTTTTCAGAGTTGTGATTTTTGCGGCGGAATTGCTGTGATTCTGCCGCAAAAGTCGTAACACTTGGCTAGTTCAACTCATCAACATGTTTGCTGCGGTTTTTTTCCGCAGAGTGGGCATGAGATTTTCAAAATCTCTTCCACTTTGCTGCTACTGTAAATGCTGCAGAATTTCCACACACAATTCCGTTGTGGAAATTCCACTGAGTTTTTGCTGAGCATATTACTGCGGAGACGCAGCGGTTTTAAATGCGGACTTAGTGTTCAACATTGACTATAGAAAAGTGTTTGTGCACCTGCGGATTTCCAGCAGTTTTTACTGTGTTTCTGCTGTGTAAATGCTCTAAAATCCGCAACAAAATAAATCTGTTGTGGAAATTATTCTCCCGATTTAAGTTTATGGGCCAAACACGCAGTATCTCCACCCAGAACCCGTAGCGTAAATTGACTTGAAAGTCGCACCGCAGAACTCTTTCCGCACGACCGTTCTGCATTTATTTTTTCACAACGTAAGCATCAGGTTATTGTGAATCTCATCCACTTTGCTGCTACTGTAAATGCTGCGGAATTTCCGCACAGAATCCCGTTGCCGAAATGACACAACGTTTACGCTACGTGGGAACCCGGCCTAGGGCTTTCCTTTATATATTTCTTCTGCTTAGATTCCGTTTCTGGTTTTGGCTTCAAACATACATGCAAAATGTGCAGCAAATCTGTACTGCAACTAATAGGGTAGGGACCCACTTATCAGAGGTCGCCGTGAAGTGGTAAGGGGGCTTATACAATTTGATCAAAATGTTAACTAAGAACCTCATGATCATGTTCATTGATTAATATTGTGGATGTGCGCTCCTTGTTTCTCCTCTTCAACCAGTATATGTAAATCTGCACTGTGGTGACCCAGCTTACGGATTTGTCCACACGTAACGGAATTGATGCAGAAAATTTCCGCAGCATTTACGCATCAACTAGCAGACAATCCGTTGCGGGAAATCCACACAATTTTATACGTTTTTTACTGCTGAAAATAGTGCGGATTTTTCGTGCGTTTTTTTCAAGGACTGTGTGATGGTGATATTTCTTCTTCCTGTGATGTCATTTCCACCCTGTGTAAGAAATTCTGCAGCGTTTCCGCAGCAAATTACGTAGTACATCAAGAAAATGCAGGAAATCAGGCCACAGCATGTCAATTATTGCTGCGGAAATAAAATGATGCACTGCAGGTGAATTTCTGGACTGAATTTTTCCGCAGCGTGTGGATGACATTTGTTAAATCTCACCCACTTTGCTGCTACTGTGTTCAGCTGCGTGTTTTCCGGCCGCAATTCCAGATGGAAAATACACAGCAATTCCGTTACGTGTGGACAAGCCCTAAGACTAGCCCTGAGGGCATGCTGGGACTAGTAACTTCACAACAGTTGGCTCGCCACAGGTTGCACATCATTGTTGTGTCAGTGAATGCTGGGAATTATAGTCTCACAGCATCTTGACAGCTGGAAAGTCACGGGTTGCAGATCACTCATTTTCGATGCGTCAACTTGACTTGGCCAGGATCACACATGCAGTTTTTAATGCAGTTTTTTTTAAGCCAAAGCCAGCAATGGATACAAGAGAGAGTCTTTTTCTTCCTTTTGCATCCACCCCTGGCTTTGGCTCAAAAACTGCATTCAATTTGCATCAAAAACTGCACCAAAAACTGCATCAAAAGGGCATGTGTGAATCGAGCCTAAATGTTACGAATATATTCATGCTTCGTTGCATCCTTTCGTGTCATTCCCTGTTACTGAAAACATTGATTGTTTCTTGATTTTTTTTCTTCTCAAGTTTAGCAATAAACTGCTCGGATCTGAAGTCCACCCAGCAACAGGCTGTCGTCAGCAGCCAGAAAACAGCAGCCAATGACTGCACCCAGACGATCGTATGAGCTAAGGTTGTATCCTAGCAAAACAAGTACGCTGAAGCCTGACGGTTATTTGCATTTCCTTTGCACTTGCCGTATAGCAGACAGTAAGTCTCGGCTATTTCAAAGAAAAGGACATTAAGTGTTTGCTGCAAAAAAAAAGCATCAAACATCTCAGATGAAGAGGATGCGATGCTGCTTCCCGTGGGTTTAGATTGATATGAAATCTGCTAAACAATATGTTATGAAATGTATATTAGGACATGAAAGACTTGTTACAAGCGCAAATATATGGCATTTATAAAACATAACTATAGTAATCACTTATAAATTCACTATAACAGATGTAGCAGCGTTGAGTTTGTCACTTCTGTTGTTTCACATAGGAATGTAGTTAAGCCTATAACATTATCTTAAGGAAACGTTCCAGGTAAATATGAGACATTGTGTTATGCCTATTTCAGAGTATTCTGCTCTATTTTGAATTCTTATCTATTTAGTATTCTTTAAATCCCTGTTTCCCTAGGCATAACACAGTATAAAGGTGTTCTCCTCTTTGGACAATCCCTACTTGTTAGATGGGTCACTTGATCACAAAGTGTCCCCCTGCTGGGAGCCCCAGCGATCCGCTGTAATCTGTGGGGAAACCTGGCAGTAAGTGTTCAATTTACCTGCAGCGCCACCACAGGTGAAATAAAACATTACAAGGTGTCCATCTAAAGAGTACCTAACTTTTCAGGGGACTTTTAGAATAAGCTGTCATATGTGTGTAAATGATGAATAATACTATTTATGGCCATTATATGACTTGTATTATTTAGCAGTTTTCCCCTCTGCAGGCTCTCTCTCTAATTTTGAGTTATCTTAGAGCTAGTGGACGGAGCCTAACGGCTATCATGCCTCCTATACACTGCACACATAGAAGAGGAGAATCCTGCACTCCTATCTCTATTTATCATATAGAGAGAGAGAGAGAGAAGCTGCAGCAGCAGCATGGATGACATTATAAAGCAGTAATTAGCAGTGTAGCTGTGATTTCAGCGCTGAGGTGGGATAGAAATCTTACCAGGAAGCTGCAGCACATCTGTATCTTTCCCACTGGGCTCTTGCTCCCCCTCCCCTCCCCATAGACTTGTATAGGCAGCTTGTCTGTGTCTCCTCACTTTTCACTATTCTCCCTCCTCCTCTTCCCGCCCTTTCCTCTCCATAGACTTCTATGGGCAATGTGTCCATGTCTCGCTAGCTCTGCTCTATGCTCCCTACTACTGCTTCCCCTCCCCTCTTTGTAGACTTCTATTGGTAGGCAGTGAAGAGACACACATCCACTTTCTGTAGTCCGTCAATTCTGATCTGTAACTATGGACGCATTTTGCTTGACAACAAGAGGTGGACAGCAGATTACAGCAAGGGAGACACCTAGTGGCAGTAATTTCACACAGAATTTTCATGGATAAAACAACTCAATTTTTACAGTAAGTAAATTACAAAGTTGCTCTATATCAGGTATACTATTAGATCAGCATAAGTTGTTCGAAAAGTGAGTGTCCATTGAAATCAATGGCCAATCCATGTAATGCAGGACAGGTCCTCCAGAGTGAGAGGCGCTCTTTGTAACCGCTCTCCATTCTGAAAAGATGAGGATCCTGAACTGCATAGAAATATAGTATGGCCTAACAGACCTTTGAGGACCTTTATCTGGTCCAAGGCTGTCTCTGTAGAGACAGCCTCATTGGACAGTGCCGCGATCAAACTTGAATTTTCTCCAAACCTGGTAGTCGCGGCGTGAGTGTGGTTGCATATTATAGCTGTCCTACTGCCGTTAATCGTGAGGGCACAGTGGCAGTGCCCATGCAATCACCTTGACATAATAGTACCTCAATTATCTAGACCTTGAAGTACTATTGCGTCATGGTGCGTTAAGGAGTTAACACAAATCATGCAGCCCCATACAGGTCTACCACAAATTTATCTGTACATCTGTAGAACATTTCGCACTACATTTATCTTATATTTTTGAAAGTGGTATTTTAACCAAAAACATTCATGGCATATACACAGACTATGCCTTAATAAAATGCCCACTTAACATGTCACATTTATAATACTTGTGTCTTCTTATGTGGCAGAAGGTTCTTTGGTCCTCCCCTCAGGTACCAGTACCCAGGTGCAACTGCTCCCCCTTACCCCTTATAGCTACATCCCTGCCAGAGGCATAACCTGAAGCTCCTGAGCCCAAATGCAAACTCTGTGACATGGCTCCCCATTGTGTAACTTATAGTACTGGTCTCTCCATATGGGTCAGTGGGACTTTTTGGACCTCCGTAGGCTCCTGCGCCCAGGTGCAACCCCACAACTTCTGCTCTCCTATAGTTGCGCCCCTGAGCAATGCCTCCTTGGCTCTGGGCCACGTCCCCCCACAAGTGCAGCACTACAGCAACAGACACCACCATACAGCACCACAACATGTGAACAGATGGAATGAGCTCACCTTGCCATGCCATGCGATATCTGATGCATACAGGGGTACAGCGTGGCACCATAGATTTCTATGGGTAGTGTATTACAGCTCTGTATTCTTTGAGCTTGTATTGAGCTGTAATACAACCATGTGCATGAAGCCTTATTATATGTTCATATGAGCAAGCAAAGCAAACACAGAAATATGTTGATGCCGATCTTATCTATTTCTTTATCCTCTGTTACTTGTAAGGCTGGATTCACACCAGCATGTTCGGTCCGTAAAGGACGGAACGTATTTCGGCCGCAAGTCCCGGACCGAACACATTGCAGGGAGCCGGGCTCCTAGCATCATAATTATGTACGACGCTAGGAGTCCCTGCCTCGCTGCAAGACAACTGTCCCGTACTGTAATCATTTTGTGGGCTGAACCAACATTATTGTGATTGCACATTATACATCTACTAGAAACTATTGACGTGGCAGGGAGTGTGTGCATCCAGGGTCAGACTATAAAGATGGCAAAAAAGGGCAAATGACCTTAGGGCCTCCACCATCTAAGGATAACGCCCCCCCATGGTGGATTTGCAGCTGGGTGTAACTACAAGTCTCTGATGCCTACCTCGGATCGCCTGGGCATGGGGCCTGTTATCTAGGCATTGAATAGCGCTGTAATTTAGGTAGTACATAATATTGCTAATAAGGTACTATCCAGTTATTTGGGTATGGAGTTAGAGGTGGGAAAACTCTGTTGATGCCCAAAGCAGTGGTTTAGGAATGTGCCCCTCCCTCAGACTCTGAAGTTTGGCATGATAGTTGTCAGATGGAAAATTATTATTTAGCCCATTCATGTCAGCCATACAGCTATATACGTTCCATCTGTCGATCCCCCGCTCATTTGTCACATATATAAACGTTGGCAGCGTGGAACGGGCTTTAATTTGAGCAGCGCTGCACTTTCCTGTCTGCTGGCTCTCTCCCCAATGGAGTCTCTGGCCAGAGCATATATGGACAATTATGTCAGGTAACGCTTTGGCCAGGGATTCTGCTCCTAGAGGGACAGCCCAATTGGCGATATCTGGGGGGATGTGGCACTACTTACTTACAGGGGTGTTATATTCTTTGGGGACTGTATGGCGGTATTATTTGGACATTGTATTGTACTGTTATTTGTGCACTTTATGATATGAATTCTATTCCCGCCGTTTGTTTGCTATTCTCTCCTGCTTTTTCCAAAAAGAGGTCTCCACAGTCCATGATCTGGGCCGAGTGGCATCTTGATGCTCCTTGAAAGGCAGAGATAACTTCTCTGTAGATGACTGCTTCTAATCACTATTTAGCACTCCACCCTTAGCACTGCCACATACAACTAATTACAATTTTAATCGCACTGGACTGCCTGGTATGTACAGACTCCCGTAGGGTGGGCACTGATTTCTGTGGGCTTCTTATATGACCATGACAGCTGAAGGGCAGCTGTAATTTAATGATGACCCATCCATGTACATGCCTCTGTACTGACTGGGCAAGGTTATAGAAAACGTATCCTTTAATACAGTGGTGACTTGAATATAACCCTGCAGTCTATGCTGTTTTTGATAAACGCCCCAACAAAAGGGTTTGGCCTGGACTTCAAATAATGCAGTGGGTGGCGGAAATTACACTTGAGTCTCATCAGTTTTATAAAGTAATTTGGCTTTAGTTGAATAAAAAAATATTACTTCTCTTATGATCCTTTCTCCTCATAGAGGGACCTTGAAAAACAGTCAGGTCTGACATAAAAATGTGGCCTGTGATATTGCTTTAAAGCAGATATCCACGCAAAAAAGCAAAAACATTATTCAAAATGTTACTTTTCTCTTATTCTGCACAGCAGTTTGCTTGTTAGAACAACAGTTTTGTGCTCTAGAGCCATTCATCTTTCTGTACACAGGAAGTTACAGCTACAGGCAGCCATTTTGGAAGCTATGGAGAACTGTATTTGGTCACCCAGTCACTTTTTCCTCTGTCCTCCCCTCTCCTTGACTGTCAGTATTGTGATTGCTGCTTCTATCATCTCAATGTTTTTGCCTGCTTGGACTGTGGTCGAGGGATGTTAAGAAATGACAGGTTTTTGTCTAAAGAAATGACAGTAATCCCAGGTATGATGTAAACAACAGTCCTCTTTGCTAACAGGTGGTATAACAAATTGGCCACAAAGGAGTGCTCCTTGGCAACTTCACCCGCCATAACTGGTCCCTCTTCACTCCAAGGGGGTCTTTCATACTCCACGTGGCTACTGCCTGACTTCTCCCCTCTACCCCTCCGAGAGAGCCTTTATTTAATACTTTTCTCGCTTCGCCCTTTATGAGGCACATTGTCTCACACTGATGTTGGTTCAATAAAATACCTTAGCATATGGCATCTGGGCCATTTCATCCCAGCGGACACACTCTTACAGGACTACTAGACACATGAAAGGTACCCCTGCATTGAGGTAAGAATGTCCACATGACAGGCCAAGACCAAAACCACCCATTTACGACCCTTGGCTTCTTTGTAACTGCTTCATATTCCAAAGGTCATCTAAAGTATTGAATAATAATATGCTATATTTAGAAGGGATACAGGTTTTGTCTATTGGGCAATATATAGCCATTTATCTTTACTCTGATATGACTATTCGTTTTATCTGATTCGCAAACATCAAAAGTTTGGAATTATCAGGTCATTGGTTGAATGGGCTATTACTGTGACATTCCCTTCTCTGATCCAGAAATGTGCTGAGAGTTGTTGTCACTTCCCTTTCCCCACAACTATCAGAACCTCATATACAATGCATTCGGAAAGTCTTCAGACCTTTTCACTTTTTTCACATTTTATTATGTTGAGGACTTGTGCTAAAATTAAAAAAATCAAGTTTTCCCCCCATCATTTTGCATGATGGGGGAATACAATACTCCATAATGAGAAAGTGAAAACAGAATTGTAGACATTTTTGCAAATTTATTAAAAATGAAAAACTAAAATTTTACATGGACATAAATATTCCGACCCTTTGCTCTGACACTTGAAATTCAGCTCTGGGTATCTCCTATTTCTCTAGATCATCTTTGAAATGTTTCTACGCCTTGATTGGAGTCCACCGGTGGTAAATTAATTTTATTGAACTTGATTTGTAAAGACACACCCCTGTCTATATAAGGTCTCACAGCTGACAATGCATATCAGAGCAAAAACCAAGCCACGAGGAGGAAGGAACTGCCTGTAGATATCAGAGACAGAATTGTGTGAAGGCACAGGTTCTGGAGAAGGGTAAAAAAAAAAAAATCTGCTGCACTCAAAGTTCCCAAGAGCACAGTGCCCCCCATAATTCTTAAATAAAAGAAGTTTGTAACAACCAGGACTCTTAGAGCTGGCCGCCCCACCAAACTAAGTAATTGGGGGAGAAAGGCCTTAGTAAGAGAGGTGACCAAGAAACCTATGGTCACTTTGAATAAGCTCCAAAGATCCTGTGGGCAGATGGGAGAAACTTTCAGAAGGTCAGCCATTACTGCAGCACTCCACCATGGCAGAGTAGCCAGAAAGAAGCCTTTCTTCAGTAAAATACACATGAAAGCCGCCTGGAGTTTGGAAAAAAAAAAAAAAATGCAACTAATGAACTCTCAGACTGTAAGAAACAAGATTCTGCAGTCTGATGAAACCAAGATCAAACTTTTTGGCCTCAATTCTTTAAGCGTCATGTCTGGGGGAAACCAGTCACTGCTCATCACCTGCCCAATACCATCCCTACAGTGAAGATTGGTGGTGGCAGCGTAATGCTGTGGGGATGTTTTTCAGTGGCTGGGACAGGGAGACTGGTCAGGGTTGTGGGCAAGATGAATGGAGCAAAGTACAGAGATATTCTTAATGAAATTATAACACGAGCATGTATCTATAGCATAAGACATAAGAAACATAATCCACAAAACCAAAAATGTCTAATTAGCCCAATCCAAACTCAAATACTCTGAAATAATCTTTATTAGTCCCCAAACAAGGGATAAATTCCCCCCCCCTACAATAATTAAACAAACATAGTACAAAAAGTTAAAAACATGAATTTAAAACGATCTCAGGTGAAAACAATCCCATCCTGAAGAAGGGTGCGAAACGCGTGTTGAGGTGTCTCCTCAGGTGCATACTTTCTCATCTGCCATCATGTCCAACACAGGTATTTAATCAGTTCTATATTAGTATTTCTTGCACTTTGTCACTTTAGTTTGATTGAAACTGTGGTATATCCAGTGGGACGATCCTAGGTATTTTTGGCCTCTGATGTACGATTAATGAGGTGTAACATTAGTGATTCTATCATCTATATTGGATTAGTGTGGCTTGTTTTCACCACTCGTTTGTACTATGTTTAATTATTGTAGGGGGGGGGGAATTTGTCCCTTGATTGGGGACTAATAAAGATTATTATAAATTTATTTCGGAGTATTTGAATTTTGATTGGGCTAACTAGACATTTTTGGTTTTGTATATTCTTAATGAAAACCTGATACAGAATGCTCTGGACCTCAGACTGGGCTGAAGGTTCACCTTCCAACAAGACAATGAACCTAAGCACATAGCCAAGACAACACAGGAGTGACTTAGGGACAACTCCGTGAAAGTCTTTGACTGGCCCAGCCACAGCCCTGACTTGAACCCAATCGAACATCTCTGGAGAGACCTGAAAATGCTGTCTCCCGACGGTCCCCATCCAACCTGACGGCGCTTGAGAGGATCTGCAGAGAAGAGTGGCATAAAATCCCCAAATCCAGGTGTGCAAACCTTGTGGCATCAAACCCAAGACTGGAGGCTGTTATCACTGCTAAAGGTGCTTCAACTGAGTAAAGGGTCTGAATACTTACGTCAACGCAGTATTTTAGTTTTTCCTTTTTAATAAATTAGCAAACGTTACGAGCATTCGGTTTTCACTCCGTCATTATGGGGTATTGAGTGCAGAATGATGGGGAAAACATGAAGTTTTTTTATTTTAGCACAAGGCCTCAACATAACAAAATGTGAAAAAAGTGAAAGGGTCTGAAGACTTTCTGAATGCGTTGGTAAAGGGGTGACAATGAGCATAGGAGAAATCTTCTCCAATGATAAAAAGAATATGAAATCTCTACTTTATCCTGAAGCATGATGGGAGTAAATTTGAGCATAATAACATTGTACTGAGAAATATATTTTTATTTTTTATTATTTATCACCATTTAACTTCAAAATGTTTCGTGCTCCATCAATGTTAATACCAATAGGGACCGGAATGGCAGTTTAATCTTTATTACGTAGTTGGTTTGTCCAGTCTGGCATTACCATATGTTAATACAGATTTTCAATAAAGATGTCTGTATCTTCTCAGGGGCAGCCATCTCCTTTCTTTACTTCAGCTCCAGTGATCTCAGTATGAATCAGAATTCAGAGACAGCAGTGGTAAATGTCTGGTTTAGTTCTTAAAATGAATGCATCACCCTATTTATTTATTTTTTACTAAATAAGACTATATACTGAAACATATTATTTGTTTCTTATTTGTTTTCGTATTTTTCTGATTGTATATTTTTTAAGTCAGAACACAACCTATTGACTTCTATGGGAGAATGTAGTGAGCATGCTCTGTGACATGTGAAGGCCACTGTGCAGTGAGAGGGAGAGGGCTCTGAGTTGTGTCTATCACCTATTTGTCAATAGTCTGATCCTGTGTTATCTGCCTCCAGCTTTATAATTGAGGTGTTACCTTTCATTATCTTATATGATAATGAGATGACTCCTGACCTTGCCCACAGCATAAGCTGAAAAGTGATCTCTACAAAGCATGGTGTGTCAGTGTATCGTCAACTGTAGCCACTTTCATTATTATTGGGGCATCTGGAAAAAAAAAAGTGCATGCAACAAAATCAGGTTTCACAAAAAGTACAGTCCATACTGAAAAACTTTCTTCTGGAATATACTATCAAACATGTATATTTTTTGTTACTTTTGAAAAAAAAAAGTTCCATAATTTTCAGACTTTAACTGTTGCGTTGACTACAAGGAAGTTATAGGCACAGTTATAACTTACAGTTAAGGCAGAATTTACACCGTCGGAGTACCAGAACAACAAAAATAACAGAAGCACCGATTCCGTTGTATCGACAGCATTGATCCGACTGACTTTAATAGGTTCCGTCAGGTTTTTGTAAGGCTGAAACAGTAGCGCAGCATTCTGTGCTATTGTTTCCGGTATTTTTGACCGGATCTGTGATGGAGGCCCCTAACAGAGCCTCCAATGCAGATGTGAACAGGCCCCAACAATAATGACTGCATGCATAGGAAATTGTTCTAAGACGTTTAATACGTTTCCTGATAGATTTTCTTTGCTTACAAATGATTATGTCTTGTTACTATAGATGTAAGGGTATGTGCACACACACTAATTACGTCCGTAATTGACGGACGTATTTCGGCCGCAAGTACCGGACCGAACACAGTGCAGGCAGCCGGGCTCCTAGCATCATAGGTATGTACGACGCTAGGAGTCCCTGCCTCGCTGCCGGACAACTGTCCTGTACTGTTATCATGTTTTCAGTACGGGACAGTTGTCCTGCAGCGAGGCAGGGACTCCTAGCATCGTACATAAGTATGACTGCACTGTGTTCGGTCCGGTACTTGCGGCCGAAATACGTCCGTCAATTACGGACGTAATTAGTGTGTGTGCACATACCCTAAAGGTTATCCATCTGGCATTGGTAAGTCAACAAAATCATCTGTGTATCTTTGGCAGCACTAAAGGGGCTCTACATTATAAAAGATGCCTGTAGACCTGCAGGGACAGGGGGTAAGGGGTAAGAGTTCATCTAAAAAGCAGGTTTTCTTCATCAGGTAATCTCTTTAAAATGTGGGGTGAAATTGCAGGCATTGCCTAGACCATCAGCAATCACTGGTATAGAGACAAGCATTGAAAGGTGAGAAACTCCGGAAACCTTGAGATTGTGAAGAGTGGTAAAATAAATCCCACAATACACAGCATAGAGAGTCCGCTGAAAAGTTCAGTAGTCTGATGGGTGGCAAATTATAGGATTCATTTCCCAGAAAACTATAGTCACCTACTGTCCCTTATCTCCAGGGACACCCCAAGGTTTTGAAGATTTGTCCAAGACAATGCTCGCATTCTTAGGGTCCTCTTACAAGACCCCATGTGGGCCGTGTATATGAGCACCGATTAACGAGACAGCTCGTTGATCAGCGCTGGTTTGCTCCTTAGGAGCTATGTATGGGGACGAGCGTTCATTACTACGATCGCTCGTCCCCATACATTTCTATCATGTCGGCAGCGCGTCTCCCTATTTACACAGGGAGATGTGCTGCCTACAACGATAATATTTTAGTCACAATGGGAGAGAAGAAAACCTGGGCCGCACATCCACTTGCTATACTTGATCTGCAAAATTAAAAAATGTGTAAACATGAGGTTCTTTGTTTACATTTTGATCAAACTGTATGAGCCCACTTGCCACTTCACGGCAACCTCTTCAAAGTGGGTCCCTACTCTATAAAGTGGAGTATCGCATGGTACCAGTGCCACTGCAACACAGCACTTGCATTGGGGGCAGCCCAGGAGACCAACAGCACCCATGCTGCCAGTCTAAACCACCTTGGCTCTGGGCCACGTCCCCCCCCACAGACGCAGCACCACAGCAACACCGACCACCACAGCAACACCGACCACCACGCAACACCACAAAATGAGTGTGATGCTGTTGGTCTCCTGGGCTGCTCCCTCTGCAGGTGCTGTGTAGCAGTGCCACTGGTAACCATGCGATACTGCACTTGATAGAGTAGGGACTCACTACTCCGGGAGGTGCTATTATTGTTTATTTTTTCATATCTCATGATTGTTTTCACATTATGGATCCATGCTTCTCCAGCCAGAGGAGTGTTAGAGATCCATTTTCTAACGATCTGAAGTTTGGCGATAAACAATAACTTTATTACACCATTTTTCCTATCTCTAAGTACATTTAAAGCAGAATCATCTCCCAGTAATACTAATTGGGGAGAGAAAAAAAAATATCCACTTCCTGACGGTCCAAAATTTCTTTAAAAATTGCTACCCAAAATTTTACAACTGCCGGACAGCTCCATAGGATGTGCATATAGTCGGCCTCCACTACCCCACATCTGGGACAGTTAGATGACTTTATTTTATGGATTCTATTCAGGAACAGCGGAGTGTAATAAATTCTGTGAACTATATTGAATTGTATCAATTGGTGATTCCTGCTTAATGAGGCTCTACTAATGTTTTATATATATAATATCCCATTTTAACTTCCCTACACATTTCAGGTCGTTTTCCCATTTTTTCAATACTCCTAAATTCAAATTTATCTGAATTAACCTCTAACAATGTTTTATAGTTATTAGATAGGGCCTTGACCCCCACCTCTTGGATGAAAAATCTTGAATAGAAGCCATTCGTATCATCCTTATAAAGTAGCAATTTATTGTCCAAGTGATCAAGGGCGTGTTTTAATTGAGCATAGGAGAACCTTTCCTTTGAGGATAGATCAAAAACCGCTGAAAGTTGCTCCCATGATTTCATTTTTCCCTCCTCCACTACGTCTAGTATACACCTTGTTCCTTTTTGTCTTAGGAAAGTAATTTCTGAAATATCCTTGAGCTGCTCTAACCGTGAATTATACCATAAAGGCGAGAATTCTATTGAACTTTTCCTTCCCAGCATAAATACCCTCTATGTGTAATAATATCTTAATATCAGCCCAATCTCTGGTGGTCCAGTAATTTAATCTCATGATAATCCAGTGATTTAGATAATCGAGTGCTTGACTATGCTTGGTGATACAGTGACCATGTATTTCGGGATGGTGCAGTTGCCTAATTGTTTGCTCCAACTCCTTGCACCTCCATTGCACAAATAATGTCTGAAAGTTTGATGAGTTGGACATCAAAGACTGTGACAGATGTAAAATATCTGTTTGAGTCTCATGGTCCCTTTGTGGTGTGCCAAGACCGGCAGATGGTAACTGGACAATCGGTGAATTTTAACATCTTAAAGGAACAGTGTCACCAACATTTTTTTTTTATATCAGTTTTATGTTAGGGTTTTATTAAAAACTTTTATATTTATTTGTGTGTTTGTGTGTTACTTTTTTCTATTTTTACACTTTTTCTTCCCTATGGGGGCTGCCATTTTTTTTTCCATTTCTGTATGTGTCGATTAACGACACATACAGACATGGAATACGGCAGCTCCAGTCCCATAGGGACTGCGAACGGGGCCCGTTCCATCCACTTTGGTGTACGCCGTGTGTGTGGGAACGGCGCATGCGCCGTTCCCACACAGTCCGATTTGAAATGCGCGCCGTCCGGCGCCGCGATCCTGTGGATCGGAATTTGCGGCCGGGCAGTAAGATTACTACTTCCGGTCGCGGCTTCCGGACTTGTGCACATGGAGCAGCGGCAGCAGACGGAGTGGACGGACCGGAGGGAGCGGCGGCGACTGGAGCAGGTAAGTGATTTCTGTGTATGTACGTGTTTCAGTGTGTGTTTACTAGTGTATGTAAACCTTCTACACTGTGTGTTAGCTCAAAAAATGGCGACACACAGTGTAGGAGGTTAGACCGTTCAATCCCCTCGTTTCTCCCGGCACTAGCCGGGATAAAGGAGGGGGGGATTCTGAGAGCTCACTAGAGCGAGGGATTTTTTCCAAATTTTGCAGCATAAAGCAATGTGGTTGCTTTACCACATGCAATGCTGCAATTTTGGGAAGTGCTCCATCTAGTGACCAGTGCTGGGAAATATTATAAATTGAATCCAATTTATAATATTTCCTGACTCGTGAAAAAAAAAAATTAGAACAATGTTTAATCACCTACACACTAACTGTTTAACTAAAAAAAA